>NW_006207133.1:767286-824008 GCF_000334495.1 Tupaia belangeri chinensis
GAGGGGGAGGGGAGGGGGAGGGGAGGGGGGAGGAGAGCAACAGTGGGTCCCTATTTGTGGTTTTCTCCAGACCCAAAATCCAGCATCACATTGCCTGATGGGTAACAGCCCTTGCGTCCTCCTCTCGGTGTCTGGGTTCCAGTTCTGCAGGGCATTTTCCCCCAGAATGCCGCCAAAATGCCTTCCTGCAGTTATTTCCTCAGAAATAATGCCATGTCACCCTTGTCGGTTCTGTAACAATTGGTTAATAAATCATTGTATTCAGTCATCTTTGTTCAAATGAAGGCTACTGTTTCTTTCCTAAGTTGATACAGTAAGGAAGTTTCATGGTGACAAAATATTTTAATTTTTTCTGTTGAAACTGAGCTAAAGAATTAACTTACGGATTTTATAAATGAAACTAACTAATGGCCCAATATTATCATTTTAAGCAACTTTACTGCTCTTTGTTATTAGACAATTCACTTAACCTTTAATATCCACATTTTGGGGTTGGAGAGCTTCCTACTGCTCACTAGGTGGGGAGCTTGGACCAGTTAAAAGTCAAGGAATCACAGATTAATAAACATTTATTGGGGACCAGCAGTTAGCATAATGGCTATGTTGCTGAACTCCCATGTAGCCGACTGCAGTTCGAGTCCCAGACACGGTAGCTTAAAACTCACGCCGGGAGCATGTGCGTGCGTGCCCAAGATCCTGAGAGGAGAATGTAGAAGGGGTTGTGACGTGGCCATCTGCCCGGGGTGGGAGGGGTGATTTCTTGCTTTCTACTTCTCTGTCTCTCTGTCTTTCTAGTGAGCACACGTGCCCTATAGCAAAAACCTCTCCAAAACAAAACAAAACAAAAAAACTAAAAAAAAAATAAATAAAATAAACATTTATTTACAAACACAGACTATGTACTTACCAATTCTGTAATTTTGGGAAAGTGACTTAATTTCTCCATTCTTCCTCTGTAAAATAACGATAACGATTGTATCTAATTCACAAAATTGTAGTGAGGATAGATAAAGTAATTTATTAAAAAACACTGGGCCAGCAGATAGTGTGGTGGTTAAGGCACTGGATTCCTCCATGGTAGCGGTTCAAGTTTTAGACCTGATGGCTTGAAAAATCACTCTGGATGCGTGTGTGTGCATGCCGGAAATCCCGGGTGAAGAAAGGAGGAGAAAGGATTACAGCATGACCATCCTTCCTGGAAGGGAATTTATTACCTTTCCTCTCTCTGTCTCTCTCCTGCAAAAGCATATGCCCTATGGCAAACAACAGCAACAACAAATTCTTAGAAATGTACCTGCCCATCATAAGGGTCAGCACATGTCATTCTTATTGTCATTTGCTCCATGAATATGTGAATCTGGAAATACACAATATTTTACTACTAAAACATATCCACTGAGGTTGTATGCATTTCTCATTACAGTTTGAATGAGTTCATCTAACCTCTTAGCTGCAATCTGGAAAATCGTCTTTCCTCATTGAACTAAATCCACATGTGCTTAGAATAAGGTGTGTGCTGTGAGCTTTAATTAGTGTCAGCAGTTCATCTGCGGTCTGCAGGAAAGGAAGTGCTTTCATTACAAGGACATGAGCTCCCCATTTTTTTTTTCCTCATATGAAGCATTTGTAAATCAGGAGGAAATATACATTAAATACATGAAGCATTTTTATTTTTTTTAGTAGCGTGTCTGAATTTATGACACAAACCTGATAACATGACCCTGGTTCTTTGCTGTCAGATTCCTGGTTGAAAGCAAAGTCTCAATTAGCTGACCAATCTGGGAACAAAAGATAAGGCCAAAAATGTGGTCAAGGGTGTGAATTGTCTGATGTCACCAGCCAGGCTAGTATTCTTGGTTGTCACGAAAGGGCACATTTCCCAGGGCTGCCCTATAGTAACTGATTTGCTCCTTCAACTCTGTCACCTGCCTGTCCCATGCCCAAACCTCCTCTTCAAAAACTCAAGAAAAAATGTGCACATAACCTGATTTCTTACTGATCACTCTGATTTATTAAGCACCTCCATGTGACTTCTTTGTGAACATTCTACCACCAACTTTAGATTTTTGGAAATGCAAATTAACACAAACCTGAGATATAATTTTCCACCCACCAGATTGGCAAAAATGTAAAAGATTGATAATACTCAGAATTGCAAGCACATGGCAAATGAGATTTTTGCATACATTGAGTTGAATATATAAGCTCATGTTTGGAAAAATTCACAATTTTTTTCTCAACATTTGCACTTTTAAAGTTTTGCTGTGCTAAAAAAAAATCACAAGCACTTAGCAAACTTACTATAAGAACATTGGTTTCAATCTTTTTCAGTGGCAAATAAATAATATGCAGATTATTTATAGATATATAGATTTTGTAAATTTTAGATCTGTTAAAACAGAAGGGTCCTTGAAAGGGACATGAAAGTTAAGAGTAGCACAGTGGTCACATGGAGGGACCCACATAGGAAGGTCTGGGCTTGCAGCGTGCAGCCTCAGTGTGCACATGAAGGTTGCTTGTGTGTGCTCATGATCTGGGTTAGCTGAGGCTGGGAGTGGATTGTGGTGTTGGGACTTTGTTCAGTTTCCTCTCTCTCTTTTTGTGTCATGCAACCAGCATATGAGGGTAGTAATTAAACACAGTATTTCTGCAGCAAAATGTACAAAAGTAAATAAAATTTAATTAAAAAATTCTCCAGAGGGTATGCAAGCTCACCAGAGAGAAATTGAGAGAGAATCACAGAGAGAAATGGAATGTGAAAAGTACCCCTTATGGGGAACAGTCATGCCACAGTCCCTTCTCTCTCTCACCCTTCTTTCAGGATTCTGGGCACACATATACACATGACACATGTTTTTCAAGCCGACAGATCTGGAACTCAAATGGTATGGTAAGCCAAGATCCAGCTGCCTTAACCACATCATTGGCTGGCCCCCTCATTCTCTTAATGAAATAAACTTTAAAAAGAAAAGAAGGTCAATTAGAAAAGAATGTGACTATCAAGAAACAACTTTATGAAAAAAGGAGGAGGAAAAGGAGAGACCAAAAAATGGCTGTATACAGTTTTACACACACACACACACATATATGATTTAAAGCCAAAAGAAAGTTAAAACCACGTATGTGTTTAGGGTGGGGCCCAGCTGGTAAGGGCTGTCAGATTAGCTATCAGTTATTTTCATTTTAAATCTTTGTAGTGTTAAGACTTATTATAATAACCATGCTTTTCATTGGTAATTTTTAAGTCAAACGAAATAAATAAAAATAAATAATTTATAAGAGACAAGACAAATTAGGCTAAAACTTTCTAAATAGCTACATCTAATAAAGAGATAACTAAAGTGGGATTTGAACCCAGGACTGTATGACTCTAAAGATATCATAGTTGTTTTACACATATTTCCCACACTTCCTCTGATTTTGTGAAATAGACATTTCAACACAATAGGTGGAGTCAGGTGTTTTTTGTTTTTTGTCTAGGAGAGTATCCCCACATCTTTTGAAAAGTAAATTCATTGAGAACCTATTCATTTCATGTAGGGTTTACCATTTCTTTCCATTGGTAACAAAATACACAGAACACACTAATCTTTGTGCTGGTCTCTTTCTGCAATATTTAACCACAATTAGTCACTTCCAGTAGTGTCCAAGAGAATTGGAATAATGCAGTGGCATCATTTGAAGTAGGTATACAAAATCAGTGCCTGTCACAGAGGAGATAAGAGACAAGGCTTTGCTTTCTGACACTTCAGTTAATTTCTCAGGATCAAGACTTCCTTTTGGGCAAGAGAAAGAACATAAACTTGGAGGCAGCTTAGCAGGGTGAGCTGTGAGCTCAGGTACTTGCAATATTAAACTGCATCTAAATGCACACCCATCAACCTTCTGCATGTGGCGGTTAAAAGGAATGATAACTGGTGAAGTCTTGTTTATCAAGTGGTTTGTTTTTTATGCAAATGCTGTCCTATGGGGAAAGAGGAACACATGCTGAATTCATAAGCAGCCTTAGAAGCTGATGAGAAAAGCAATAAGCCTTTGTGAAAAGTCCTGCATCGTAACATATCCCCGGGGACCTCATCTACGAGCATTACCATGCAATGTGAATTAAATCTGCTGCACAGAGCAGCCGCCTGGTGCTTTGGAGTTGATTACTATCATCCCTGGAGGCTGAGGCTTTCTGCATCGTCGACCTGGCATCACAGGATAGACCCGTGGGAGCCACGTGGCCTTGCTGAGCTTGATGCCAGCAGAAGTTGGCATGCCCTCTGGGTGAAGGGTGAATGTTAGAGCACTAATACATTCTTCGGTTGTGAAAGTCATGGCTTAAATTATAGTCACATTGATTTGTACAGTCCAGAGTGGGCATGGGGGTGGGAAGACATGAAGAAGGGGAGTTGTCACATAAATGATTTTAAAACCATGGTAACTAAATATCAAAGCACTAAATCAAGGGCAGCAGGCATCCATAATGAAGTGTTTATGGAGCCAGAGTCAAAAACTGCAGGGAGGACCAAGCAATCCATTGTGGAAACTGCTGTACTATGCATTCAGAATAAGAAAATGAAAGAAGCAAAATAAATGCATCAGGTCTGGAGACCCTCCAGCTCAAATCTGAAACGGAAAGGAATAGAATTTTGGCTTCTCTGTTCCTTTAATTAAACCAATTCACTTCCCCTTGAATCATCATTTTATAAATTCATGTAGCTATGGGATCAAAAGAAGCTTGCAAAAGAAGTGAAGTCCTGTCACATGAAAATAAGCTTTTGCAGTTTACTTTTGCAAGCATAATCCAGAAATAGTTTCTGTTGTTAGTCAGGAAATGACATTCTTGCAGGGATTAGAAAGCATAGAATAATATCAAACCCAGCTAAATATCTGGCACACTTAATGACAATATTTTTAAAAATGTCTTTGCTCTTGTCTTAAGAATGAATATCTAAATGTCAACAAACAAGTGTTACTGTCAAAAACTGAATAATTAAATACCTTTCAGCCCAATGTTAAATACCATCTGCAGTCATAGTCGTACATAATTAGAAACAATTTTTATAAAGTTTTTCTTTCCATAACACATTCACATCTCTCGTTTTGTGTTTGTTTTGCTTTGCTTGGATTTGATTGTAAACTGTTCATCCAATTTTTCTAATGAGCAAATAGCCAATACATATGTATATATTTCCTCCCTGTGCCTTCTCTACCTTTTCTTCTCTGCTTTTTTTTTTTTTTTCCTTTTGTGGAGGCACAGTTTCCCCCACCCACACAAAAGAGCAAATGAAAATAGAAGCGGGATTTAAGTCTTAGTTTGGTGCTTTTCTAACCAGTTCACAATAAATCCTTCAGCCCTCTCCCTCATTCCACGTGGAGTTCCTCACAGATTATTCATGGAGTAAGAAGATGAATGCTGTTATATGTTTTAAACAGGCATCAAATGGCAAAGGAGTCACAGAAGCACATGCACACAACGCAGGTAAGAAGCCACATGGTAAAGGCCCGCTAATCAGCCAGAATGTGGGCAATGAAGGAAATGCAGCCCAGAAGAAGTTTTGTCTTGAATACAGTCATTGTGCGTGCCACCAAAAACGTGGAGACGAAGCTGCTTCTGAGAGTGGTGAAGGGGCAACCAGGGAGAGAGGCTCAAAGTGTTCTCAGGATAGCGGGTGACGTGAGGTCCTTGCTGTCCTTTTGCTAGTGCTGCAATGCAGTCAGCAGGATTCTCTGTCTGTGAGTTCAAAGAACCCCTTCTCCATGCTTGGGGGTTCACACCTGGCTGTGGGCAGGTTTAATAACACTGCTTCAGGGCAAAGATGCAAACTGAGAGGATAATAGGCACAGGCACATGGAGGCACAGCTCGTGACAGACTCTGGCCAGAAGGTTGACGTTTGTTTCCAAAGCTCTCTTTATCTCAGGGTCAAAACTCCTAGGGTAGAAATGTAAGGTAAAAAAATAAGGAAAGAGAATAATCTTCTTTCAAACTGTTGGCCTTTGTCTATATAAATGGACCCCAACCTTTTAAAATATAAGAATTTCTTTTTAAAATAAAAAGTTGTGAATCACTGGTTATATATTTTATATTGATTTGTTGAGAATATACATAGTAACCATGTAACTATGTACACCCCAGTATTATTTTAAATTAATTTATTTTTGGTTTTTTTCCGTAGGGTGCATTCATTCACCAGAGACAGACAGAGACAGAGAGAAGGAGTAAGAAATCACCCCTTGGAGGGATGGCAACTCCACAATCCCTTCCATTTTCCTCCCAGTATTTTGGGCATACATGCACATGTGACCGGTATGATTTTCAAGTTGCCGGGTCCAGGACTTGTACTGTGCTTAGTCATGTGTGAATCCAGTGTCTTAATCACCATACCGCTTGCTGACCCCAAAATAAATGTTTTGTAACTACAGGAATAACTACATACTTTTAATAATATAATGTTGATGGGAGATTGTATTTATTCAAACTTCAGTACATTTTTAGGTCCATTGTTCTTTGATTTGGCAGCTGTGAAAAAGAAAACTGTATGTAGAAGGATGAGGTTTTGAACTTTTCATCATCGGCTCTTTGTTTCCTGCGCTTAGTCATGGTGTAGGAAGCGAGGGATTGGTGGGGTAAATCTAGTATTGAGACATAGCTGTCAAATTACTGGGGTCTAGTTTTTATTGTTTTAATATTTCACTATAGAAATAACCAAATATTTTTAAAGGAGCATATAAAAATGGTCTTTCTGTAGATTTTACCCAGATTCAGTAACTAGATACATTTGGTAATGTCATTGCTTATCTGACACATTTTGTCTCATTATTTTAATGAGATAAATCCCAGATATATATTTCTTCAGGAAATATTTTTGAGTAATATTTTCATGGTTGATGCTGTGTTATTGCTTATTCAAAAAAATTCAATGTCATTAGTGCACCTAACCAAATTAATATTAATTTATTCATATTTTCTATAGATCCAAATTTGCCTGATTTCTCCCCCGAGTTTTTTAAAAGGATTATTTATTTATTTAATTCCATTAATTATTATTATTATTCAATTTGACCAGAGAGAGAGAGAAAGAGAAAGCGAGAAAGCAAGCCTCCAGGTCCGGTACTCGAACCATAGTCGTCCATATGGGAATCCAGCTCCTTTAACCACCATGTCACCTGCTGTCCCCCGCCAAGGCTTTTTATGTTGGTTTGTTTAACTCAGGACCCAAGCAAGACCTACATATCACATTTAATTGTCATTTAAGTTTCTTCATCTCTAACAATCTTATTTCCTCTTTTAAGTCACGTATTTGTGAATAGAAAATGGTATCATTTGTCTTGGAACATTAATCACATTCTGGATGTGACTAATTGTTCACGTGGTATTTTTAACATCTTCGTCTTTCCCCATTGACTTCTGTAAACTGGCTGCTAGTTAAATTTAGAAGACTGAATAAACTGAGTCTTAATGTCCTGTGCAAGTGCAGGTGTTCTTCTATTTACGTCATGTTAGGAGTCATGTACATGTAACGGGTCCTTTCTTAGCATACTGAAATGGAATCACAGATTTCAGAAAATAAGACAAGAAAGACATGCTTCGGGTCAGGTGATGGTACAATAGTGATGCAACTATTATAGCTCCACGTGGGGGAGTCCTGTTCTAGCACAGGGCCTCCCTGAGCATACCAGGTACACACACAGGGGCCTGCAATCTGGACTGGCTATGACTGGGGGCTCATTTTGGCATGAGAGCCCTATTGAGTGTGCTTCTCTCTTTCTCTCTCACTCTTTCTGAATGAATGAATGAGGATGTGCTGTTACTGCTTTTTTTGTTTTGATTTTTAATTTTGTTAAAGGGCACATGAACTTACCAGAGAGAGTCTCGGGTAAAGAGGTAGGAGGTAGATGGGGAGTGATAAAGTCCACCCATTTGGGGATGTTCATGTTTCAATCCCTTCTCCTCCATTTCTGGCCCCTTTTGTGATTTCGCGCATGCACACACATGCATCTGGTGTGTCTTTCATGCTGCTGGGTCAAAACACATAGTCAGCCATGTAGAATCTAGTTGCCTTAATCACCATGCCACCAGCTGGTCTAGTTGTTATTGTTTAATTGGAGAGAAAGAAAAGATACTTACAGAGGAAGTTAGAGTTGGATGAACTGAGACAAAGTTGTTGAATCTTGCCGCCTGCTCAGGCTGAAGTTGTAACATCACTAAATATCAAAGTCCTCATCAAGTGAGTCCTGTTTGATGCTGTGGAAAACAGCATCAAAGCCCATGTCAGTTAAGCTTCTGAGGGGAAGGAGACTTGCATCCTGCTCTCCACACTGAATTCCAAGAAGGTATATAATCACTGAGGCAACTTCTACTGCAAGGCAAATAACTTGTCACAACCCAGTAGCAACTCTGTAACCATCCTGAGGTGCGACCAATTTGTATGCAGAAATTAGCAAAGAGAATCCAAACAGTGAAAGGAGTATCTAGACATCTCCCCAAAGAGGAGTCTGGACCAAGAGCTTAGAGGACAGAGGCCTCAGCAGATATTCACATAGAAGAGCGATAACAGCAAGAATCTCAACTCTCACATCTTACTTCTTAGCAGGTAGTAAGTGCATACTAGATCCACCGAGAACCATAGTATTTGCACAAACATTAGGTAATCGACAAAAAAAAAAAGGTAATTTCTGTGTTTTTGCAATGAGATAATTTTTAAAATGTATTTTAGTTGATTTGTATATATAGATATAACCCTTTATGCTATAGAAAAAAATAGGTAACAGAGCCAGCTTCGTGGTCTGGTTGTTAGTGGAGCTGGATCCCTCATGGCCACTCAGGTGGCTTGAATCCAAGCCCTGGTGTCTTGAAAAAATATGCAGGGTATGTGCATGCATGTATCCGCAAGATCTCACCATAGGGAAATGGAAGAAGAGGGACTGCAGCATGACCACGCTCCATTGTTGGGGGAGGGATATTATCTTTCTCACTCCATTTCTGTCACTTTGTTTCTCTCTAGAAGGGACATATAACCTCTGAAAAGAATGTTTTTCTTTTTGGAGAAGTTTTTTTGCTATAGGGCACATGTGCTCGCCAGAAAGAGAGACAGAAAGCTAGAAATCACACATAAACACCCACCAGGGTGGATGGCCATACTGCAATCCCTTCTCCTCCATTCTCCTCTCGGGATCTTGGGCATGCACACACATGAGCCCGATGTGAGTTTAAGCCACAGGTTCTGGGATTTGTATAGCAGTTGACTACATGGGAGTCCAGTGACATAGCCATTATGCCAACTGCTGGCCCTGGAAAAAATTTTTAAAGAAAAGAAAAAATTACTAAATATTTATTTACCCTAATACTTCACACATGAATATTTGCAATCATATGTAGTAATATTCCATTCTCATATTCTCATATATTTATCAAAGCAAGTCATTCGCATTTTTTCAGTTTTTTTTTATTTCCCGCATGAGAGCACCCTCAGTAGTGTTTCAGTACCGTGATCCACCCCACCACCCCACCCGCCCTCAGCCTTCCCTGAATCGTGAGTAAATGCATGCCTAGAATGACGTAGGAAGCTTTCCAGATTAAACTGGAAACCTTCCCATGTGTGATTGCCTTGCAGAGTATTGCATTTTACCACCATGCCACCATTCACATTTTTGATATACACCTTTGACATGAGCGATGAATCTGAAGACACATTACCATTTAAGAATATAATATTGTGTTCCAGAAAAATAAGAATGATACTTATTTTTAAAAACTAGAACTAAAAATTGTACACCACATAAATGCTGAATATGTGTATATCCTTAATTGGATTATCATATGCTGTACATATGCATTAAATATATCATAGGGCTAGGTAGCATGGTAGTTAAGGTGACTGAATCCCACAAAGCTAAACTGCATGATTTGAATCCTGGGCTAGGCAGTTTGAAAAACTCAGGCCATGTTTATGTCCAAAATCTCAGGAGGAAAATGGAAGAGAAAGGATTATAGCACGGTCATCCCCTCAGAGGATGCTCTTGCTCTTGCTCTGTCTCTCTCTCTCTATCTCATTCTCTCTCTCCAGCACATGCATGTGCCTAATATCAATTTAAAAAATAATACATAGTAGGGTAGGGGCCAGCAGGTGACATGGAGGTTGGGACCCACATGGCTGACTCCATGTTTCGAGTCTCAGAACTGGAAACTTGAAAATTCATGCTATGTGTGTGTGTGTGGGGCGGGGGGAGGCAGGGGAGGGGATGCCCAGAAGGGATTGTGGTATGACCATCTCCCCAGGGGTAATTTCTCACTTTCTCTCTCTCTCTCTCTCTCACTCTCTCTCTCTCTCTCTCTCTCTCTCTCTCTGTGTGTGTGTGTGTGTCTTTCTTCAGAGAGCACACATGCCCTGAGTCAAAAATCTAAAACACAAACAAAAAATGTACTTTAGTCTGTAAAGATATATATCAATTATATGTAAACCAGAAATCATAATTTTAAAAATATATAAATACATAGAATAATCCTGTGGGAAAAAAAATCATATGTTTCAAGGCATTCATTCTTTCTTCGATCCAAAGTAGGATAAGTCCCTGGGTTTTTCTTAGCAGAAATTTGGAGGAAAATAAATTACACGTATTTGAGCACATGTAAATGACTTCCTTCCACCAGCCATAGATAGATATAAACCCAGGAAACAGACAAAAAGAAAAAAGAGAAAGAAAGATAATTTCAAGTCTAAAGTAAGTGAATAAATATTTTGCTATTAGGCAGAATGGGAGTTCTAGACAGAAACTAAGATACTATAGGAAATAAAATGTTACATTTATACATTTATTGTGATTGAAATATATGTAACTACATACAAGAGGTTTGTTTGTTTGTTTGTTTAGAGAGAGAGATTTTTGCTACAGAGCATCTGCACTCACCAGAGAGACAGAGAGATGGAGAGACAGAAAGCAAGAAATTACTCCTCTGGGGGTATGGCCATGCCACAATCCCTTCACCTCCATTCTCCTTGGGATTTAGGGCAAACACGCACATACTCCCACTGTGAGTTTTAAGCCACCATGTCTGGGACTCAAACTGTGTTCAACTACACAAGAGTCCAGTGATGTAATCATTCCACTACCTGCTGGTCCCATAAGGGGCAACTGTAATAAAGGAATTAATAACATTTGATTCAGTGTAATAAAGTCATATTGAGTTCCTCCTAAATTCCACATGCTGGGCCAGATACTTAGCACAGAAAGATGGCAACACTGCTCTAGCTTTAACCCTCTCAAAACTCTTCCCTATTAAAGTTTTCAGTATTCTGATCAGATCCTAGCTTTTCTGGCACCATGTTAACACAGGACTCTGCTTCTAGATGTACATACAGGAAGGTTTTCAGAGTCTTAGTGTCAACCTCTCATTAGTCCCATCCCACACTTGCTCATTGTAACCAAGGCTGATTGGGTAGAGATAGTAATTAATTCAATTAAGGCTTCCATTAACTCAATAGGTGAAATCACTATTTCATTAGCCAACATTTATCGGCGATATTACTATGCCCTCAGGTAATGAAGATGAAGTACAGATGGAGATATTTTTAAAAACTGAGGTGACGTATTAACTAAGCATCAGTTGCCTTAAATTAGAGCTAGTATTAAGACGTGGCTTAAAAATTGAAAGATTGAATGAAAAAAATGTGTGAAAAGTGCTTAGCACCATGCCTACTGTCATAACAGCCTAAGTGACAGAACTGTAGTTTTGTGTTGTCTGCAGAGAGTTTCAAGAATTGAGCATGCATGCATTACTCACATCAGTATCTACTGCTTTTCTCACTGGCATTTGGATCAGTTCATCTAACCACTTAAAGTTGGTATCCCAGTTCAACTGCTGTTCTCATTGTACCAAATTTACTGCTGCTTCAATAAGGAGTATATTTTGAAGCTTTCTTAATGAAAGCATTTGCCTGTGGTCAAAGGTGGAGACAGTAGTGTATTTATTCCAGGGATGTGAACTCAATGTTTTGATTCTTAAGCATATGTAGAATAAATAAGTAGTCGAAAGATTATGTAAAACCGTGTCTAACTTCAGCTTTTGACAATTCTAATATTTCAAAGTAAGAGCAACAATTAACAAAGTCACATAAAGAAGAGTTTGTAATAGAAAAATGTAATCAATTTTATTGAAGTTCAGCAAACTGGCATTTGCAAACTGGTATTTACCTAGTAAGTGCCAGATTCTGATCTAGACTAAGAGAACAGATATAAAGAACAAAGAATGCCTACTCTTGAGTAACTCTGAAAGACTGTTTTACACATTCATTACCAGTGCTTATTTTTGATAGATGAGTGATTTTTCTATCTCCAAATCACACCTATCCTCCAAGCCCACAGGTAAAAAATATCCTTTGGAAATGCTTTTAGAACATTCGTTATTCTCTATTTCTCATGGCCCAACTTCTCTTTGTTAACTAATCATGATCCAATGATTTAATAGAAATTTATTAATAAAAAATGAAATTTTAGTAACTACATAATTACTCTATGAGGTCATCAATACAAGTTTTATATAGATTACTTTTCTAGATGCTACGAGGATCTTTAAAAAGTTAATAGAACATGCATACTATAAAAAAATTATGCACAGGTCAGCTGGATTCCACATGACTGACTCTGCATGCTCAAGTGCCAGACTTGGTAGCCTGAAAAACACACCAGGCACATGTGTATACCTGCCCAATATCTCTAGAGGAGGTTGGAGAAGGGATTGTGGTGTGGCCATCCCCACTTGAATGTGATTTCTCACTACCCTCTCTCCCTGTCTCTCTCTGGCAAGTACCAAAAACAAGCAAACAGAAGCTATTCATAGATTTCACATTATTTGCCCCCAAATAAGCTCATATGTCAATTCAATTTTTCATAAACTATCTGAAGTCTCCTCACAAAGTCAAAGGGTTAGTTATACTTTACAAACATCGTTTGCAAGGAGTAATTTTGAAATTACGATAACTTTACAGAAACATAAACTTGGGAGTAACGTGGTAAGAAAGGAGGCAACAAAACAGATGGAGGAACAAACTACCCTGAAAATAATACTCTTCTTTGAAAGAAAGAGGAGCAGAGAAGCATAGTACAGTTTTCTGAAAAATTATCCTGCCTCTGCCCAGTCTTCATCCATCATTTAATATCCACAGCAACAGCATAGACTGGATATGGTCCACTTTTAGAGAAGATAAAGTGGATTCCCAGGAAATGCAAGAGCCTTAACAAAAGTCACATAGTATGCAGCAGAACTAGCTTTTTGCCCTCTCTGCCTGCTCCTGAGACACATGGCCCTTATGCTATAGAGTGAAGATAAAAATTCAGTTATTTGACTTTGTAGTCCATGTTATTGTAGTTATTTTTAAATCCCTTATATATTTTGTGTTTTCAAAATATTTAGTATGACTCTGTACAATAGTCATTTGCAATTTTCAGGAACAGAACATAAGCCCAACCCAGGATCTCATCAGAAAAGACTTTAATATGAAATCGTCCTCCTAACCTTAAACACTGTGAATACCAGACACACATTGAGGATCATTGCACTCACATCAATGAGAAACACCATAAATATGCACCATAAAGAGCAAAGCCTAAAGAGTGAATCACTCAATCAAGTGCAGATATAAACGTCTTCAGTATAAAAACTTGTTATGTGCAAAGCACTAGGCCAAGTTCAGGCTCTAAGTGTCAGAATCTTCCATCCAGAAAAAAGCTGATAGGTCTGAGCTAAGACTAAAAATACCATCGAATAAAAACCTTTAAGTTTGAGAGAATGAATTATCGAAAATAAATATTGTAGCATAAATGATTAAGTAAATCTTTATATCTGTAATAACTAGTAAAATCTAAACACATAAAACTAAATGCCTAAGAAAGTTCATGAGTAACAAATAATAACAAAGTACTTAATAAAGGGTTAAATCATAAAGCTCTTAACAAAGGGATAAAAATAAAGCCTTTAATCAAAGGCTTATCACATGACCCATGCCCTGAAATACATATTGTGAAGGAATTGTTTTACTAATATACCCTTCTGCTTCCAACTAGAGAGAGATCCACAATGGTGTTGTCCTCACATATAATTTTTATTTATACAACAATCATTTTGTGAGCATCTCCCTTGGGTCATTCACTCACTAATGCAATAGACATAGACTAAGCATCTGTTCTGAGCCCACCCATCGAGTTAGTAGGGGCACAGATGTTCTAGAGAGTGTTCATCTTCCTCACTCCACTTTCACACCAGCCACCTTCCTCATGAAGAAAAGGAACATTGTCTACTTCATTCACTGCGGTACTCTCAGCACTAAGAGGAATTTCTAATACATGTTGCATGTTCAATAAATATTTGTTGGATGAATTCCAACATTCTGTCCTCCACCATCTGCTCCTCTTCTGTTCTCTCAGTGTTATTTGGCACCTCCTTGCTAATCATTTACACATAGACATTGTTTGCTGTAGCCTCTAACTACAGTTCCAGATTGGTATTCCTGGACATCTTTTAATGTCTTTCTAGTGCTTCAAGTTCAACATACTTCTCTTCTTGCTTCAACACCTGTTTCTGGTCTTTCCTAATTTATTAAAAAATTTAAGGGAGGGGAGGTGGTAGTGCAGCAGTAACACAATGTTCTTCCAAGAAGATCCACTTGTGAGGATTCCAAATTTGCATCCAAATTTTATTTCCTCAGGGAAATAAAAATGCCAGGCACACACATGCCCATTACCCAAGACTGAGGCTAGAAGTAGATTGTTGTATGAGGACTCTGTTGAAGTTTCTTTTGCTCTGTCTCACTGTCTCTCACTCATGAAAGAAAAAAATATACAGACTTAAAAAAAAAGAAAGAAAAAGAAGAAAGAAAGAAAGAAAGAAAGAAAGAAAGAAAGAAAGAAAGAAAGAAAGAAAGAAAGAAAGAAAGAACTAGCCCCAGAGCCTAGCAGTTAAGGACACCATAACTCACATAACTCACATGGTCAACTTGGTTAAAGTCCCAGCCCCACGAGCTTAAAAAACACACCAGGTGCACATGCATGCCTAACATCCAGATGGAATGGAGAAATGGAAGAGAAAGGATTACAGTTTTACCACACTCCGTGGAGGGGTACTTTCTTCCTCTTTATTTCTCTGTCTCTGGGGAGTGTACATGCCATCTGGTAATTATTTTTTTTAAGCACTATCTTTTCCCAGTAATTTAATCTCAAATCTGAGTCATCATCGTTGCTTTTACCCCCTTAATACCAACATCCAGATAACTCAGACATCAAATGAGATCTCCCTTCCTCCTGCACATCTAGCTGAATATAACATACACTCCTACCAGCTTGCTTGCTATAGGGGTGTGTGCTCGCCAGAAAGACAGAGACAGACAGATAGAAAGCGAGAAATCACCCCCCAGGGGGGATGGCCACGCCGCAATCCCTTCTCCTCCATTCTCCTCTCAGGATCTTGGGCACGCAAGCACATGCACCTGGCATGAGTTTAAGCCACCAGGTCTGGGACTTGAACCACAGTCAGCTACATAGGAGTTCAGCGACATAGCCATTACACTAACTGCTGGTCCCTCCTACCAGCTTTCTCCTTAAGTACCTCTCAGCTCTGTTTTGATTCCAGAGCACACTTCCTCAGGCCTTCCCAACTTTTTATCCTTCTACACATACCATTTCATCTTATCTACACTGATGTTCCCATTACTCACTCCCCAAAATTCCACTCAAATCAATAATCTTCTGGATGCAATAAACCTCATGAAGATCTGGGAGTGTCACATAAGATAGGCTATCTGCCACATGAACAAGCCCCCATGCCCTATTGGCACCTTCTCTTCCAATATTCTGGGCTTGGCAATTTCTCCTCCACACTCAGTGTTTACTTCCCATACTGCTACTGCTCCTTCTCAGTGTGCCTTCTCTGAATTTCTGGAATCCTGATGAATGATTTTTTTTTCTTTTATGACTCTGTCAGAATCATTTCGCCACCAGGTCCTGTGTATTCCTTCTCCATGTTTTCACGTATTTATCTATTCCATTTGTCCTGCTATTGTCCGACTGTTGACATTCAGAGAATCAGTTTCTAAATACTTCCATGACTCTTAACTCTGCCTCTAGATTTTAACCACTGTCATGATAACTATGCCCCAGAGTTATCTTCCTAAAAGAGGTTTCTTCACATCATCTGCAAGTATAGATTACTTGGCAGGATTTTAACCTCTACACAGGTTGACATCTTTCTATATTTCCACATCCTAAACCTGCATTTCTATTGTATGCTACTGTTTAACAGCATTCGAAGTGCTGGTTATCTAAAACCTATGGTCATTCTTCTGAAAATCAATATATTTACTATATTATCCTTTTTTCTCTTCCCAAAATGTTTTCCTTTCTTCAGTTCATCTCTAAACACTAATATTATTTATAGCCTTTGGAAAATGCTATTTCACTGTGTCATACAATTGATCCTAAACTACTCTGCCTTATTATTTTTAATCACCAGCATCTTGTAATCATCTCTAATATACTACTCTTCACAACTACCTTGAAGTCCAAAGTGCTTTATAATTCACACCTGGCATTTTTTTTCTCACTATAACTTAAGATCAGTGAAGTTAGTGATTACATTTTACTGATTTTTTTTATTCCTATTGCCCTTAATGCATTCTAGGAATTTAATTATTTTTGATATTATTCGAAATGCAATTTAATATTATTGAATATATAGAAAATAATTTCCCTGACTGCTAATAGCTGTTGTAGAAATAGTTCCAGCTCAATTACTTACCTTTAGGAGCAGAATTACTCTCTGTGAAATCCACTCCAAATGTTAACTCAATGTGACTTTTCTTTCCATCTCTCTCTACACATCTGAGAGAACCAGAGTAAGCAGGGGCATTTCTTGAGGCACAAGGACTTTGCATAGTAGCTTCAGTGGAAATATTATATAAAGCCTCTTGCTGGCTGGTAAATCCGACCTGAGAGGCTACTCGGTAGCTCATCCAGTGACTTCCAAATGTGAAGATGACTCCTGGCAAAATTACAATGCTGTTTTAGTCCCCTTTTCTGTTTCTAACAACTCTGTTCCATACTGGGTAATTTACAAAGAATAGAGTTTATTTAACTTATGGTTTTAGTGGGTCAAGGTCCAGGGGACACTTTGGGGGAGTCTCTTCCCATTACATACACTCTCTACAGAGTCCTGAAAACCAGAGAACATCATGTGGCAAGAGTTTGCATGTCTGAGTCTGTGTCTCAGTGACCGTATTTCCTAACGAAGCTCCCAGGGGTCAATCATGTCCACTCCATCATCTCATTTGATCCAAATCACCTCCCCAAAGGCCCCCACTCTCAACACCATAATCAGATTAAGTTTCCTACCCTCTTAATCCTGTCACAATAGGAACCAAATCTCAACACGTTCAGTAAATTTGCTATACAAAAATATAAATAGAAACACTCTAGGAGCAAGTGAGTAATTTGTAGTTGTTGTTGGTGGTGGGCAACTGTACTTGTACTTAATAAGATAGAGTTCATTGTGCCCAATTTGTCTTAATTCCCATAGACAAGCATACTGTGTGTATCATATGGCCACTGCTCATTGAATCCCATTTAAATTTTCAATTTCCTCTAAAACCTCATTTACAACCAAAACTTAGAACCAACTGGATATATTTTACTCAGCTCTCTCTGACTCCTGTGGCTTTCTGATTTCACATTCAGTGCTGGTTGAGTGGATGATGAATGGTTTCAGAAGCTTTGATTTGAGCATTTAAAATTGTCCTCACTCTGAATTTTGAAGATCTATGCTAGACAGAGTGGCTCAGGTGGACTAAACATTTTCAAATGTGTCTTCTATTTTACCTATTTAATGAAGTGCTTCCTTTTCTAATAATAGTTTGGACCACATAGGCTTAGTCATTTTCTAAGTGTCCTAGGCTTTCTCATTCTTACATGTAGTGTATCAAGTTGGTGAGAATACATATCAATTCCTGAAGGATACATTGCACTCATTTGGATTATTTCTAATTTATTTTTCTCCCATTTTTCTTATATTAAAATGGGAGACCAAATTACACTTATTTATTTTATATGAACATGACCATTTACATTTTCTGCTTATTTTGCATTACTACATTTACTCCAGTAAATTATCTCTCTTTTACTCTGAGGGGAGTAATTGGGTGACTTCAGGGGAGTGTGTATTTGTGTTCTGCTTTGTCTTCAGCCATCTGCATTAACAGATGTGATTTTTGTTCTCACACATTAAGAGAAAACAACACTCCAGAATAGAATATTAAACAATGGCAAAAATAAAGTTAATACTTTCTTCCAAAAATTATCTGATGTTAAAGCAAAAAACAGTCACAAACTAGGCAATTCATTCTATGAGTGATGGATTCACGATAAGGGGAGAAGAATATTTGCAAGCTACTGAAAATGGGAGTTACATGCAGTATACTGTTCTTTTCAAGCTCCCTGTTTGAAATACACTATCTTTAAGAAGGAGGTAAAAGAAACATGCAGCTGTTATAACTTAAATTTATTGGTGATATCTTCTTATAGGACTTAATTGACATTATTGATCTGCTTTTTCTTTACCCCAATGTCAAAAGAGTACTTTAGCAGAGCATGTTAGGACAATACCAGAATGACTAGAAAAAGAGGAATTATTACTTTTCTCATCACAACAACTGTCAGCATCACACCTGAAATGTGGATTTTAGGAAGGTTAACTTGGAAAATGGTAGAATTTTGGAATGGGAGACAAACTTTCTCTCTTTCCATTGATTGAGTGTGTGTGTGTGTGTGTGTGTGTGTGTGTGTGTTTGTATTGAATTGTGTATAAACCCTACAAGACTGGAGTTAGGAGTTGGTACAGTGGTAATACAATTGGACCCACATGGGAAAGGTCCTGGGTTCATGTCCTGGAACCTCCTCCAGCACACTGCACATATGTATGCATGACCCTCATTTATGCCCCCTGAGAAGGGAGGTAGATCATGCCATCAATACCCATTAAGGGTGCCTATCCATTTCTCTCTCTATCCTTCTCCATCTCTTTCACATGAAAGAAATAAATAAACTTAAAAACAACAAAAAATAAAGAGACCAAGAGGACTATCTTCATGTTCTTTAATGTCTAAGCCCAGCCTGCTCACTGAACAAACAAACAGATATTACCCAAAGGTCTGCTGGTGGATGTCTGACTTACGACCACCTCCATCAGATTGACCTTGGCATTTTGGAAAACATGCAGATTCCTGAATTCTAGGCTATCTACACTCTATTAGAATCTCTTGTTCTCTAAATTTAAGATCCTCTGACTTAAACTTAATACTAATATCTTACTATTCTTGTACTAAACCAAAGAAGTTGTAGGTCTATTTCTCTCAGTTTATCAAAATTTTCAAAAAGTTCTACCACCACACTCTGTAGTCTGTCCCAGACTTCAAATACCACATCTTTTGTTTGTTCTAGCTCTCAAATTGTTTTAATTTAGTTTCTTTCTTTCTGTATCCAATAGGAATAATAAAACTATTTGGATTTGCCTCTAGAATAATACCCTTGCCAGAAGATTATTCATTAGTTCTAGTTGAAATATCTGTTGTGAGGAAGGGCAAGTACATTTTAGGTAAAGTCTGGTGCAATACCAGCTCATATGTTGAGATTTTTTTTTGCTAACTTGTTAGAAACATAGGCTCTGTGGAAGTGAAATTTTCAGAGTTCATATTATTGATATCCTAATTACTTTATACATTTATGAATATTTGTTTAAAAATATCATACCCTCAAAGTCTTTATAATTTATGCTTAAAAAACTGAAAAAAGCATATGTATAAAATAAAACCACACAGATTTTAGATATGTATATGTCATATAACTTAATAGAAAACATTTTTATAGGGTCATATACAGAAAAAATATAAATAGATCTAATGCACATATTTATATATATGTATTTCTGCTACCCTGAAAATTCAAATAATTACTCTGAAAGTCAAAACATGTTCATCTCACCACATCTGGGGGTCCTACAAAAAAATTGATTTAGCCACTAGCAATGATAAAAAAAGTATAATAAAAGTCAAAAGACATCCAATAATTTTATGAAGCGGCAGCTTCAATTTACAAAGAGTAGAACAATGAGGGTACAGACAGCAGGGATTTAAACGTGAGCTATTCAGGACCACGCAGTTTTACAAAAATAAAACCCTCTCCTTTACGGAGAGGCATCTTTGCCGGCCCCAGGGGTGGGAAAGGGAAGAATAATGAGTTGTGGGAGGCTTTGAAGAAGGAAGGTACTATGGAGAGCAACCCTTTGAGCTTTGGTGAAGAAGGTTTGGGCTCAGCACAAAGTGCTTGCCCAGCCGTTCCTGGAGTAAGTGATAAATCCTCTGAGTGTGAGAGCAAATGGAGAGTATAAGAGCTGTTGAAAATAAAATTCTTCATATACCAAGGAACACAAGTAATATGTCTCCTTTTGAGCTAAAGAAATAGAAAGTTGACATTTCTGGACATATTCAATAATTAACCTATACCTGAAGCAGCAGCAATTTCCAGAGGGCAGAACTAGAAAGGGCCGTGAGGGACGTCTCCAAGGTGACAAAAGATCTAGAATGTTGGCTATGAGAAATAATCAAGGTGAATAAATTTGTCAAAATGCATTGAGATGTACATTTAAGATCTACTTACTTAGCTGTATGTAATTATAACTAGATTTATTTAAAAAATTCTGTTGAACTTTTTAGAAAATTTTGATAGATTGCTTTTAACATTTTTAATGACATGATGGGACAGATAGAGCTCTAATAATCTTGAAGAAGAATAGACTTGGGAAACTTTCTCTATTGGATAGATTTTTTTATTATAAAGATGTAGCAATTTAAATGGCATGGTTAAGTACAAAAAAGTACAAACAGAAATGGAATGGAATAAAAAGTTCAGATGGAGAGCCACATGTACATGGATATTTGATTTATAAAAAAGTGATACTTCAATAGAATAGAGGAAAGATAAGCTCAAAAACAGATTATTTGGGGTTAACTGGGTATCTACATGGAAAAGAATAAATCTTAAATTGAATTTTATATCATAAGAAAAAAAGATCTTGCTGGATTGAAGTAATTAAATGTAAGAAGTAAAATAAAGGAAAATATTTTTAAAAAGAATATCTTATAACCTCATGTTGGGCAAAGATTTTTTTGTTTAAAAAGAAGAAAGTATGAAAATAATGAGCTAAAAAATCAAATTAAGAGTTGAGGTTAGAGGCCAGCAGATTTTTGGTGGTTAAGATGCTGGACTCAGACATAGTTGATTGAAGTTCGAGTCCCAGACCTGACAGCTTAAAATTCACACCAAGCATGTGTGTATGCATGCACAAAATCCCAGGAGGAAAGTGGAGAAGAGATTGTGATGTGACCACTACCACCACTCCCCCACCACCCCCCCAGGTTGTGATATCTCACTATCCTTCTCACTGTCTCTCTGTTTCTTTCCACTGAATACACATGCACTATGGCAAAAATAAATAAATAAATAAATAAATAAGTGAGGACAAATTGAAGAATAAACCCAAAGTTAGTGCAGGGGAGAAGGATTTCATCCTCAGAGGTTAGGTAAGAAATTACGAAAAATTAGGCAAATTAATAAGAAAAAAGACATGTAAATTGATTTATAATAATATATATTGGCATGTGGGAACCATACAGATTATGGCTCAACAAAAGACTAGATGACTGAAGATTTTATATCCAACTGGGCAGAAGAGATTTGGAGTTGGAGGATGAGATAATGCAAAAAATCTTGCCATTCTGGAACAGGTGTCAACACCTCTCAACTGTCTGTTCTAAGAAAGGTAAGGGAGCAGCACCAGGAATGGCTACTTGCTTCTGTTGGTTGTTTTTCTAATGTGAATATATGCAAATTTATCTCACAAAGATTAGCAAGTTAACTCTGGTGTCAGCAGACCCTCTGAATAGTTATCTCAGAAAAATGCCAAAGAGGAATATTTTGGGTGTCATATTTGGATCCCCATAATAGCAAAAGGAAAATGCATACAATTCCCAAAGAATGAATTTTTAGAAGATACAATAGAGCAGACCACATCTAAAAGTCGATCATTTAAAAACCAAATAAAATATATAAATATTTAATTAGAATAGTGGAGCAAAGAATAGATATAAGAGACTCAAAGAGGCATCCCCAAAAGAATATCAGAAGTAAAATAAAACCAGGTCAGCCCATAGCAGGGTGGTTAAGGCAGCTGGATCCTACAAGGTCAAATGCACAATTCAACTCCCAGACTCAGTAGCCTGAGAAACATGCCAGGTGCGTGTGTTTGCATGCCCCAAATCCTGAAAGGAGGGTGAAGTTGAGAAGAGGTAATTACTTTCTCATTTCTCACTTTCCCACTGTTTCTGTCTCTCTCCAGTAAGTACATGTACACTCTGGGAAAATTTAAAATAAAATAAAGCCATAGATGCAGATGCCACAGAGATTGCAAAGATAAAAAAAGGTCAGCTCCCAGTGGTTAAGGGTGGCAGATCCCATATGGTCTACTCCGCAGTTCAGATCTTGTAACTTGTGAAACACACCATGTATGTGTGCATGCATGCCTCAAATTGTGACAGAAATGTTGAAATGGAGAAGAAACTGTGCCATGACGTGTTTCATTGGGGGCTGCTTTCTCCCTCTCTCCTCTCTCGGTCTCTCTGTCTCTCTCTGGACAGTGCATATGTCTCTTGACAACTAAACAAAACAAAAAGATAAGAATTTACTGTAAGTAGGACTGGCAGTAAGCATAGTGATTGAGGTGCTGGACTGTCACATAGACGACTATGATTCAAGCTCCAGGCCTGGAGGCTTGCTTTCTCACTTTTCTTTGCTGTCTTTCTTTGTCTCTCTGGTCAAATTTTTAAAAAATAAATAAATAATAAGAAATTAAAAATTAAAAAAAATTAGTGTAAGCAACATTTTTCCAATAAAGAATTATACAATACAGGCTAATTCCTAGAAAAATATGAATTAGCAACTATGACACAAGAAAAAAAAAAGGCCAGAGAATTTTCTTGATAAATTCTGCCACACATTTAAGAGTCATATAAATTCTGTCTAATTAATCAAGGAATAGATTCACAAATTGCATAATCTCCATTGTAAAAATGTAAGTATTGCAGCATTCCTCAGATAATTTTATGAGTCTAATTTATCCTTGGGACCTAAGTTAAAGATATTATGATAAAGTAATGCCAGAATAGGTTGAGATGCTTGTTCCAAGATCAGAGGGAGATCAGTTCCACTCTCTGCATGACCAAGAGACAAGAGTAAGAAAAGAAATTCATTTCAGTCAGGCTAGCACTGGAGAGAGAAAGCAGACCAGAGTTCATACCCTCTCTGCTGGACGAGATGAAAAACATATATAGAGGAAAGAATCAATGAGAGTGTTGTTAAACAAAACTGCACTGGCCTGAGAAGACCTCTGCATTCGCATAATTGAGTTCTAGGTCATCTAGAAAAAAATAAATGAAAAGATACAAGATCTAAATAAGACCACAAATGAAATGGAATTAACAGATATCTATAGAACATTTCACCCAAAACCCACAAAATACACATTTTTTTCACCCTCAAATGGAGTATTTTTGAAGATTGACCACATTATAGGGCATAAGACAAGCCTTTACAAATTCAAAGGTATAGAAACCATATCCAGCATCTTTGCTGACTGCAATGGGATCAAACTTGAAATCAACAGAAAGAACCCTCAAAAACGCACAGACACATGGAAACTGGACAACCTACTCCTGAATGACTTCACAACCATGGAAGAAATTAAGACTGAAGTCAATATATTCATTGAACAAATGAGTTTCCATAACCTAAGGACACAGTTAAGCAGTCATATTAGGGAAGTTCATAGCAATTAGTGCCCACAAGAAAAAAAAAGTGACAAATAACCTGATGAAACATCTCAGGGAACTGGAAACACAACAAACACCACCACCACAACAAAATATCAGGAGAAAAGAAACAATACGATTAGAGCAGAAATAAATTAAATAGGGAATGAAAGAACTATACAGAAAGATTGGAAGGTATAGCAGAACTATACAGAAAGATTGGAAGGTATAGCAGCACAGAGGGCAACTGTTGCTATTTAAAACAGTACAGAGACCAGTAGTTAGCATAATGGCTATGTTGCTGGACTCCCATGTAGTCGACTGCGGGTTGAGTCCTGGACCCTGCAGCTTAAACTCAGGCTGGGCGCGTGTGCGTGCATGCCCAAGATCCCAAGAGGAGAATGGAAGAGAAGGGATTGCAGCATGGCCATACCCCTGGGGGGTGATTTTTGGCTTTCTGTCTCTCTGTCTTTCTGGCTAGCACACACGCCCTGTAGTAAAAATCTCTCCAAAATAAAAAAAAGAAGGGAGTGGATAATAGAAGGTAGGTAATAGGCATTGGGAGAGAGGGGATTGGGGAAAAAACAAACAAAACGTTTAATAGACAGAAAAATGAAGTTTATACTGATAAAAATGTATATGGTAATGTCTCTGACTGGACTAATCTGCCCTGTATTCATGCTGGGAAAAGAACCATGTTGTACATTGTAAAGATGAACAGTGATTAAATATAATTTTAAAATTTCAGAGACATAGAAGTCCCGCTTCAATCACACACAACCCACATTTTAAACTGTGTTCAAATAGATAAACATCAAGCCGTAACCAATCCAGCTGTTTCTCTTGCTTCACTTCTGTTTTCTTTATGCCACTTTCCTCTTCCTGCCCGTAAGTGTTATCCGACTAAGCAGCATAGCAGTATGTTAGAGTTGGCAAGGCCAGTTCTAGGGACTGCCCAGTTCAGGAGACTCCTTCGCCCAATTACATTTCAGTGTATTAAATTTGTCTAATGTTTTGTTTTGAATAGCATACATCCAAAAATCAAAGAGCAAGTTATTCTTGGTTTGGGGCAAAATGACCGGCAGTCTGGCCACTGTCTTCGGGTAGGATCACAGGAGATCTGATAGCATCAGTCGGGTGATAACTGCTTGAGGGGCGGTTTCATTGCCAGGCATGTAGAGCAGAATGATCGATTTAGGTTCTCTGCTAAAGGCTTAAAGATAAGCAATGATTAAAAAGGCATCAAAAGCAAAATGAAGTCAGTGAAGACAACTCTTAGATCCTGTTTTTGCAATGCTTAAGCTGATAAAATCGTCTCAGCTATTCATGTGGGGGTATCCCTCTCCGTGTTCCGTGTTACCGTTGTGTGTCTTAAAGACGTATCAAGGTCATTGCTAATTTTCCTTAGTTAAGCATTAGACTTAGTCCACTGTGATGGAACGAAAAGACTGGGTTCTACATGACCCTCTGTGAAGTGAGACTAATTTTCTTAAGATTTACTCTATCAAGACGGACTCCAAGCCTAAGCACAATACAGAGTTACTTTGTTTCTCTTATACCTAGGTTATAAAAGGAATATTATTGGCCAAGTTTACTATTGAATATAGACATAAAAATTCCAAGCAAAACATGACCAAATAAAATGCAGAAGTGCTTTTATGTCCTTTTTTTCTTTTATATTCTTTTTTTAGAATTATTTTATTTAACTTTATTTGTACATTTGTTTATTTTAATTTGACCAGAGAGGGACAGAGAGAGAAAGAGAGAGAAGAGAGAAAGTGAAAAAGCAAGCCATCAGGTCTGAGACTCAGACTGCGGTCAGCCATGTGGGAGTCCAGCACCCTTAACCACCATACCACCTGCCGGCCCCCTTTTATATTCTTTAAAAAATTAGAGACAACATATCTAAGAGCACTTATTCCATAAACATATAGTTAATTTTACTATTACTAAACATATTAGGATAATTCATCAAATTAACATTTTAAATGAGGAGAATTACATGTTCATTTACATAGATGCAAAAAAAATGAAGAATGAAAGGTAACTTTCTTAAATTAGCTTTACAGTATTATTAGGGTTTTTCTGTATCCTGAGTCTCCTTTTATTCCAGCATAGAACTAGATAACCTATAAGGCCTTTGCTCCAGCTATGTGTGATCCTGTGGCAGAATTCTAGCTATCAGAATGCAAGAGAAAGATATATGCTATTTTCGAGCTCAGATTAAAAAAATCTTCCTCATGATTTATGTGCTTCTCTATTTGCCTCCTAAATTGACTGAATTTCAAGGATGAAGATTCACAAAATAGAAGCCATTGAGTAACTACACATGGCACAATACTAACCACCACTGCTAGCCACCAGTACTGACTGTGACAAAAATAAATAAATTTTTAACAATCAAATATCAAAGTAGCTTGTTTTAGAGCCAGCAGAGGGAATAGTGGTTATGTAGATAGACTCCCAAATGGCCAACTATGGTTTGAGTCCCAGACCTAGTGTCTTGAAAATCGTTCCAGGGGTGTGTGTCTGTGTGTGCCCAAGATCCCAAGAGAGAATAGAGAAGGGATTGTGGTGTGGCCATCCCCCATAGGGGTGATTTCTCACTTTCCCTCTCACTGTATCTGTCCTTCTCTGGCAAGTGAATATGCAAAAACCTCTTCAAAAAATAATAATAAAGTAGTTTGTTTTAGTAGTTAAACAAGTGTCTGGGACACTTTATAAAGAGGATCTATCAACAGTTCACAGTAAAAAATCCTATCACATCGAAATATTAGCAGTAATGTTTGACACAGTAAAACAAGGTAAAAAAAAGAGAGGCATTGAGATTAGAAAGACACAGTATTGTTTTTAATCACAGAATATATGATTCTCCACATAGCCAATCCAATCATCTTCATTAACAAATAACCAAAGTATACAACAATATGCTCAACATTATTGTCAGAGAAATGCTAATCAAAACCATAGTGAGACATTGTCTTGCACTTGTGAGATTGGCTATTACCAAAAAATGTGAAAGGAAGTAAGTATAGGAAAGAATGTAGAGAAATTGGAACTCTTCTTTTTCTAAGTTATCTTATACATTCAATTACAATACATCACTTAGCTTATAAAGTGAATTTACCCAACATGAATATACTTCACACCAGTCCAGTTGAAGATACTATACTTGTTATCATCAACAGAAAACAAGAAAAATTGGAACTCTTAAACAATGTTGATAGGACTGCAAAATTGGGCAGCAACTGAGGAAATCAATGTGGTGGTTCTCAAAAAAAAAAATAGAACTATGTATTCAGCAACACACTTCTGGTATTTATCTAAAAGAATGACAATTAGAGAGGCTGGCAGGTGGTGTGGTGGTTAAGGCAGTGGACTCCCACCACCAACTATGGTTCGAGTCCTAGATCTGGCAGTTTGCTTTCACACTTTACCTTTCTCTCTTTCTAGTCAAATTAAAAAATAATACTAACAAATAAAAATAAATAAATAAATAACTCTTTTTAAAAATTGTTATCAAAAGATACCTGCACCCTGATATTTGTTGTAACATTATTCATAATAACCAAGAGGTGGAAGCAACCCAAGTGTCCATGGATAGAAGAAAGAAAATGTTGGAGCTGGCAGGTGACATAGTAGTTAAGGTACTGGATTTTCACAGGCCTACCATGCAGTTCAAGTGCCAGACCTGGCAGCTTAAAATCAGATTGGGCATGTATGAGTATATTTGACCAATATCCCAGGAAGAGAATAGGGGAGAAGGGATTATACTGTAACAATCCCTCCTTGGTAAGGAGTGAGGAGTATATGATTTCTCACTTTCCCTCTCTCTCTGGTGAGTGCATGCGAGTAGAGTAGTGATTGCCAAAGGTCAGGAGGAGAGGGAAATAGGAAGCTACTAATCCATGAGCATGAAATTTTAGTTAAGGGGTCAGAAGGTGATGTGGCAGTTCAAGTGCTGGAATCCCACATGGTCAATCACAGTTTGAGTTCCAGATCTAGCATCTTGAAAATCACACCAGACACATGTGCATGTGTGCCAAAAATCCCAAGAGGAGAATAGAGGAAAAGGTATAATGGCATGGGCATTCTCCCCGGGAGATGATTTCTCACTTTTTTTCTTACTGGTCTCTCTATTTCTCTCTAGTGAAAAGAAAAGAAAAAAAATGTAATTTCACTCTTGTCCAAGTTGAAAAAAATTAAAAGCTTTTCAAAAGACATGAAGAAAAGGCATGTTCAATCACTTAGGAAGAAAAACGAGAATTTGTAATAAATGACTTATTAATTTGATAATAATATAGCGAAGCATATGCATACCCTATAACTCATGAAGGCACACTTAGTGTTTATATTAATACCATATGTATTGAAGCACACACACAGACACACATACAACTACGCATCTCATTAATATTTATTGACATTAAATATTTATTTAAAATATTACATATTATTACATATTATATTACATATAATATATTTTTAATAAATTGTGATTGTTCATGCAGTGTAATATTCTACAGCCATGAAATGAATGACCTAGAGCTACATGTGGCAACATGGTCAGTATTTTATTTGTTTATTTTGCTACAGGGTGCAAGCACTTACTGGAGAGAGAAGGAGAGAGAATGATAGCAAGAGGAAAAATAAGAGATCACTCCTGTAGGGGCATTGTCATGCCACAACACGTTCTTCATTCTCCCCTTGGGATTGTGGGCATGCATGTACATGTACCCAGAGTTACTTTTAAGCCATCAGGTCCACGACTTGAAGTATGGAGTCAACCATGTGGGATCCAGCTGCCTTAACCTCCACCCTATCTGCTGGCTTCATAGTCAGTTTTTAATAATGTTATGTTATTTGAAAAGAGTCAGGGACCTAAAAGCACATACAGTATATTTCATTTATTTACATTTCTAAAAGACTGAACTAGAAATTTTCTAATTGATAAATATACTTGTGGCAAAATTGTAATGAAAATAAAGAACATGACTGAAACAAAAGTAAGGCTAGTAATACCTATGGAAGGGATAAAGGAGGATACGAAGTAAATAGAATGCTTCAAAAATACTAATAATGTTCTAAGGCTAGATAATTTGTTCATAGGGTTCATGGTATTAATATTCTTTAAATGATACCCATTCCCTATATATACTTTTTGCATGATATATTTTATTATTAAAATATGAATGCACATAAAAACTCAAAGTGTATAAAACAAGAAGCATTACTCTCTTGATAACATTAGACTTTCTCTCTCTTTATATAAATGAAAGCACCAATTTCATTTATAATAATACTTAATGACACAACTGAAACAGAAGGATTTCTGGGCTGATCTCTATTTTACTTGACTTTAACTTCTATTGGTTTTATGATTTAAGTGGAAATGGCAAATAATAGTTACAAAAGTGTGCTTTAGGCTTACATTGACATTCAATAAAGCAGACTTACCGAATTCCACCTAACAAGCATTTTTAAACCTGTTTTTGACAGGTACTATATAGAACATTGTAGAGTTTTACATTTTTTTTCAGGTAGCCTGCAATTATAGTGCATTGAAACTCCCAGCCTGCTTAAAATATTCTTAGTAACCTTCACCTTTCAGAGATACATTAAATATGGCCAACCTTTGAATGTGGCCCAGGAGAGAAGAATTACCAATACTTCTTGATGTTTTTGTGATTCTTTTCAAATTGTATACATTCAAAATGTTCCAATAACTACTCTAGCACTGACTGCCAGAGCAAGAAAAGTCACACAGCTTAGTGATTTATTTAATTTCTTTTATGTCCAAAGGCCTCACCTCATCTCTCATTATTTGTCTTTTCCCGAAACATTGTAATGACGCATCCATTATGCTGTACCTTTATTCCTACTATTTCCCTTCTTGGAATTCTCTCCCTTGAAATTTCCTCTAATTAACTCTCATTTATCCTTTTCAACTCCTTCCTCCAGAAATCCTTCCCCAGTACTCTAAAGGGCAGTCATGGTCCTCAAAGTGGGGTCTCTGTACTAGCAGGAGTGGTCTGGAGGTTTGTTAGATGAGAAAATTCTAGGACCCACCCATCAACCTGACACGAGAGTCCCAAAATCAGATCTATGTCATTCATTACAAAGAGTCAAATCTTGGTGCATAAAGAAAATAATTTTTTGAGAGTTTTTTTGCTATAGAGTGCGTGCATTCGCCAGAAAGACAGAGAGAGACAGAAAAACAGAAAGCAAGAAATCACTCCCCAGGGTGGATGGCCACACTGCAATCTCTTCTCCTCCATTCTCCTCTTGGGATCTTGGTCATGTACATACACGTGCCCGGCGTGAGTTTAAGTCACCGGGTCTGGGACTTGAACCACGGTTGACTACATGGGAGTCCAGTGATACAGCCACTACACCAACTACTGGTCCCAAGGAAAAGAATTTATTCAGAGACCAATACCAGGAAGAGAATGAACTGGAGTCCATAACCTTCACCCTACTGGACAAGATACAAAACTTACATAGAGGAATAGATCAATGTGAGATACATTTAGAAACAAAGGGCAAGTTGTTCATTGTCTTGGGGAAAATACTATGAAGGGGTATCTTTGGCAGGATCACAAGATATGATAGCTTCAGGTGGATATCACTGCTTTGGGGGCAGTTTTCCTTCTGGCATGTAGAGTAGGGCAAAATGACTAGGGTTTCCAGGCACTGCAAGGGACAGAAAGACAAGTGATGATTAAGGAGCAGGAGCAAGTGGCGTCAATTAAAACAACTTTTAGAGATCCTGGTTTAGAAGTAAAGTGTGTCTTTGTAAAGCTTGAACTGATAAAATCTTCTCAGCTGGTCATATGGGGGGGGGAATGGGGGTGAGTGACTTAAAGAAGATAGTCTTTGTGCTATCACTGCAGGGCATGCCAAAGCACTAAACTAAACAAGACATAATCTGTTGAGATTTACAGATGGAAGAAATCTGAGCATCAACCAGAGAAGGCCAGGAGAGGCTTGTTGAGAGCCACTAGATGCTCCACAGCTGAAGCATGGACTTTGCCTTCCCTATGAGCACAGAACAAATCCGGACCATGGCATTTTCCATGGAGGTCAGGTTCACTCCATCCCCCATTTTCTCTGTTTGTCTGTGTGTGTTCTTTCTCAATCCATCCCTTCATTTCCACTTGAGATTCCATGTCCCCACAGATCCAAAAACAGCAAGACTATTTTTAACTTCCTCCAGTTAAGCATTAGGTTACATCTATTGTGAGGGAGGCAAAGGCTATGTTCTGTAAGATTCATTGAGGAGAGAAAGACAGAAGTTAATGATTAATATCCCTAATGAGATAGGAAATGGAGCCCTAAGAAACAGGTAGTCAGTATATAAGGTCTGAAGATACAAGCACAATAAGCAAGCTTTTACTAGGAACTGATTGCTCACAAAAAACAGCTGTGCAGTGCCTCAGTGATTAACCTAGGCACATGACCCAAAGCGATCACAGCAACGATGACTTTTTCCAGGTCCCACCACATTCTGAGAACAAGATAATGATCTTCATGGCCCACAGCTCCCAGAGAAAGACTTGATAATCATTTACTATTAGTTCTCTAAATGAATATCAGCATGACATAGCTAGCATGTGACCCCCACCGTGAGGGGAACACATGAATAAATTCCTCCTAGTCCAAATTAAAACCGTTGATGAGAGCACTAAATCATCAACCTCTTTCCGGACCCCTCCATGTGAGAACTTTTTTCTTTCAATAAACTTCTTTTTGCTGACTCCTTCTTATGTCTGTGCTTTTAATTCTTCATGATTGTGGGACGCGATCTTAGCAACTCAGAAGTCCTGGAATATTAAGGTTTAATCTGTTAAGATGGACTTTAAGACTAAGTACAGTATAGTCACTTTGGTTCTTATAATTCATTTGGACCTACAAGGTCACAAACTCTAGGGGTTGTCTCCACAGTCTGTGTTCTAGTGAGCCTTTGAGTAAAATTGATGCACATTGAACCTTGACAATCACTGTATTAGGTAAATGGCTCCTCTTTTTGTGATCAAACTGTACCCATCTGTGTCATTATATACTCCCACCATGTTATTAAATCTCCATGTTTACCCATTTGTCTCCTTTATTAAGATTCAGAGCTACATATTATGCCTTATAATCTCCATGTCTACAGTGCTTGTCTCATGGGAGATAGTCAGAGAGTGTTTTAACTTTTAGAAAGCAAAAAGTTTAGGAACCAGCAGGTGGTATATTGGTTAGGTAGCTGAACTCTCACGTCTAATAGCAATTTGAGACTCAGGCCTGGCGGCTTGTTTTCTCATCTCTCTCTCTTTCTCTCTCTCCAGTTAAATTTAAAAAGAAAAACTATAAAGAATTAAATAAGATAATTCTTTTAAAAATGCAAAAAGTTTTAAATGTGGTGATAAGAGGCACAAAAAGCATGGCTCAGCATTCCAGTACATAGGGTTCCATTATTATTCTATCGGTATTTCATCCTGAAGCCATTCTCTGAAAAGTATTAAGTCATCTTACAGAAGCTTTCTTATGTGAAAGAAAAAAAAGAAATGTCAATGTGTTTGTGAGTGTAAGTTACAAAACTAAGCATACCTATTTTCCTCAGCTATAGGTACAACAAAAGAGTGATGATTCTAAATTCAAATGAAATTCATTTTAGTTAGAGGCTGGCCTTGATGGTGCCTGAAGCTGTGGTTATTCTAATTATTTTTCTTCTGTGAATTCTGAAATCAAAATGAGTATGGATCACAAAACTATAGAAAAGAAATCTCAAAACTGAAAGCCAACAGAGGGGATGACATGGAGCATACATAGACCTGGAGGTTGTTTGAATCATGGTAGATAATGGTTAAAACTAGCTGGATACAGTGGAATTAGGAGGATGTAGATGTACAACTTGTGACAAGGCAATGAGTCAAAGTCTGGAGAGGCCAGCATAAATTAGCAACATTCTATAAAAATTACTCTTCCCAGCCATAAAAAGGGATCTGAATTTCCTAATGCCTGGTGACAATTTAACCCGTCTGTTAGATGGCTAGATGTTTATGCCTAAATTGAATAACAAGTCAAATAAAAAAAGAACATAGTCAAATAGAAAGAGAATATTCCCAAATGAGTTTATCTTAGAACATACATTCACACATGTATACAAAGAGAAAATAGACAAATAAATGGTAAAACAAGTAAATATTAGTAACTAAAAGGAAAGAAGGGAAAGCACGCAAGCACATTGTCCATGTTAGTGATGACCAAATTCTCTGCACCAATGGGAGAAATCTTCAACTTGGTTCAGGAAACCTGTCCCCTCTAGATGATTCTCAATCACTTGGGTCCAGTAATCTTCAAGTCATTAGCAACGAGATACAGAGACCCTTCCAATTAGAGAGGGCCTCAGGTTGTACCTGTCCTACCCAATGGATATTCACAAGAGTGGAGTCACAGTGAGACCTGTCTCAGAAGTTCAGAGGTATTGATATGTATAACCCCCAAAATGTGTTTTCTCAGTTTCCAGATGTCAGAGTTCTGGAGGGGAGCTGTCCTAGAGCCCATTAGCTCATGACACACATCAACAAGATGGATAGTTTGTTTTGTTCTGTTAAAGGAGGTATGACCAAGCAAAATGTATGCAGTCAAAATGCTGTTAAATCATCAGAATATTCAAAATGGAAGTAGTATACTGCCAAAGCATAATTAATGTAAGTATTTAAATTCTATAAGAATCAGGATGCTGCTAAATACATATCACAGCAAACCAAGGGGACCTCAAAAATTCAGCATAAAGTGCAAAGATTTTAGATGTTGACCCTTTCATAATTTTTTCATATTTTTTTGGGGGGGGGAACAAAAAATTAACACATAGTAAGAGTTCTGCAGGCAGGAAGTAAGAATAGGTAAGAAAATATACCTCACAGAAGTTGAAATGGGATGGGGAAGACAAAAAGAAACCCAAGCTGGAGGATGAGAGCCTGGGTTAAAAAAAAAAAAAATGCTTCAGATTGAAAGTTAACCCCACGTCAGGAGGCAAACTTAGTGTGGTATAATACTGAAATAGTACGTCCTTGGGATAGCCTTTCGTGTGGTGGTTAAGGCAGCTGGATCCCACATGGCTAACTGGCCAAAGTCCTAGACTTGGTAGTTTGAGAAACATGCTTGGCATGTCCACATTCATGCTCAAAATCCCAAAGGGAAGGAAGAGTTCAGGAGTAGAGATTGCATGTGACCGTGCCCCACAGGGATGCTTTCTCTCTGTCTCTCTCTGGCAAGTGCACATGCCCTTTGCTGAATTAAAAAATAAATTTAGTACCTCCTATGTTGAGACTGACAAACCCTGAAATCATATTGTGAACACTGTTTACTACAGTATTAACTTATTAAAGACAAAAATTGCTTATCATGTCTAATAATAGAATATATGTGCTCTTCATTTTCATTTTACAAATATTAATGAGCACTAACTATGTACCGGGTGCTGCAGAGGGCACTGAGAGAAAAGCAAGTCAGATGTGACTTTGCTCTCAGGTACTACGGACAAGTTGCAGTGGGTACAAAGCTTATGTTCATCTTCACAAAATTCGGGATGGGGAAGACAAAAAGAAACCCAAGCTGGAGGATGAGAGCCTGGGTTAAAAAAAAAAAAAAATGCTTCAGATTGAAAGTTAACCCCACGTCAGGAGGCAAACTTAGTGTGGTATAATACTGAAATAGTACGTCCTTGGGATAGCCTTTCGTGTGGTGGTTAAGGCAGCTGGATCCCACATGGCTAACTGGCCAAAGTCCTAGACTTGGTAGTTTGAGAAACATGCTTGGCATGTCCACATTCATGCTCAAAATCCCAAAGGGAAGGAAGAGTTCAGGAGTAGAGATTGCATGTGACCGTGCCCCACAGGGATGCTTTCTCTCTGTCTCTCTCTGGCAAGTGCACATGCCCTTTGCTGAATTAAAAAATAAATTTAGTACCTCCTATGTTGAGACTGACAAACCCTGAAATCATATTGTGAACACTGTTTACTACAGTATTAACTTATTAAAGACAAAAATTGCTTATCATGTCTAATAATAGAATATATGTGCTCTTCATTTTCATTTTACAAATATTAATGAGCACTAACTATGTACCGGGTGCTGCAGAGGGCACTGAGAGAAAAGCAAGTCAGATGTGACTTTGCTCTCAGGTACTACGGACAAGTTGCAGTGGGTACAAAGCTTATGTTCATCTTCACAAAATTCATTCCTCCCTTCAAATCAGTATTAAGTCAGACTAAGGTCTCCTCTCCTGACTAAACCAGTGTTTCTCAAACTTGATTAGATTGTAATTGTGATATTTGGTCTTGGTCCCCATTTCCTGATTTCCTGGCATATAACTCCTAAACTTCTTGGAATCCCCAAAGAATTTTTGGTATAAGAATGAGCTGACTGGTGGCTGGCACTCCCTAGGTAGCTTCAGGATAGCAGCAGGTAACCAAAAAGACCAAGACAAGTTTAGAGAGTTGGTTCTTTTCAGACCCCTCCCAACCTCCTGGGATTTAATCAATCACGCTTACATAATGAAAGTTTCAAAAAAAAAAAATCAAAAGACTGGGCTGGGTTCAAAGAGCTTCCAAATAGCTGAGCTGCACATGAGGAGGTCCCTGGAGGGTGCTCTGGCCAGAGGGGAAGTGGAAGCTCCATACTGCTTTCCTCATGTCTTGCCCTATTTGTATTTTCCAAGAAGTTTTTGAAAATCCCTCATGTGATGCTTACTAGACAGCAATGGGAGATGAGGCCAAAACACAGAGGTTGCCTGAAAAGGCCTTGTATCTCATGGCAGGAGTTTGGCTTCTACCCTGTAGGCAGCTGAGAGTCATTAAAGGGTCTAACAGAAATGGCTTGCTTAGTTTAGATTTTGGATCCATTGCTTAAGCTGTAGAGGTCTTGAGTGATGGTGTTCTGAAGGCAAGCATTAGCCAGAGATCTAAGGCAATTTAGGGCAAAGAAAAAGGTTGTCAGGTTTCCTGAGATTTCTGATGCCACAGCATGGCATCAACCTTCCTTAGCGTCAGCTAAGGACAACCACTCAGGAGTGGGCAAGCCCTGACTGGGCTCCCTAATGAGACCCTATTGGACTAAAGCCAGCCTGCAGGCCAGCAGAATGTCAAAGAGAGGGCAGGCCGATCTCATGTGATGCTGCCTTGCAGGGTGGAAAGAACAGATGTGTCTCTGTGTATTATCGTTTGTATCCTCCTCTACTCTGACATGAAGTCTCACCATCTCCCTGTTTGTTTATAACCTACCCACATTTTATACATGTGGACAGCACATCTTGTTTACCTCGTGGCTATGATTCTCTCCACCTGACTGGAAAGCACAGGTCGCGTCAGCCTTACTTCTTTTCAGTGCTGCTGAATAGCCAATAAGTCTTCCAATTTATATGGGAAACTGTGAAATTCTGATGAAGCTCAAGCACTACCAACTTTTCAAAACCAGCTTTACAACTCCCTGAAAATATAGTAATAAAGACAATGTCTTTGCACAAAATACCTACATTCAGGAAACAAAGAAATGTCATGTCTACATAGATTCTCATCTAAGAAAAAAATTTTGACTTTTTAATTTAAACAGACTACATCTCTAACAGGACATAAAAAGAAAATAGAGAGATATCCTCAAGTTATTGAATACAACATTAAAGGAGGAGCCAAAGATTTCAAAAGACTAGGAATCCAAGACTAACAAATGATTTAAAAACACACAAATAAACAAAATGCAAACAGATGAAACACATTTGGCCCTGAAATTTTGAATCCTTATTAACTGAACTCCAGGTACCCAAATAGAAGTCAACATGCTATAACTGGTCACCCAGAAAACCAGGAAACTTCTTGAAGAAAACTTAAGGATAATGTCACCAGGCTTCATGCTGCTGTGTCATCATTTCTTATGTACACATAAATATGACGGCACTTCAAAAAACTCATAGATGGGAACCAGCAGTTAGCATAATGGCTATGTTGCTGGACTCCCACGTAGTCGACCGCGGTTCGCGTCCCGGACCCGGTGGCTTAAAACCCACGCCGGGCGCGTGTGCGTGCGTGCCCAAGATCCCAAGAGGAGAATGGAGGAGAAGGGATTGCAGCGTGGCCATCCCCTCTGGGGGGTGATTTCTCGCTTTCTGTCTCTCTGTCTCTCTCTGTCTGTCTGGTGAGCACACGCGCCCTATAGTGAAAAACCTCTCAAAAAAAAAAAAAAAACTCATGGATGAGCAGGTCTGCAGTATAATGCTTAAGTGCTGTGCCGTGGAGGTCAGATCCCACATGGCCAACCATAAATCTGGCCCTAGTATTTGAAATCATGTCTGGCATGTGTTTGTGCATGACCCAAATCCTGAAGGAATGGAAAAATGGAAGAAAAAGTATTGTGGGGAGACCCGCATCCCATTGTGAGGTGCTTTTGTTTTTTCTTTCTTTTTCTTGTGAGTGTGTGCACCCTCTGGCAATAAAGTAAAAAAAAAAAAGAAAGAAATGTAACTAAATTATGAGTAGTACAATACAATCTTATTTATTGTTATTTTTAAATTTGCTATAGGGCACATACATTCTCCAGAGAGAGAGAGAGAGAGAGAAAGACATCACCCCCTCAATCAGGATAGATGACCATGCCATAATTCTCTTTTTCGTTATCCATCTGGGACCCTGGAAATGTATTCACATGCATCTGGCATGCTTCCCAAGTCATCAGGTCCACGATGCAAAACACAGTCAGCTCAGCAAAATCCAGCTGCCTCAACCACTGTGCCACCATCCGGCCCATGGTGCAAAACAATTTAAATACATGCATAATGTTTTCATAACATGTATTTTCTTTTTTTGTTTTTTGAGAGATTTTTGCTATAAGGTGCACGCACTCACCAGAGATACAGTGAGAGACAGAGAGACAAGAAGAGAGGAATTACCCCTCAGGGTGAATGGCCATACCACACAATCCCTTCTCCTCCAGTCTCCTCTCAGGATTCTGGGTACTTGAACACATGTACCCAGCATGCGTTTAAGCCACAAGGTCTGGGATTCTAACCATGGTCAACTACATGGAAGTCCAATGACATAACCATTACGCCATGTGCTGGTCCCCATAATATTCATTTTCAATGAACTTTTAGAAGATCCCACGTATGAGTGTTTCTGTGTATCTATAGATATATATTTCATTTATGCTTGTACTCAAAGTTCTTTTTTAAAAAATGTATTATATTTTATACATCGAATCACTAATTTGTATTATAGCATGCAATATGAATTTTCTCAGCATGAATATACTACATATTAGTCCAGTCAAATATATTATTTAACACATTGTCATCAACAGATAATTTCCCACTTTTGTGTCCCTTAAATATTTTCTTTCATTCTATTTCTCTTGATTCTCTTCCTCTTGCCCTTCCATATTTTCTACCCTCCTCTCACATTGTTGCTAGTATCCACAATTGTTCTCCATGCTTTTCTTTTTTTTTTTGGAGAGCTTTTTGCTATAGGGTGCATGGGCTCACCAGAAAGACAGAAAAAGACAGAGAGACAAAAAGTAGAAATCACCTACCATGCTATAGGGTACATGGGCTCACCAGAAAGACAGAAAAAGACAGAGAGACAAAAAGTAGAAATCACCTACCATAGGGGATGGCCATGTCGCAATCCCTTCTCCTCCATTCTCCTCTAACCCCAGTCAGAATAGCTAAGATAAAAATAATAATAATAAGGAACTATAAGTTCTGGCAAGACTATGGTGAAAAGGGAACTTGCCCACACTGTTGGTGGGAATGTAAATTAGTACAGTCACTGTGGACAATATGGAGGTTCCTCAAAAACCTACAAGTTGAACTATCATATGATTCAGTAATTCCCTACCTTGGTATCTACCCACAGGTTGTGGCACATATATACTACGGACTACTACTCAGCCATTAAAAAAAAAGAGAGACCCTGGCATTTGATTGAAATGGAAGATTTACTGCTGGCAAAACAAGCGAGACTATAAAAGAGAGGAATTTTATGTCCCTACTCAATATATACCAAATGTCTGCATGCTATGACAGAAACTGAAGGACTGAAAGGTATAAAAGCATGGAGAGGGGCATAATGACTTTATCACTGGACTCCTGTGTAGTCAACTGCAGTTCGAGTCCTAGACCCGGTGGCTCAAACTCACTATGGGTGTGTGTGCATGCGTGCCCAAGATCCCAATAGGAGACTGGAGGAGAAGGGATTGCAGCATGGCCATTCCCCATAGGGGGGAGGTGATTTCTTACTTTCTGTCTCTCTGTCTCTCTCTGTCTTTCTAGCAAGCATAAGTGCCTTATAGCAAAAACCTCTCCAAAATAATAGGTAAATGAATAAAAGAGTTTATCCTGTATTTTCTTATATTTTTATTTATTCATTTTTATTTTATACATTTAATCACTATACATCACTTTGCTTGTAAGTTGAATTTACCCAACAGGAATGCACTTCACAACAGTCCAGTTGAGGATACAAAACACATTATCATCAACAGATAATAACCCATTTCTGCATCCCATAAATGTCTTGCCTCTCCACTTTCCTCATTATTTTTCTTTTACACGCTCCCCCTTCTCCCACCCTCTTCCCACATTGTCACCAGAATCTATAACCATTTTCAATGCTTCTATGTCCTCTAAGTTCTCAGTTTCCACAATAGAGTCCAAATAGTCAGTGTATGTTAAGTGGGGACATACAATGTCTCTCTGGCTTCCTTCACTCAGCAGTAAACCTTCCATATTCATCCACTTTCTATAAAATGTCAGGGTCTTGTTTTTTATAGCTGAATAATATTCCATAGGGTATATGTGCCACATTTTTCTAATTCACTTATCTGATCATGAACATTTGGGTTGGTTCCATGTCTTAGCAAGTGTGACTAATGCTGCAATAAACATAGATGTGCAAACACTTTTCTGATTGAGCTTTCTCCTATTCTTTCGATAGATACCCAGGAGTGAAGTTCATGGATCATATGATATTGCTGCTTATAGGTCTTTGAGGAAACTTCATATTGTTCCCCACAGTACTGGACCAATTTACATTCTCACCAGCACTGTAGGAGAGTTCCCCTTTCACCACATCCCCACCAGCATTTATCATTTATTGTTTTTTTGTTTAATCTTCGTCATTCTCACTGGCGTACAGTGCTATCTCATTGTGGTTTTGATCTGCATCTCCCTTATGATGAGAGATGTTGAGCATTTTTTCATATGTATTTGGCTATTGGTATGTCTTCCTTAGAGACTTGTTTATTCAGTCCATTTTCCCATTTTTTAATTGGGTTAATAATTTTTTTTAATTTTTCAGATAAGTCCTTTGAGTTCCCTGTATATTCTGGTAATCAGTCCCTTATCTAAGGCATAGTTTATGAAAATCGTCTCCCATCCTGAGGGTGGTCAATTCACACTGATGTGTCTTTTGCTATGTAGAAATTTCTTAATCTGATGTAATCTCACTTGTCTATTTTTGAGATTATTGCCTGTGCTTGGGTGGTCTTATTTACAAAGTCTTTGCCCACCCCAGTGTATCCCAGAGTTTTTCAGTGTTTTCCACCAGTAATTTTATAGTGTGAAGTCTTAGGTTTAGATCTTTCATCCCCTTAGAGTTGATTTTTATTAGTGGTGAAAAAATAGGGGTTCAGATTCATCTTTCTGCAGATGGATGCCAAATTTTTCCAGCATATTTGCTAAAGAAGTTGTCTTTTTCCCACTGGATTGACTAGTACCGTTTGTCAAAAATCAGTGGGCTGTATGCTTTGGGGGTTATATCTGGTGACTCTATTCTGTTCCATTGGTCCACATATCTATTTTTGTGCCAGTATCATGCTGTTTTGAATAGCACAGCTTTGTAACATATTTTGGGTTCAGGGAGTTAGATACCACTCACTCCACTCTTCTTGCTCAGGATTGCTTTGGCAACACAAGGCCTTTTATGATTCCAGATGAATTATATGATTATCTTTTCTAGATCTGTGAAGAGTGTTTCTTATAGGGATTGCATTAAATATGTAGATTAATTTGGGTAGAATTGTCATTTTGTTTATATTAATTTTCCAAGAGCAAGGGACACCCTCGGACTTTTTTGTGTCATTTTCAATTTCTTTTTAAGGATTTTCATAGTTTTCCTGGTAGAGGTCTTTGACTTCCTTGGTTAGATTTATTTCTAGGTATCTTATACTTTTTGTGGCTATTGTAAATGGGATTGCTTTCTTCAGTTCTGCCTCTGCTTGTTGTTTGAATATATAAATACGATAGATTTTTGTAAGTTGATTTTACATCCTGCCACTTTACTACTTGGAGAAGTACTTTTGTGGATATCTTTGGGTCTTCTATGTATACAATCATGTCATCTAAAAGTAGAGATAATTTCAACTCTTCTTTCCTTTAAATGCCTTTTATTTCATTCTCTTGTCTGATAACATTGGCTAGGACTTCCAGCACTGTATTGAAAAAGAGTGGAGAAGGTGGGCAGCCTTGTCTTGTATTGGTTTTTAGTAAAAAACTTCTAGCTTTTCCCCATTCAGTGTAATGTTAGCTATAGATTTTTTCATTCATGGCTTTTATTATGCTGAGAAATAATCTTTTTATGCTGATTTTGCTGAGAGTGTTAATCATGAAGGGATGCTATATTTTGTCAAATGCTTTTTTTCTGCATTCGTTGAAATGATCATATAGTTTTTATCTTTTTTTCTGTTAATATGGTATATTACATTTATAGTTTCACATATGTTGAACCACTCTTGCATCTCTGGAATAAGGTCTACCTGGTCATGATGAATAATCTTTTTTTTCTTTTTTATGTTTTTTGGATACAATTTGCTAGTATCCGGTTGAGAATTTTTGCATCTGTATTCATCAGAGATATTGGTCTGTAGTTTTCTTGTTGTACCCTTGTCTGTCTGGGGAATGAGGATGATAATGGCTTCATAAAATGAATTTCCCATAGGAGTGTTCCTTTCTTCTGTATCTTTAGAAATAATTTGAGAAGAATGAGGTTTACCTCTTCTTAAAAAGTTTTATAGAATTCAGAAGTGAAGTCATCAGGACCTGGACTTTTCTTTGTTGGACCTACGTGTTCTATATATCTTTCAAATTCTAGAGAACAGATGTACCTGGGGCTGAGCTGCAAGGTTTCAACTGAGAAAGACAGTATGGGTCACTTCAGAGAAAGAGTGGAGGTTCCAACATGGGCTCTGGCCTCAGTCCTTGCACTCCCTTCTGCTTCAAAGGAGCTGGGAAGAATAGTGGGGCCGAAGTTGTAAGCAAGAAGGACTGGCTCCTGGAGTTGAAGAATAGAGTTCACAGGTTCCAAGGCAGTCTCTGAATTTGGTCTGCACACTTGCTTCTGCCACGCAGGAGCTAGGAAGAATGGTAGGACAGAAGTTGGAAGCAAGAGAGACTGGCACCTGGAGCAAACTAATAGAGTGTGCAGGTTCCAAGGCAATCTCTGGCCTCAGTTCACACACTCACTTCTGCCACACAAGAACTGGGAAGTTCCCCTACATTTTCTACCAGTAGTTTTATAGTTTGAGGTCTTCGATTTAAATGTTTTATTCATTTTGTGTTAATTTTTGTTAATGGTGAGAGATAGGGATCTAGTTTTATGTTTTAGAAGGTGGATATCCAGTTTTTCAAGTATCATTTGCTAGAGAATTTCCTTTTCCTCACTAGATTGACTAGTGCTCTTTGTCAGAAATCAATTGGCATTATGTTTTGGGGTTTATTTCTGAGGTCTCTATTCTATTCTGTTGATCTACAAACCTGCTCTTGTGCCAGTACTATGCTACTTTGATTATAACCACTTCGTAATATGTTTTGGGGCTGGGGAGTAAGATGACTCCTGCTTCAATCTTTTTGCATGAAATTGCTTTGGCAATATGTGATTTTTTTAAATAATTCCAGATAAAGTCTATGATTGTTTTCCTAAATCTGTAAAGATTATTTCTGGCAAACTGATTGGGTTTGCATTAAATTTATATATTCATTTGGGTATGACTGCAATTTTGATTATATTAATTCTTTCAATTCAGAAACATGGGTTATCTTTCCTTTTTTATGCAATTTTAAATTTCTTTTTTTAGTTTTTTAGTTTTCTTTGTAGAGGTCATTGACTTCTTTGGTTAGGTTTACTCTTAGGTATCTTAAATGTTTTATGTCTATTGTAAATACAATTGCTTTCTTCAGTTCTACCTCAGTCTGCTTCTTGTTCATGTATAGAAATGCTATATAATTTGTTATGTTGAGTTTGTATCCTGCTGCTTTACTGTATTCTTTTAATATTTCTAGGAGGGTTTTTTTGGTGTGAATTCTTTTGGATTTTCTATGTATGTAATTATGTCATCTGCAAGTAGAGATGATTTCACTTTTTCTTTCCTTATTTCAATGTGTTTTATTTTATTCCTATCAGATTGCATTGTCTAGGACTTACAGTACTATATTGGCTAGTATTTATAGTACTATATTGAAAAGAAGTAGAGAAAGTGGACAATCTTGTCTTATTCCAGTTTTTAATGGAAAAGCTTCCAACTTTTCCACATGCAGTATGATGTTTGCTGATGGTTTTTTATATATGACTTCTATTATGTTGAGAAATTTTCCTTCCATGCCGTTTTTGCTGAGTCTTAATCATGAAGGGATGGTATATTTCATCAAATGCTTTTTCTACATTGATTGATATGCTCATATGGTTCTTATCTTTCTTTCTGTTAATATGGTGTATTACATTTATGGTTTTCTGTCCTTTTATCCTTAGAATAAATCCTATGTGGTGTGGTATATAATCTTTTTAATATGTCATTGGATATGATTTGCTAGTATTTTGTTGAGAATGTTTGCATCTATATTCATCAGACATATTGGTCTGTAGTTTTCCTTTTTTTCTTATGTCCTTGTCTGTTTTAGGGATGTGGGCAATGAAGGATTTATAAAATGAATTGGGGAGGGTTCTTTCCTTTTGGATCTTTAGGAACCTTTAGAATGAGGGTTAGCCTTTCTTTAAAAGTTTTGTAGAATTCAGAAGTGAAGCTATCAGGACCTGGGCTTTTCTCTTGTGGGAGGTTATTTATTACTGATTCAATCTCATTACTTGTTATGGGTCTATTCTATGTCTTCTTGACTCAATCTTGGTGGACTATAGGTGCCCAAAAACTTGTTCATCTCATCTGGATTTTCTTGTTTGTTGCCATATAGTTGCTCACAGTATTCTCTAATGATCTTTTATATTCTGTTACATCTGTTGTAATATTGCCTGTTTCACTACAAATTTGATTTATCTTTCTCTCTCCTTCTTAGTCTGCTAATAGAGTGTCAATTTTGTTTATCTTTTAAAAGAACCAGATTTTAGTTTCATTTATTTCCTGTGTAGTTAGTTTATTCTCTATTTCACTTATTTCTCCTTGAATCTTCATTATTTTTTTCTCCTATTCTTTTTTGTTTGTTTTTGTTTTTCTAGTTTCCTGGGGTGTGTTGTTAGGTTGTCTTATGACCTTTCCATCTTTTTCTTATATGCACTAGTTGCTATGAACTTCCCACTTAATACTGCCTTTATTATGTCCTATGAGTCATGGTAACTTGTATAATCATTATCATTAATTTCATCATAGTCAGAGAAGTTGTGGATATAGTTTGCATGCCTTTGAATTTGTAAAGGTTAGTTTTGTGCCCTGTATTGTGCTCAGTCTCTGCAAAGGTTCTTTGCGAGGCTGATAGTGTATACTTGTGGTTATTGAGTAGAAATTCTATAGATACCTGTCAAGTTTATTTCATTTATGATGTCATTTATAAAATATATCTCTTTGCTTCTTTTTTGTGCAGTTGATCTGTCCGAAGGTGATAGTGGTATATTGAGCTCCCAATGATTAGTATTTTGTACTTTCTCTCTCCCTTTAGACCTAGCAGTCTTTCTTTCACATATTTGCATGCTCCCAGTTGGGTACATAGGTACTTATAAGTATTATTTGTTCTTAGTGAATCAGTCCATTTAGAACTATATATGGTCCTTCTTTTTCCTTCTTACAGTTCTTATCTTAAAACCTATTTATCTGATATAAGTATCATGACTCCAGCCTTCTTTTGATTTCCATTTGCTTGGAATATCTTTTGCATGTCCTTCATCTTTAGTCTATTTATATCTTTACCCATGAGGTTCATTTCTTGTGGGTGGCAGTACTCCCTTCAATACTTCTTAAAGTACTGGTTTAATGTTCATGAATTCCTTCCGTTTTTATTTGTCTGAAAATGATTTTATTCATTATTCCCATTTGAAGGGTAATCTTATGGATTTGGTATTCTTGGTTGAAATTGCTTTTCTTTTAGTATTTTGAGTATGCCTTCCCTCTCTTTTCTGCCTTGTTTCGGTTAGCCTTATAGGGTGACCTTTGTTCTCTCTTGCCATTTTTAGAATCTTGCTTTTGTCTGTGATTTTTACCAATCTGGCTATGATGTGCTGTGGAGAGGCTTTTCTTAGGTTGATTCTATTTGTGGTCCTTTCTATTTCTTGCATCTAAATGTCTGAATGCTTCTCTAGATTTGGAAATTGTTCTGCAAGTATTTTATGGGATAAATCTCTATGTCTTTGTATAATTCTTCACCTTCTAGGATATCTTTTTTTCAGATATTTGAGCATTTAATAGTGTCTAGCATTTTCCATATGTTATCCTCATTTAAAAAAAATAATTTGTTTTTTGGGGTTATTGTGTGTGTGTGTGTCTTTGATCTTATTCAAGTCAGAGGTTCTGGTCCTCCAGATCAGATATTCTGTCTTCTGTGTGGTCCAATCTGCTATTAGTATTTTTGTGGGAGATCTTGAATTTCTATATTACTGTCTTCATCTCTAGAAGTTCTGATCAGTTCTCTTTCCTGATGCCTATCTCCTCCTTCAAATTCTTCCTTATCTCATTCACCATGAATATTCTGAATTATTTTTCTGACATTCTCACGAAATGTTTTGTTCTGGGTATGGTTGAGAAACAGTTGTTTTGTTCTCTTAAGGGAGAAATAGTTCCTTGTTTTTCCATATTTCTTGTGACTCTGCACTGGTTTCTAGTCATCTGATGGATTATGTACTTTTTTATACTTTTCTGTTTTCAATTCTGTAGTGTCAGGAAGGAGAACAGTTCTACTTCTCAGAGATATTCTTGGTAGAGGGTCTTGTCTTCCAATTTCAGAAGGGTGCATACAGTCAACTTTAGGTGTTGCTTCTTTACCCAGCCTAACTAGGACCAAGTGCATCTGGGACTGAGCTGGAGAAATTCAACTGATGATGGAGTAGAATTTCAGTAAACTATAAGATTTCAAAATATTCTGGGTGGGCAGAAGACATCAAGGGGTCTAAGGTGGAGTTCCTGCTTCAATCTGTCTCCCACACTGCTGCTACTCCCTACTCAGTGGCGCAGGTTCAGGGGATCAATGGTGGTGAAAGGATGAGGGAGGAGCAAGTCTAGGGTGTACCTAGAGCCCTGGAAAGACAGTGAGAGGTCTGAGGTGGTCTTCCTGCCCCAGTTTATCTCCCTCACTGCTGCTGGTCCTTCAGTTCTTAATGTATTGCCCTCATATAAACATACTCAGGAAAGGAAAGGCACTTCTCCCTAGGTACTATACTTCTCTAGGGATAAAATATTTTTTTCAATACATTTTATTGTATATATTTAAGGTATACACTATGTTGGCAAAGATACATACATATAATGAGATGGTTTACTATATGACTGTATTTCCAATTAGCATATTCATCATCTTATATAGTTATAATTGGACCTTAATTAGCAGGTAATTGAAATCAAATGGACTCAGATATCTCTTGGGTTAGGGGCTGTCTGATTTACAAAAAGAAAGACATAAATATTACCTTAATATTATCACTCCATATCTTGCTACCAGTGAGAACCTTTATTTTATTTTTTTCTTTTCTCTAAATTAGCATCCCAACTCTGTGATCATTCTTCAGGATAGGAGAAGGGGTGGAGGCAGAGCTTTCCGGAGTCTCTAGTATTGCAACACAGCACCAACTGTCTGTCACTCATTCTAATTATATTCAAGTATAATTGCAATTACATTTATCATTTTGAGTTTGTTTTTCACAAGCTAGAAGATGAACAAGCATCTTAGTGTTCTTCTATTAAGTGAGACTAAGAAGCAATGATATCAACGCTGTTCAGATTTGCCAGCATGTATCCATGCTAAGGGTGGTGAACTCCCAGTTCTGTTTAGAAGAAAGCAATGCTTTGAGAAAATCATTTTATAATTTTATTTAAGCAAATAGACTTTTTCATAACTTTGGAATAACTTAGTAATATAAGAAGTTGTTTCCCAATAAATGGTGCTATAATTAAAGTCAAGAATTAGTAGTTATTTACAGCAATTTATCAGAAATTTTAAATTATATCTAGAATATAAAAAAAGTTATGGTCATATATGTACAATAGTATTTAAATACATTATTCTATATATTTAGAAGAGCCAAACAAAAAATAATCTATTTATAGGCAAAGAAATGGTAATGAAAATAATTTACTGGCTCTGATCTAGTTGAGCAAGGCCAGATAATATATGGTTGTAATAATACATTATCTAGCATTATAATTTTTCATGATAAATTATAAAATAATTACATACTATGATTTCTAATATATGGCAAAATATAGTAATGGTATAGTAATGGTGAATATAAAAAGCAGTAGATCTAAAATATTGATTTAGAACCCCTATATAACAATATCGAACTTCTAAACTATGTTGGTTCCCTGTCTTTTTTTGAATGAAGTGGTTTTATTCATTCTCTCTCCTATGAAGATAGTAGTGGATCAAGTAAAATTCACTTCAAAGGCAGAACTTGCTTTTTCGAAGATTTTTCTGGGGAAAATATTTTATTCTACTTATGACTTTACCAAAAATATAGAAATTTCCTTTTTTTTTTCTCTTAAGGTTCTTATCTGAGAGAATTTTTCCCTTCATAGAGTAGTGACAATGGAAACAATGTTGAATATGAAGATAGATCATCCAAACCGCTTGGACCTACTATGGGTTTTTGCAGGTCCTTTAGCTTCAATTCTAAATTATTACATTTGTCTCCCAGAATTTTTATGAGGTTTAAATTTTAAAAATAGGTGAGAAAGTACTCAGGAATGTACAAAATATTGCACATGTATGTTTTAACATTAGTACTATTATGATCAGCAAGAGATATTGAAAAGCTGACCAAATAAATGGTTTATCAGAGGGAAGAGAGGAAAAAGAAGAAGATGATATTTTCCATAAACAACTGAAAGCTATAGGTCAATCCTTTCACTGGCCAATAGACTAAGAAACGAATATACAATACTATTGTTATGCAATCTCATCCTTGTTGGTATTACAGTCAGTCACAGATAATTTACCAGATTTTTAATGTTTGCAGAAATTAAAAACTATTTATTAGTACTGGGGTATAAAGACAAAACTGGAAGATGTGTACAATGGAATAAATGCATGTGGTCAGTTTGATTCAACCAGTGAGATTTCTGGTTGGAAATAGGGGCAGATGGAGAAAAGACAGTGATCTATTAGACCCAGAATGTCTATACTAATATACCTAGTTTTTTATTTGCTGAATTTTTACTTCAGTGAGGATTGGTCAAACAAAATGCCTTAAAACTGATAAAGAAAACAGAGACAAGAAAGTTAGTAATCATTTGGGGTTCTCTGTTTCTTTCCCAGTGTTGATATGGGAGAACCATCTTTCACCACTTTCAGTCAATAAGCACAGGTAAAACTGGCACAATCCTCAACTCCTAGAGAAATGCATGATTTAGGCTTAAATCAATCAGTTTTTCAATCAATGGTCATCGGTTAAGAGATATCCTTGTTTCTCTATAGAACCAATAAGATGCAATAGAACTCTAGGTAAATCTTCAAGGAAATAGTAAATTAACTTGCTAGTATGTTTTCTGGGGTTGCTGAGGGCATCGTCCTTCCAAAAGAGGAAATTGAATTTGAATGAGACTAGAGAAATGGCAGGAGGAAAGATACCAGATGCAGGTAGAGAAAAAAATTAAAAATTCCTCAATAAGTTATTCCTGATACCTTCCCTTACCCCTAGATTTTTTAGGTAAGCTCCTCTTTTCTTAAACCAGGAAACCCAAAAAGTTATGAATAAGCAAAATTAAAAGATTTAATAGAAATTAAGAACTAATCAAATACCTTTAAAAGCTACTCATATACATTCAGTTAAAGCCTGAATTAGAAATTAGACTAATCATGGTAAGTAGAGAAAAAATAATATATGATAAATCTGAATACACAGAAGCCCAGAAAACTAGAAAGTAAACGAGCAGATAAAAGCCAAATGGGGGCAAACAGGTGCCATGGTGACTAAAGCACTGGATCCCCACATTGCCAACCGAAGTACAGGCCCTGGCAGCTTGAAAATCACACCAGCCTGTGTGTGTGCATGGAGAATAGCAGAGAAGGAATTGCAGCTAGGCCATTCCCCCCCCCCCCCCCCGGGGAATAATTTCTCACTTTCCCTCTCTGTCTTTATCTGGTGAGTACACATGACCTATAAAAAACAAACAAACAAAAACAAACAAACAAACAAAATAGATGTAGGTACTAATGAGGAGGGCTAGCTCAGAGTAGCAGTTTGATTAATATTTATTTAATAAATTTTACTAAGGACAAACAAGTGATTAAGAAACAATTGCATGAATTAAGAGACACTAAGATAAAAATCACAGTATCAGAAATGGTAATAATGACCACCATTAACTGTTTACTATCCTGGATATCACTTTCTATAGTGTATATATACCATCTCATTTTATCTTCACTAGATTTCATGAGATAAATACTCTCAGCTATATTTTTTTAATTATTTTATTTAACTTTATTTATTCATTCATTTATTTATTTCCATTTGACCAGAGAGGGATAGAGAGAGAGCAGAGAGAGAGAGAGAGCAAGCTGCCAGGTCCAGGACTTGAACTGTAGTCAGCCACGTGGGAGTCCAGCACCCTTAGATAGAGCAATACTGTAAGAGCATGGGCTTTATTTATTTATTTATTTATTTATTTATTTATTTTTGAAAGTTTTTTGCTATAGGGCACATCGCTCACCAGAAATACAGACAGAGACAGAGACAGAAAGCAAGCTGTCACCCCCCCGGGGGGGTGGCCATGCCTCAGTCCCTTCTCTCCATGCTCCTCTCTGGATCTTGGGCATACATGCACATGCGCCTGGCATGAGTTTAAGTCTGGGACTCGAACCATGGTTGATGACATGGGAGTCCAGTGACATTGCCATTACGCCAACTGCTGGTCCCAAGAGTATGGACTTTAAAGTCACACTTTATTTTTAGAAAATGTTTGCACATTATTCTCACCTCTTGACTCCTAGTCTCACCTCTTTGTGTCAGAATGATGCATTCATGACCTTGGCATGATATCTTGCAGTGCCTTCACTGTGGATGAAGAATCACTCCCCTGCTACCAATGGTAATGTGTTTTAGCCAATGGAATGTGGTAGAAGACAGTTGTAGACAGAGGATCTGTGAGCCATTATAGGTCATTGCTCTCTCTCTTGCACTCCTATGATCTGCCAGGGGAAAAACATGTCTCAGGAAGTGAAGACCCAGACCTGAGCTCAACCAGAAGGCTGCCATCCAGCCTGGCCTAGCTGAGCTCTGCCTAGATCACCAAACCACAGGCCAAGCACATGAATAAAATAAGTGTTCATTTGCTGTAAACCATTCAGATCTTGAGATTATTTTTTTCACAGAGATTAAGGAATTTTATTCTGAACATCATGCTGACATACCTGTTTAGACCAGAAAGTTTCTTAATGATGTAATTGTTAATTCAAGGTAAATCAAGTTCAGCTGACAGATGGCATCTGGAGACTTTGTACCTGGCTGAGACAAACACTAACCTTGGTGCACTGACCTTCACCACCAATAGACTATAAATTTGTGTATTCTCAGGCAAGTAGCTTAGGTCACTGTTGAGAGGCATTCCAGTCTTTACTGTCCATGTAAGTTCATTACAAAATCCAGGCTCTGCTACTCGCTAATTGTATTCACATGACCATACCATTTTTTTTTTGTATACATAAAACATGACAAGCAAAGCTTGATTCATGAAATCATTATGATGATCATTAATATAATGTTTATCAAATGCCTGGTATAATGCCTAGCCCAGAGTTAGCACTTAGCAAGTATTGACCATATCTGGGGTAGTTGTGTCTATCAATATCATTTCCCAAGAGGATTCCCAACAATTATAGTGACATATTTTGGCAAAGAAGGCCTTCCATTTATTAAAGTAAGAAAATTTATATTTCTTCCCTTTTATTGCTTTTTAAAACGTTTTGTTTTTATTTATTTGTTTGTTTGTTTGTTTTTTTTGTTTTTATTTATTTGTTTTTTTTGTTTGTTTGTTTGTTTTTCCCTTGATGTAGAACTTTTTTTTTTTCCATGAAACACTCAAAGTTCAGGTCAGTGGGAAATAATTTTAATCAATTTTTTTTTCCATGAACCACTTGAAGTTCAGGTCAGTGGGAAATAATTTTAATCAAAGAATTGTACATTTTCTTCCCACATACCCTGCCTTTGTATTAGGAAATGACATTGTGGTTCATTTCACTAGAAGTAAAATATTACAAAATATTTACAGGAAAATATTAAAAATAACTCAAACAGAAAAGGCAAGATGAAATAAACTAGTTGTTCAGAAATCTCTATTCCAGTGCCCACAGCACACAAGAGAGTCAAAACAGTAAGTAACTAAGATCCCCCGATCAAAAATTTCCAACGAACTAGAGAAGAGGAAGAAATGGGATGAAAATGGTGTGAAATGGATGTTAGCAGCACTGCTTCAATAAGCAATCTATTTAATGAGATATACTCTCCTATATGCAGTAAAATCTGAACAAGGCTAAACTTCAGGATATTCTTTGAACTGAAATTAGAAAATACCCTGACAGTGGAAATAGTTCTTTCAACTAAGTTTAATAAGAGCCTCTTTTCCGAGAACCACTGTTAAGAACAAAAGCCTGTTCTGGCATCAAAAGCTCTCACAGTAACCCTTCCATCTCTTTCGTGACAGCTTCATAAACATCATCTTTGGTCTGTACTGAGACAGGAACAGAAGGACCAGGTTTGGGGGCTGCTTTGGCAAAAAGGCACAGCACAATCATCCTTTGACTTTCTTTGGGGAGCAGCCATAGTCCCTTTATTCTCCTGATGCACTCTCAGTGCATTGGGCACAAATCGAGTAATCTCTGCCTTGGGATTAATGATCTGTGGCTTGGCACTGATGGTTGCCGTGGCTTTCTTTTCAATGGTGGCTGCACTTCTACATCTGCCTTGAGTCACTGAATCAAGTTGGGTGGGGCACTTAAAACCCCTGGGTTGGGCAAGGGAGCCGGAAGGAAAAGCCCAGGTTGGGTAGGTCCAAGAGGAGGAACCAAAGGTGAGCACAGCATGCCAGGATGAGGTGGAGGGATACCTGGAGGTGACCTTGGTGGGTGTCCTGGAGGAGGAGGGCCCAGAGGCAGACCTGGGAATGGACCAGGAAGCCATCCTGGTGGTGGTAAATGGGGTAAAGGTCCTCAGAGCCTTGGCAATCCAGGTGGTCTCAGGAATGGAGGAGCTCCTGGTAGAGACCCAGGAGGAAGGCCTGTGTGTGGCCCAGGAGGTCATAAAAGTGGGGCAGGTAGTGGTCCGAGAGGAGGTGGTCCTGGCATGGGAGATGCTTGTATCTGAGAAGGAGGAACAGGCTGGGGAGGAGCCTGCTGCTGTGAAGAAGCAGTGGACGGGCCATCAGAGCAAGATTTCTCTTTATGCTGTGTTCGCGACTGCTTTTCTGCTTTGGAATCATCAGAATCATCATCATCATCATCATCACCACCACCATCCAAAAATTTCTCTACTTCTCGTCTCTTCTCTGGGATTTATTTCCTGACCTACTATTTGAAGCATTATGACTAGAAGAGAAATCAGCTCCTTCACATTCTTCTTTTCCTTTCTTGATTTTCCAGGCATATCTGCAAATCGTACACTCAGACCTGACTTTTTTTCTTCATTGTTATCTCTCTCACTATCATCCCGATGCACAAATTCATCCCCCTCACTTTCTCCATCTGACCTGTCAGTGTCACTGTCATCAGTACTGTCATCATGTTTATCTTGATCCATGTCCTCAGGATAGCCATCATCTTCACTGGTGCTGGAAACGCCATCATGGTGACCTGGCTGAGCAAGTTCAGGACTATGTAACATGACTTCATCTGGTCTGTGAGGGGGAAGATCTAGGGCAAAGCCCATTTTACAACACTACATCTGTAAAACCTGAGCAGGAGGTGGACCAGGGGGAGGGCCTGGAGGTTTTCTGCCAGGAGACAAACGTGGAACACCTTGTCTAAGAAGACGAAGTATTGAAACTGTCCAAGTTGGAAATCTATAGGCTGAAGTTTTCTTAAGGATAGAGGGTGGCTGGGTCCCAGGAAGTAGAATATTCTGGATCAAGATGTTGGAAGGAGCATGCGGCATATCTGGCAAAGGAATACTCTCCACTTCCACATGCTTTGCGTTCTTGACAGCGTCAGTCAAATACTGGCTAAGTTGAGCCCTCTTCTGTTCATATTTTACTTCTAGCTTTCTCAATTCCTTGTAAATATCTGGATTCTCTTTTTCATAGAGTCGTAGAATATGTTCAAAAGTTTCACGCAGCTTCTTAACACTTGTCTTTCAGTACTTTCTCATTTAGTTGTGGTTGTTGAACTGGGTTAAATGCCATTTCATCCAATTTTTCCATGTGCCAGGTAATCTGTTTAGGATCCTTCATCTTCAAATCTTGCAGATTGCATCATCATGTGTTTTTTGTTCTTTTATAATTCTTTTTCAAGTTTCCTTTTGAGCTTGATCTGTGGGGTTCATAAACTTCCCACTCTTGGTGGATGATGTTGATTTCCGTCCCACGTTGATAATGTATATGGTTCACTTATTCATTTTTTTAAAAATCACTTCTGCTGGACTCCCTGGTTTGCAAGAAGCAGTGAGGAGACGATTTCTGGTCTCTTCTACTTCATAGGGGGTGGCCTTCACCTCAGCCTCTCGGTCAACCCAGTTTTTTTTTTTCTTTTTTTTCCTTGAGAGATATTTTTACTATAGGGTGTGTGCATTCACTGGAGAGACAAAGAGACAAAAACCACGAAATCATCACTTGGGAAGATGACCATGCCACAGTCCTTTATCCTCCATTCTCTTCTTAGGATTTTGGGCACACACAAACATTTACCTGGCATGAGTTTCAAGCCTCTGGCTTTGGGAGTTAGACCATGATCAGCCATGTGGCAGTCCAGCAAGATAACTATTACTCCATCTGCTGGTCTCATACTGCTTCCTTTAAAAAAATATTGATATAATTCCATATTATTTAGTCCCACTACCACTGAACCCTACTAACATGTCATCATCACACAAGTTATGAGAGAGTTGAGAATTTTTTCTTTTATCTGAGAAAACTTTAACTCTTTACCTGCAGGGATATAAAAACTAAAGGTTTTGGGGACTAGCAGTTAGTGTAATGGCTATGTCTCTGGACTTCCATGGAGTCAACTAAAGTTCAAGTCCTGGACCCAGTGACTTAAACTCACACTGGGCGCGTGTGCGTGCATGCCCAAGATCCCGAGAGGAGAATGGAAGAGGGGGGACTGTGGCATGGCCATCCCCCCTAGGGGGTGATTTCTCGCTTTCTGTCTTTCGTCTTTCTTGCTCTGTCTTTCTGGTTAGCGCACGTGCCCTACAGCAAAACCCTCTCAAAAAAAAAAAAAAAGAAAGAAAGAAAAGAAAAGAAGAAGAAGAAAGAAAGAGAAACTAAAGATTTTGGAAGCCTATTTCCTTAGGAAGAAAAAAAATGTAGAATAGTCAAAGCAGCTATCCCTCTGGCAATGAGAGTAAATATCATCAAATCAGAAACTTAAGTTTCCCCTTGAAGATGTCAACATCAAATAAATTTAAAGATTTACTTTCTTTCATTTTTATTGATCCCCTGATTTGATTTCAACAGTAAAAAGCCAACATGGTCGTGGGTTGTATCTTTCTTGATTTTTAACCAACGGCTTTGTAAAATGAGATGGTTCATCACAAAGATAAAGTATGTCAGTCTTATGATAACAAAATACTCCTTCCTTGGCTTGGGTTGGTGGACAATCATCCCATCTACATGTCCTGGGAGAAGGAAAATGTGAGCAGCACAGTGCTCACATTTTACCAAGAAGGTCAGTCTTGTTATTCTTTTTTTTTTTTTTTAATTTATTTATTTCTCCCATGAGTGGGAAAGAGACAGAATGACACAAATGGGTCTTGATGCCACAATCTATCCTCAGCTTCAGTCAGCCCTAGATCATGGGCATGTGTGTGCCCACATACTCAGAGAGGCCTCTGGGCACAAACCTGAAACCTTCACACATGGTTCTGCCTCATAAAGGGTCATGTTTTACTGCCTTACAGTCATCAGCCCCTGCTCTGTTATTTTTGAAGTAAAGCCGCAAATTTGAGAGGCAGCAACATAACTCTAGGTAAGCATTTGTTACTGCTGTGCACTTGGTAAGTTCTTTACCTTACAGTTATTTAAATCATGTGGCCAGCCTGTAAAATCAATATAATTGAAGCTCTTTGCAGAGGAGTGTTTTTCCTGTGATTATACAGACACTTGATCCCATATATATTTAGCACCAAAGGCTGTGCTTTAAACACAAACATCTTTTTTTAAAGAATTATTTATTTTATTTTACTTATTACCAGTTTTTAAATTTGGGAATGTGTACTCACCAGAGAGAGAGTGAAAGTGAGAAAGCAAGCTGCCAGGTTTGGGAATCGAACCATACTCAGTTATGTGGGAGACCAGCACCTTAACCACTATACCACCTACTAGCCCAACATCCCTAATTATTAAATACTATTAAATATTTTTAATTATTACAATATTATTTCTTTCCAATCTAGTTTTTCTTTTAAATATTTAATTGACCTAAAAAGAGAGAATACACATACACATTTTTTTAAAAAAATGTGCTGGAAGGCACATATACTTGCTAGAGAGAGTCCTGGGAGAAGGGAAGGAGAGAGAGACAGGAAAAGAGAGAAAGCATCATCTATGGGGGATGGCCATACTGCAATCTTTTTACCTCCATTTCTCTTTTTTTCTCCTTGTGGGATTTTGGGCACACACATACACACACATGCCGAACGTGTTTCTAAAGTCACTGGGTCTGGGATTCAGACTTTGTAGTTGGTCACAAGAATCCAGCCACCATAACTACTTTATTACTGAATGGACCCATTTTTTGTTTGTTTGTTTCAGAGGGTGCATGTGCTTGTCAAAGAGAGAGGGAAAGAAAGCATCCTCCAGTGGAGTATGCTCATGTTGCAATCCTTTTTCTCCATTTCTCTATTTTCAGACTTTTAGGCATGAACACACATATAACTAGTATGTTTTAAAACTGGGCTGGTGTATGTGGGATCCCACAGGTGTATGTGTGATCGAGCTAGCTTCGTATGCACAGCACTTAACCACTGCACTATGGGACCACCCCAAAAGAATATATTCAAGGTGTAAAATACAATGATTGAATATAAATATACTTTGTGTAATTTTTACACAAATTAATTAACACATTAATTAACACATCTAATGCCTATCATGCTGTACATTGGAATCCCAGAATATTTTTATATTGTAATTGAAAATTTGGGGACCAGCAGTTGGCGTAATGGCTATGTTGCTGGACTCCCATGGAGTGGACCTTGGTTCGAGGCCCGGACGTGATGGCTTT
>NW_006207133.1:824096-826876 GCF_000334495.1 Tupaia belangeri chinensis
GATTTCTTGCTTTTTATCTCTCTGTCTCTCTCTGTCTTTCTGGCGAGCGCACACACCCTATAGCAAAAACCTCTCAAAAAAAAAAGAGAAAAAGAAAGAAAGAAAGTTTATACCAATTAACAAGCATATCTCCATTTCTTCATCCTCCAGCCCCTGGCAACCACCACTTTACTCTTTCTGAGTTCAAAATTATTAGATTCCTGGAACCAGCAGTTAGCATAATGGCTATGTTGCTGGACTCCCATGTAGTCGACGGCAGTTCAAGTCCTGGACCCGGCGGCTTAAACTCACGCCAGGCGCATGTGCGTGAGTGCCCAAGATCCCGAGAGGAGAATGGAGGAGAAGGGATTGCAGTGTGGCCATCACCCCTGGGGGGTGATTTCTTGCTTTTTATCTCTTTGTCTCTCTCTGTCTCTCTGGCGAGCACACGCACCCTATAGCAAAAACCTCTCAAAAAGAAAATAAAAAAACATTATTAGATTCCACATCTAAGTGAGATACAATATTTTTCTTTCTGTGCCTGGCTTGTTTTACTTAGCAGACTGTCTTCCTGGTTTATATGTGTTATTACAATGTCAAGATTTCCTTCTCCCTTACCTATGAATATTATCAGTTGTATTCATTTCTTTAATTATCCATTCACAGGTTGTTTCCATATCTTAGCTACTATAAGTAATGCTGCAATAAATATTAAGGGTGCAGATATCTCTTTGAGAAATTGATTTCGTCTCTGAATATATGTATGGCTCTTGACTTACTGTGTTTGATTTACTTTATTTTTGTTTGTTTTACTGTGTGATGGTGTAAAAGTGCTATGGATTCAGTAGAAACCATGCCGGGATCAGCTCAGAAACCATGCCAGGACCAGCACAGCATGCACACGTTTTTTTTCCGAGTGGGGAAGGCTGTGGATTAGAAGTAGACGCAATAACAAACACAAAGACACACAAGTATAGAAAAGCAGGGATCGAGTGGGCACAGCTTCTCTGATGGAGAAGTTGCAGCCAGAAGTGACCTCATGTTTTTTTTCTTTTAAGAGGCAGAAAATAGGGGAAGAGGAAAATGAGATGCAAAGGGAATGGGGAGAAGAAAGTGGATGCAAAGCCAGTAGTTTTTTAATGTAAACTGTCTGAAGATGTGAAAATGACTGATCTCTTTTGGGGGACAATCTGATAAATGCATGTGACTTCTGTTAGCCCTGATACTGGGCAGTATCAGTGTATTGGGTATCAACAACAGCAGGTAGGTAACCATTGACAGCAGGCAGATACTGCTTTTGTGTGTAGATGCTTCTCACTAGCCCTGCTAGAGTAGCTTAGGAAGCACATTTCTGCATGTGTCCAAAGGCCACACACACTATGTTTTCTCAGAGTGCCGCTCTCCACAAAACCATACTTTAAATTTTGATATTTTCCTGGACTAGTGATATGTGGTATAATACTCTCTGTGATGCTTGGCAGTGGCAGCAAACCACTCTGGTTTTTACTTTTATTACAGTATTTAATAAATTACATAAGCTATTTCAAAACTTTATTATAAAATAGGTTTTGTGTTAGATGATTTTCCTCAACTGTAGGCCAATGTAAGTATTCTGAACTTATTTAAGGTTGGCTAAGCTAAACTATAGTATTCAGTGTTAGGTGAATTAAAAGCATTTCCAACTTATAGTGGGTTTATTGGGATGCAACCCTACTGTAAGTGAAGGAGCATCTGTATATTCAAAAGTGGAATAGGTGGATAACATAATGATTCTATTTTTAATAATTATTTTATTGTATTTATTATTATTACTATTATTATTTTTAATTTGACTAGAGAGAAAGAGAGAGAGGGAAAGTAAGAAAGCAAGCCCCCAGGTCTGGGACTTGAACCATGGTTGGCTATGTAGGATCCAGTGCCTTCCTGTTAGCTCCCTATTTTTAATTACTTTTTTTAGAGAGTTTTTTTTTATCTCTTGAAAAATATTTTTATTTAATATATATATATATATACTATTATCAGCAAATAGCTTCTCTTTTTTATGTCAATTAAACATACGTTTACTTTTTTTTTCTTCCCCTTTCCCCTGCATCCCTCCCATACTAAACTTGTTCTTTTCACATTTTACTGTTTCACAAAAAATATTTTTAAAATTTCTTTTTATTATTTACACATTTAATTGCATCATTTAGATTGTAAAGTGACTTTACCCAGCATGACACACACCTCAGTCCAGACCAGTTGAGAAAACGATACACGTCCTCATAAATGAATAATAAACCGTATCTGTGTCCCACAAATGTCTTATTGGTCTATTTTTTCTCCAAAATGGGACTTTCCTATTGTTTTCCTTAATGACTGCACCAATTTACATTTTCATCAACACTGTAAAAGTTTTTCCTTGTCTTCACATCTTTGTCAACACTTGTCATCAATTGTCTTTTTTATAATAGACATGCTAACAAGTATAAAGGGATATTCCACTTTGGTCTTTATTTGTAATTTTCTGATGATCAATGATGCTGAACACCTTTCATGTATCTGCAGGTCTTTGGTATGTCTTCTTTGGGAACATGTCTATTCTGGTTCTTTCCACATGTTTAATTGGATAATTGTTTTTATTTGTTGCTGTTTTTGCATTGTATTCTGAGTCCCTTATGTATTTTGGACATTAAACCTTTATCAGGTATATAATTTTCAAATATTTTCTTCCATTATTTCTTCATTTTGTTGATTGTTTCCTTTGCTGTGCAGAATCTTTATAAAAGCAAGGTCTAAAACCATAAAACTCTTGGAAGAAA
>NW_006207133.1:826895-832391 GCF_000334495.1 Tupaia belangeri chinensis
CTTTTGACGTTGGTGTTGACAATGAGATTTTTTTGGATATGACACAAAAAGTACAGACAACAAAAGCAAAAATAAGCAAGTGAGACTGAATAACGAATATTTAATAAACTCTATTTGATAAACAAAATTTCTTGTTCTCATAGTAATAATTTGTGAGACAACTATGAAAAGTTCTGATAAGTCTTATTTTTGTAACTCTGTGAATCATTATAAAGGCAATTTTGGAAATAGAGATAAACAGATGACATATTCCATCCAAAAGATTAATTAATAAAGTAGTGCAGTTCTCATCTCTTTTATGCCTCTCTCAGAAGTGCAGTTAAGCTGGCTGTGGGCATGGTGCACATTTGTTTTCTGAGAATCTGACCCCACAGGTGTTAGCTACAGTGAAGGCAAGGGCATAGGTTAATATGTGACCTTAGGACTTACACACATTTACATTTCATTATAAATAACACATTGATTGTGAATCTTTGTTCTTCTCTGTGAATATGCATTTGTATTTTTAAAATCCTCTGAAGGCATTTGGAGGCTGCTTTCTTGATGAGACCATTCAACACATGATGGGAGATGAGAATCAGAAAATGGGAGGCTGTCATAAAACAAACGAACCACTTTCCAAATGTATCTTAATATGTACTTCAGTGTATTATTTAATAAGGTGTGCATCAAAGTTACCAATTTAACATGGTATTGTAATAGAAGGAAGGTAAGTGAGTTAGTAAAAGTGCCTTTTGATTTTACTTCTTGACTTATTTGGATGAGTTTCTTGGGTGGAATTTTTTAAATACATAAAAGCATTGTTAATGAGCCCATTAATAATTTTAAAATGTCCAGAAATTTAGGTACATTCTGGATTCTTTATTTATTCTTAAAAGATTCACAAAAATAAAGAAAATGAAGAAAAAAAAGACACAATTTTAGTCAAACTGATCATTTGCTTTCCACTCTTCATAAAAAGATATGTTCCCTCCCGTTTTGTGTTTTCTCTTTATTTTTCTGGGAGAAAAAGGTATGAGAAAAGTACATTACTCAAAAGGAGTCCTGGAGTGAAAGAAAATAATAAAAGCAATTGAAAGGTTACAAATGAGAAAAGAGTTCAGCAAATGAAATATATAATGACAAGGAAGATAAAGAATATGTATAGAAACAGAGAAAAAGAAAAGGTGGTAGAAGAAAGATGCATCGATTCAATCACAGAGCCAGAAAATTAAATGCCCCTAACAAAAACTGGCTCACTGACAGATAAAAAGAAAACGGGAATTGTAGACAGGAAGGGATAAGTAATGCAGCCTATCCCTTCACAGAGTACAACCCGCTTTTAGAGAGAAGAGAAGAGACCATAATATAGCTTGTCCACTCAGACATCATCAAAAAGAATCAACTCAATGTGACCTTTTAGTCAAAGTACAAAGCTAATATATACACAGTTGCCTTTGACTGTTATTATAGAGCCAGCACATGGGAAAGGCTCTGGATTAGAAAACAGAAGACCTAGAATCGAATCCTGGATCTGTTATAACTCACTGATGTCCTTTAGATAGTTTTTGGTCCTCAGCTTTATCATCTGTAAGACAGAAGATTTAGGCTAAATAGTTTCTAAGTTGCTCTGGATCTAGTGTTTAATGAATATATGATGTCCTCAATCGATGCCTGATATTTGATACAAAAATGGCAGAAGGATACATTAATCCACTTCAACCTTCTCAGTTTCTTTCCATTTTTACTCCTGAGGGGAAGTCTTTAAAAGTTGTTCAAACATACAGAGGAACTTCAAAGAGTTTATAAAAAATGAATATTATGAAAAAGCTATGCACACATTTCCAAATATTTTTAACACCAATATAAATTTGCATTTGAATTCTATCTTCCACAAATGTTTTGAAGTCTCATTGTATGCTCATTACCTCATTGTCCACCCTTAAAATCTCATGATTTATTAAATCCCATCAGTTTGGCAATATCTATAAAGAAAATCTGACATTTTTACCTGTCACTCTCTAGGAAAGCATCACAAGAGATACAGAATTACCACTTACTAGGAAATTATCTATGAAATATCAAAAGCTTCTGTAACTGGAACTTTTTTATTTTGAAGAATGTTTGCATTGGAATAGATCTAAGAAAATTTCTCATGATTACTTCACAGGAACTTATCAAATAATCTTTTCAAGGAGTCATCTTTCTTAGTACATTTAAGTTATACTGCATTTTATAAAAATTCAATTTATGTATAATTCTCTACTTCTTCAGTTACTTTAAAAATTTTATACTTTCCATCCATATATTGTACCCAAATTACTTAAACCTGTCATTTGAAGACATGCAATATTAAAAGATGACAACTTTTCATATCGCTAAAATTCCAATGGATATAAGAGAGTTAACAGGAAAGCAGAGTGGGCCTAGATGTAGATTTGTCGTTAGTTGGCTGTGTTATTATTAATGCAATTATTTCAATGCCAAAAAAAAGTAGAAAATCCAGTCTCCACAAGAGGCAAATTTCTCTCTCCCATTACACACTAACCACAACCCTACATTTTATTGAGGCGTTTCATATATGTATACACCTTCTGCAATATATAAAATATTTAAAACAATTTCAGTAGTTGAAGAAAGGTAAATGCTTATACTGATTACTCTAAAAGACTGTGTTATAGAAATGTCATAACTTAGAAAATAAAGTTTTGGTTGTCTGGGAAATTTACTTATTACCTCCTCTACCTGCCACCCTGACTCAAGTAAGCCAGATAAAAAGATATTTTTGCCTCACTTCTTTTAAATGTCAAGGAAAGATTTCCTACTTTTAATAATTGTGGTTTGGTAATTACATAGTCTTAATAACATCATTGACCTTTAAGATACAATCAAAAATTTAATGTATAAGAAATTGGTCTAAGAAAATAATCACAGATGGGTACAAATACTGACAGAGAATGGTATATACATATGAGTATTATGTGTAAATTTTAAAAACTGTAAGTGACCTATGTATTACTAAGTAATATAGACACATAGATAGAGACATAGATAGATAGAAATGTAATTAGTCATATTCGTGCCATGTAAAATCATGTAAAAAATTTTGTCTCAAATAGTTAATAAATATGCTCACAAACTGACGGTGCCCAGAAAAGTGTTTAAGTGAATTAATCAAATTGAAAGAGTATAAAAAGTATTATTCCATTGCTGTTGTTTTCTTTAAAACTGCATTTTAAAAAAATTAGAATAACAAATGGTAAAATGTTAGCAGAGGTTACATAATTATAAGATTACAGTTGATTTTCTCTTCATTTTATAATACATTTTTTATAATGATACAAAAACATTTAAGATAAATTATTAAGGGACCAGCAGTTAACATAATGGCTATGTCGCTGGACTCCCAAATAGCCGACCGCGGTTCGCATCCCAGATGAACCTGGTGGCTTAAACTCATGCCTGGCGCATGTGCGTGACTGCCCAAGATCCCGAGAGGAGAACGGAGGAGAAGGGATTGCAGCATGGCCATCCCCCCTGAGGGGTGATATCTCGCTTTCTGTCTCTCTGTTTCTGTGTCTGGCAAGCGCATGTACCCTATAGCAAAATGAACAAACAAACAAACAAACAAAACATCCCAGATTAACCTGGTGGCTTAAACTCATGCCTGGCGCATGTGCGTGACTGCCCAAGATCCCGAGAGGAGAGAACGGAGGAGAAGGGATTGCAGCATGGCCATCCCCCCTGAGGGGTGATATCTCGCTTTCTGTCTCTCTGTTTCTGTGTCTGGCAAGCGCATGTACCCTATAGCAAAATGAACAAACAAACAAACAAACAAAACTCTCAAAAAAAAAGATAAATTATTAAGAATACTTTAATTAGTCCTGTTAATTTCTGGCTGAATAAGTCTCTGTTCTCAAGCAAATTGACCTTAGAATTGTCAAGTGTCTCTGCAGTTGGGTGATTTTGATTGCAGTGCCAACAACGCTACCTCCCGGGGTGGCATTGGTTATGATGCATTGCCACTCTGGCTAAACTTTATCATCTGTGTAAAAAGGACATTCTATCTTCTCTCTCAAGACTCCCTTCACTTAACAATCTTCTAGACCCATTTTCACTTTGGAGGAAGAAGAATCAACTCTAACAGGTAAAAATACATAGGGAACACTTATTGAAATTAAAACAACTGAAGTGTAATTTTAAAACGTACTTTAAGTTATATCTGGGGACCAACAGATGGTGTAATGGTTATGTCATCCTATGTGGTCTACTCCAGTTTGAGTCCTGTATGAGATGACTTAAAACTTACACTGGACTTAAAACTTATGCGTGCCCAAAATCCAGAGAGGAAAATGGAGAAAGGATTACAGCATGGGCATCCTCCCTGGGAGGTGATAATTTTGCTTTCTGTCTCTGGCGAGTGCACAAGTTGTATAACAAAAATCTCTCTTAAAAAATGAAAAAGTTATATCTGGGCTCTTTTCTATTATAATAAAGGTATGAGTTGTTATCCCTAAATATTTGAAAGACTAACTTATAGGTATAATCTTACATATCTAATGTGAAAAGAAAAACGTGATATTTACCCACCCTTGGTTTGTAAATAATATAAATGTACTCCTTAGAGTGTATTACAGAAAAACAAAATCTGGAAAATCCAGTCTACTTTTGAGTAATAAGTAGTCTGTTCCTTTTTAAAATATTAATCAAAATACATATGTTCTCTGTGTACTTTCTGCTCGTTTTTTCTGTGAACCTAAATCTGCTCTAAAAAATAGTCTATTAAAACAGCAAGAAAAACAACTGGGATAAAGTGACAGCTTTTGTGAAAAGCTTTTTCTGGACAAATTCTTTTTTTCATTGAAAAATATGAAAGTTAAAGAATTTAACTCATTGCAAACTCATGGTTTCTTGCTTATTTAAATGAAGGTTAAGCCCTATCTGCTTGAATATTCCTCTTCTATAAATCGCAGTCAGATTATTTAGTTGGGCTTTTTTAAAGATAGGTCAAGCAGCTCACACACATTATCTAACTACAACAAAATATACCTTTCTGTTTTAGTTTCAATATATTTTACCCTCCTATAAGAAAAAAAAATCAGCTTCAAATAGATTAAATAAATTAGGGTCATACATCCTTCACCTGACCAGTTCTTTCTCCCAACTCTCCACTGATTTTAAATATTTAAAACTTCAAGAATAATTTTATACAATCAAACTCTTAAGAGCAGTCATTTCAGACTCAGTGTATCAGTAGTCACAAGGGTTTGTAAGGTTTAGCATTAGTTACATGGCTTTTCCTTCTTATACAGCAGTATTTCTTTTTTAAAAAAATTATTTATTATCATCATAATCTCGTTTATATTACATTGAATCACATATAACTTTGCAATGTATTACATTTCTTTTTCCAGAAAGGAATACCATGCATGTCAGTCAATACAGAGACATTAAATCCCTACTTCATCAACCAATATCTTTTCATTGTTTTCCTTAATCATTATTATTATTATTATT
>NW_006207133.1:832500-850777 GCF_000334495.1 Tupaia belangeri chinensis
GTATATATTAAGTGGGTACATACAATACCTTTCTTTCATAGCCTGGCTTACTTCACTCAGTAATAGATCCTCCATATCTGACCACTTTCTATCAAATGCCAGGTTCCTGATGTTTTTTATGGCTGAGTAGTATTCCATAGAGTATATATGCCACAGTTTTTCAATCCATTCATCAGTTTGTGGACATTTGGGTTGGTTCCATGTCTTGGCAATTATGAATAATGTTGGAATAAACATTGATGTGCAAGTGCTTTTCCGACTGAGCATTCTCCTGTCCTTGGGGTAGATACCCAGAAGTGGTACTGCTGGATCAAATGGTAGTTCTATTTGTAGATCTTTGAGGAACCTCCATATTGTTCTCCACAGTGGCTGAACCAGTTTACATTCCCACCAATCGTGTAGGAGAGTTCCCTTTTCACCACATCCCCTCCAATACCTATCACTTTTTATAGTCTTAATCTTTGCCATTCTGACAGGGGTTAGGTGGTATCTCATTGTGGTTTTTATCTGCATCTCCCTTATGATGAGGGATGTTGAGCATTTCCTCATTTGCTTTTTGGCTGTTTGTATGTCTTCCTTAGAGAGATTTTTGTTCAGTTCATTTTCCCATCTTTTAATTGGGTTAATCTTTTTTTATTTTTTTCACATAAGGCGCTTGAGTTCCTTCTGTATTCTGGTTATCAGTCCTTTGTGTAAGGCATATTTAACAAAAATATTTTCTCATTCTGAGGGTTCTCAATTCACACTTGTTACTGTGCCCTTTGATGTGCAGAAGCTTCTTAGTCTGATATAGTCCCACTTGTCTATTTTGGGATTATTGCCTCCACAGCAGTATTTCTGAACAGAGGACTTTAAAATAAAAATAATGTCTAGGAAAGAGAGAAAGCACAAAAGATAACATTATGTTTCTTTTTTCACATGTTTTTATATTTTTATAGGTATGATATTATGTAGAAAGGGGAATGATGTTTGTTTTGGGGCTCATCCCACTTAGGTAACAGTGGACTTTGACTTTCTCAAATCATAGTTTCCTAAACACTTCAATGGAAATAATAATGCCAATTTCACAGGATTATGGTGAGTCATAAGTGAACTATGATCCTATAGTACTTAGCAAAGTAAAGCACAAAACTTCAGAAATGGAAGTAAAGCTAGCAGTACATGGAGCAATGATATTAAAGGAAAAGTTAGTTGGATAGTGTGCTGGACTCCCCCAGAGCTAACCATGGTTTGAGTCCCGGATCTGGTGGACTGTTTTCTCATTTTCTCTCTGTTTCTCTCTCTTGCTCGGACTGTTTTCTCATTTTCTCTCTGTTTCTCTCTCTTGCTCTGTCACTCTCTGGTGAGTGCACGTGTCCTATAGCAAACTGAAAAATAATAATGATAAATAAAATTAAATATATAATTCTTTTAAAAAAAGAAAAGTTAGTCATGTTAGTATTGTTTGGCTGTGGTCACAGCTGTGACAGCCGTTAGAAGTAGCAGTGGCTCTAGGCATAGCAGCAGAAACAATCATGGCGGGGGTCTGTTCAGCAGTAACTGTGTGCTGATGGTGCTGACAGTACTGAAAAACAGGGAAGGACTGAATACCATCATACCTCCTATCAGAAGACTGCAATCTATAGCCCAATTGTATGGTTTTATATGGCCTCAGAACTAATGGTTACATAAGCACCTACATAATATCTTTAGCTTTGCTGCTTAGCTCACAAAGGCCTAAAACATTGACATCCTGACCCAATATTCTTTTTTTATTTTTTATTTATTTATTTATTTTTTTGAGAGAGGTTTTTGCTATAGGGTGCGTGTGCTCGCCAGACAGACAGAGAGAGACAGAGAGACAGAAAGCGAGAAATCACCCCCCAGGGGGATGACCATGACACAATCCCTTCTCCTCCATTCTCCTCTCGGGATCTTGGGCAAGCACACACACGCACTCAGCGTGAGTTTTAAGCCACTGGATCCGGGACGCGAACCGTGGTTGGCTACATGGGAGTCCAGCGACATAGCCATTACGCTAACTGCTGGTCCCCTGACCCAATATTCTTGATGACTGTAAGAACCCCACAACATCCCCAATCTCCAGTCCAAATGTTCCTTACATCTCTTAATTTGACCCATTTTAAAAACTCATTTTGAATCCCCATGGGCTCAACAAAATCCCCTAAATTCTCCACATCTTCATTTTTCCATCTTCTGAAAATAAAGATTTCTCTTTTTCCCTCCCACATATCTGACAACTTTAAAACTAAATGGGGAATACTCTTCATGACACTTCCAGACTACTCTCCTCCTCTCTCAAAGTATTAAGTTTAGAATCATCTCCCTAAGTATATGTTCCCCTTTATTTTCTAATATCTTTAAATAGTATTATATATAAATAATAACATATTTAAAATTAAAAATAAAATCATGTATTTTTTTGAGATAGGTTACAGGGCATGTGCGTTTTCTGGAGAGACAGAGACAGAGAAACAGACACAGAGAAATCACCTTCTGGGATGATGGCTACACTGCATTCCTTCTCCTTCAGTCTTCTCTTGGGGATTTGGGCATGCACACACACATCCCTGACATGAGTTTTAAGCCACTGGATCCGGGACTCAAACTGCAGTTGACTACGTGAGGGTCCAGCAACACTAAGATTACACCATCTGCTCTTCCCTGTATTATATTTTATTTTAAAATATTTCATTGAAATGGCCTCAGAAATTCTATGTTCACTGTCAATCACTCACCCCCTTTTGTCTTCATTTCTTTCTCTATTCTGAAATTTAGTAGTATGTTACTTAGCACGTAGTACATAAGTGCTCAAGAAGTATTCACTTTAAGGGACCAGCAGTTAGCGTAATGGCTATGACGCTGGACTCCCATGTAGTCAACCATGGTTCGAGTCCCAGACCTGCTGGCTTAAACTCACGTCGGGCACGTGTGCGTGCGTGCCCAAGATCCTGAGAGGAGAATGAAGGAGAAGGGAATATGGCATGGCCATCCCCACTGGGGAGTGATTTCTTGCTTTCTGTCTCTCTGTTTTTCTGGCGAGCGCATGTGCCCGATCGCTAAAACAACTCAAAAAAAAAAAAAAAAAAAAGAAAGAAAGAAAGAAAGAAGTATTCACTTTATAAAATAATGGGTAAGTGAATTATTGGAACTAGTCATAGAATCTCTGGGGACTTATCAATGAAATATTTTTAAATAAAATATTATACCATTTTTTAAAATTTTTTTAGAGAGATTTCTTTTTTCTAAAGGGTGTGTATGCTCACTGGAGAGACAGAGGGACAGAAAAGCAAGAAATCTCACTTCCAGGGGGGAGGACCACACTGTAATCCATTCTCCTCCATTCTACTCTCAGGATTTGGGGCATGGATGCACACACTGAGTGTGGGTTTTAAGCTGCTGGGTCCGGAATTCAAAGTGCTGGCAGCCAGGTGGGAGTTCAGTGACATAACATTACACTAACTGCTGGTCCCTCTAATTTTTATTTTAAACATGTTATTATTTGCATATGATATTGTTTATAGATATTAGAAAATGAAATATAACATATATTTTAGAAAGATAATACTAACCTGATCACTTGGAGAAAATGATTGTCAGCATTTTGGTGTTTTAATCTCCTCCATTTACAATAAATATGTGTGTGTGTGTGTGTGTGTGTGTGTGTGTATTCAGAATGGGATGTTTTTTTTTTTTTTGGAGAGGTTTTTGCTATAGGGCGCGTGCGCTCGCCAGACAGAGAGAGACAGAGAGACAGAAAGCGAGAAATCCCCCCCCAGGGGGGATGATCACGCCGCAATCCCTTCTCCTCCATTCTCCTCTCGGGATCTTGGGCACGCACGCGCACGCGCCCGGCGTGAGTTTTAAGCCACCGGGTCCGGGACGCGAACCGCGGTCGACTACGTGGGAGTCCAGTGACATAGCCATTATGCTAACTGCAGGTTCCCCAGAAATGGGATTTTTATACATACAATATTCTATCCTTCCTTCTTACCTCACATATATCCTAACAACTTTATGTATAAATGATTTAACAGTCATAATGATTCTACTTTGTACACACCATATTTAGCCACCTTTTTTTTACTGTTAGACATTCAAGGTAGCTATTTCTAAACTTTCACTATTTTAAACTTACTTGTACATAATTCTTTACCTGTCTTTATTTTTTTAAGACCACAGGTTAAGCTACAAAAGGTTGAATTACTAGTTCTAAAGAACTATTTGAAAGAATCATTATGGATATAATCATAAAATTTGTAGTACTTAATATTTGTATAAGTGGAATCTGAATCTCAATAGTAAAAAATTCTTCATTTATCAAAAACAAACAAACAAACAAAAAAAGCCATGCCACCGGTAGCTCAGTGATGATGCAATGCTCTGTGATGTCGGACCTTCATGGGACGGTCTTGGGCTCTTGTCCTGAGGTCTCCTTGTGCATGCTGAGTAAGCACGTACGTGTTCATGGTCTAGGCTGGCGTAGGCTCTGGGTGGTTTGCAGTGCGAGGACAATGTTGGGGTGTGCCCTATGGCAAAAATCTAGAAAAAAAAGTGGCAACAAACCATATAGATAAAACTATTTCATTTTTGTTTTAATGAGAATATTTTTGTTAGCATAAAGTTGATCAGTTTCCCATGTATTCTGAGACCAGTTCTTATACCCATGTTCTCCCCAATACTCCTCACTCTCAAGCAACATATGCATGCCATGGAGCTGTGAATCCTGCCTCTGCAGATAAAAAGAAATCACTTTGAATTTATTCATTAGAACTGGCCTGTTGCCAAGCAACTCTTGCCAAGCAATCATTTTTTTCTAAAGTTGACCTGACCCAGAGCTGTCTTACAATTGATTGAGCTAACACCTAATTAAGAAGGTGTGTATTGATGGTAAATAAGCCATATTGTAATTTATAATGACTTTATTTCAAGAATTGTTTACCTCTGGGAATGCAAAATTCCTTCTCTGTGAATTCAATAGTATCTCTGTTAGAATCTGCAAATGAACCCAAATGATAGCCCCAAAACTTTATATCTTAAGTTCCCAAGATAATTGACTAAAAACACAATTTATACATACAAATAATAAACTATTATTTCTTTCAATGTGATTTGCAACCCACTGTTAAATCTTTCGTAACCAAAATAATTTATTTAACATATCTTCCATAGCGTCTTAAATTTTATCATTACAGAGAGCCTTTGGCGAATGAATTTTGATGCTTTAGGATGTACATCCACAAATGATCTTCAAAAGTTCATGGGGAATGTGTATTATAAAAAATATTAATATGGATTTCAACATTATTGCACCAAAATAAGCTCATACTTAACTTTTTCCCCCCAAAGGTTTTTGCCTTAGGGCACATGCCCTTGCTGGAGAGAGACAGAGAGGAGATAGTGAGAGGGAAAGTGAGAAATCACCCCTCAAAGAAGATGGCCACACTGCAATCTCTTCTCTTCCATTCTCCTCCTGGGATCTTGGGCACACATCCACACACACCTGGTGTGATTTTGAAGTTACAGGTCTGAGACTCAAACCATGGTTGGCCATGTGCGAGTTCAGTGACATAACCACTAACCTTCTGCTGGCCCCCAATAAACCCATACTCTAATTTTGCTTTTCCATAAACTTTTGAAGTCCCCTCCTTGGTACCAGGAACTAATATTAACACATGGTATCTTCAACTCACTACATCTAAGCTTTTTGACTCATTCCTGATAGAAATTTATAGTTGAAAAAAAACGTAGGTTATAAAGGAAGACTACCTCAAGATTTAAAGTATTAGTCTAGAAAAGGTATCACAGTGCTTTAGGAAGGCACTGCTGGTTTACTTCTCTATGTATTGTAGTCTCAGTCTCGGCATATTCTTGCAGCTTCTCCCCATGCTGGAATCTTTTGAAATCACACCTTTTCTAGAATAAGAAAAAAAAAAAAGAAAAGAAAAACCACCTAGACGTAAAGATAATTTGAACAGAGATTTCAGAAATACAATCAAACTGAATATGAATAATCTAAATCCATCCCCCTAAATGGAGATGCTCACTCATGTTAAACAGGCTGTAGAAGCTACAAGGCAATGAAGGACAGAGGACCAGAACTGAGTAGAAAGAATCCAAGAAATGGACTGATTGGGACTAAATCTGTGCCTCACCTTCTCCACTTTATTGCCTTTTTCTGTAATAGTCTTAAGGAGTTTAAGGAGTAAAATGAAAGAATGGTGAAAATCTAAAAGCATCTCTATGTGAGGCTATGTAAGGTCACCCAATTTAAAAAAAAAAAAAAATCTCCAAATACTTTTAAAATTTTTATTTGGGGAAGAACAAGCAGATGGCGAAATAGTTAAGTGGCTGAACCTCCATGTAGTCGACTACGGTTCAAGCCCTGGACCGGACGGCTTGAAACTCATGCCAGGCATGTGTGCATGCATGCCCAAGATCCCAAGTGGAGAATGGAGAAGAAATTGTGGCATGGCCACCCATCCTCCCCCCTGGGGAGGGGATGATTTCTTACTTTTTGTCTCTCTGTTTCTCTCTGTCTTTCCGGCGAGAGCATGCTCCCTATAACAAAAATCTCTCTTAAAAAAAAAATAAAAATTAATGCAGGGATTTGGGTAAAAGGAGATGAAAGATCTATAAGAATAAAATGGGAAGTTAATTTTATCTCCAAATTCATAACTACAGATGGCTGCCACCTCACATAGGACAAAAAAAGCAAAGGTTCCCAATGCCCTGAGCCCAGGATCACTCCCCCACTGAAAATGCTGCCACTGGATCTGAGCTACTTTATCTGGAAGAAGACATACAACCTGCCAGTAGTCATTGCTACCGTCTCCATTATTTGTGCCAGTGATAACACCGCCACTTTGAAGCACTGCCAGAAGCTAGGAGAAAAATGATTTCTCCTTTCTCTTCCTTCTAATCTCACCTCAATATTTTCCATTGGCTAAAATATGACAGGGAACTAGCTGGCAAGAGAATTTGCAGAAACATAGTCTGTAGGCTTCCAGCCTTGGTATGCAAAGGAAGACTATAAAAGGTTAAACATGATGCCAAGGAAGTCTAGACATCATTTGGCATAGGTTCATTCCTGGTGATTCATTTTCATACCCATACATTCCCTATTAAAAATTATAAGTAACAATTTTAAAAACATCAGACAACAACAATAAAAAATAGTTATCTTACATAAATTAAAGTAATGAAATTTTACATAAATAAAAATAAATGAAGATGAACTCATTCATTGTTTCCAAAAGGGCACACATTGAATCAACTAAGTGACTAGAGAATATTAATTCCACTTCTAGTCATCTAATTACAACCCTCCCAGATATGTTATGCCTGAAAACCAAATCATATGTCCTTTCACGTAATATTATAGGAAAAAATGAAAAGAAAACTATGAGTAATATATAAAATACACACATAGCAAGCACATAGGAGAATGAGTGATCACTACCCTCCTCATTCCCGTAACTATCCCTAAAAGCGTAGTTGATAATTGGAGCCTTCTTAGTCTATGACCTATTCTGTATTACCTTTGCACCAACCAACACTTTAGCTGGTTAGTGTTCTCTACCTGGTATGTTAACCTAAATGCCTATTCCCAAAAGTTCTAATCACTTTTTTGTTCTTCTTTTATTAGGTTTCTGTCATTTTCCACTAATGTTTAATACTATCTACAGGAATACAAAAAACATCCCCTGGACTTCTTAATTTCTCCGGCATCTATTGAGAAGGCTCATTCTATTTTCACGTAATGATCAAAATAAATCTCAGCCTGGATTGTAACCCCGTTATTTGCCTTTTAGTTCAGTGACGTGAGGAACTCAGAAGTCTCCATTTCAATTTTATTGAAAATGATATTGAGATTCTTAGCAGTTATCTTCCTGGGATTGAAAATTCCTAAACTGGAGAAATACTGTGGAAATGGGAAGCGAGCCTTTGTATGTTGTTGGAAACACTCATGACGAGAGTCACTAGCTTCCAATCTTGACTCTTAGACATCTGTATTTTTATTATGAGGGAAATGGCACGATGCTGTCATCAAAGACTCAAAGCATATATTACACCCTGTAGAAAAATCTCATTTTTTCCTAAAATGCAAATGCTACCACCACTTCCATTGCCGTTGCTGGCTGCAGACATCTTTCCTCCTTCTCCTGTCTCCCAATCTCTAGTAGTTCCCATTGGAAAAATCTAACAAATCTTTCTGAAAAGCATTTGAACTGTAATAAATAGGTTTCTAGCTTTATTGAAAGGGAATATTGTATAGAAGGATAAATGTGGAACAAAAAACACCATCTGACACAGGGAAAGTCCTCAAAAAATATCAGTATAGCAAAATCATAGCCATACCTCATTTCTTCTCCCAGTCCCCAAATTACTATTAGTCATTTATTCTAATTGTTTCATGATCTAAAGCCCTAGCCTTCACCAACAAGAAGGATATTTCTAATTTCTTATTTGAAGGGTAACATAGAATCAGATAGGATATAAAAGAAAAATGAAACTATAATCAGCAATATAAAAAATGACTGGACCCTTAATATGGCCAGGGTTTTTTTTTTTCTTTTTTTAGCATTTTACCTGTATTACTTCATCACACTCTCCACACTATGAATAAGCACTATGAAGATCTTAATCTCAATAATTAGGAAACCAAGGCAAAAGTAGTTAATTTGCCCAAAGTCCCCTAGCTAGCTCATGGTACAATGGGGACACAAACCTAGCACATGGCTCCACAGTCTATGTTCTCAGTCTGATGAATATCTTGCCTCTCTGACCTAATCTAACTTCCACATCCGATACCTCTTTTAAAAATATATATATTATTTTATTTGTTTTTATCTATTGATTTTAATTTGACCAGAGAGGGATATAGAGAGAAAGAAAGTGAGAAAGCAAACCGCGAGGTCCAGGACTTGAACTATGGTCAGCCATGTGGGAGTTCAGCATCCTTAACCACCACACCACCTGCCGGCCCCCTCCAATGCCTCTTATAGCCTAGTTATCATGTTTTTGAAATAGAGATCTGGAACTAAATTTAGTTCAACTGTTTCATTGACTTGAATTACCATCATACCCAAATTAATGAATTAATTAAATGAATGTATAGTAGACATACTAAAACCCACAACCTCAGTCTGATTCCTTACTATGTTAACATGAGACTAATAAAGCACATACCAGGCCAACAGGTAGCATAGTGGTTAAGGTGCTGGACTCCCACATGGCCAAATACGATTTGAGTCCTGGACCTAACAGGTTGAAAATAATACAAGGCACATGTGCCTTTGTGCCCAAAATCCCAGGAGGAGAATGGAGGAGAAGGGATTATGGCATGACCACCTCTCCTGGGAGGAAGGGGAGAGGGAAGTGGGATTTCTCACTTTGTCTATCGCTGTCTCTCTCTGATGAATGCAAAAACCTTTAAATCAACAACAAAATCAACAAAACAGATACCAGGGTCAGTAGGTGTCATGGAGGTTAAGGTGTTGGATTCCCATATGACTGACCATAGTTCAAGTCCCAGGCAAGGCAGTTTGAAAATCATGACAAGTGTGCATGCATGGATACCCAAAATCCCAAGAGGAGATGGAGGAGAAAGAGACTGAGGCATGATCATCCCCTCAAGGTGTGATTTCTCACTTTCCTTCTCTCTGTCACTCTCTGGCAAGTGCATGCACATTATCACAAACACCTAAAACGATTTTTAAAAACAAAAACAGATACCACGAGGGGAATAGTCTGATGTCTGGCACATAGCAATCAAACAGTAAATACATGTATGAAGTAAATACATGTATGAATGAGCTAATCATTTCTCTCTGCAAAGGGATACTATGTGCCTACCATGTTCTGTACCGAACAAGCCCACTCTTTTCTATGTATTAAACTTTCCCAAAGGGGATATTAGGTAGTGATACGTTACTTTAATTTCACCTTTTGTTCTTTCTCAAATGATAAGCACTATCTCAGTGTAATATCTATGTTTTAAAAGAGAGACAGGCAAAACTTACCAATTCTTTTTAGGAAGCTAGACAAAGTCATCAGGCTACAAAGACCAAAAGATGCTATCCTGACATTTTCTGAGCCCAGACCACAGAAACAATCTATCAGGGAGCCCTAAGTAAGGGTTTGACTTCTGGTGCCCTCTTTAAAGTCTTGAACACACTTTAATTATCTGTGAGTTATGAATAATATTGAAGCCAATTAGAATAAGGTTAGAGTTTCAAGGGTGGACCCATAAAAAGGAGCCTCTGGTTCTCACGACAAACACCAAGAGAGCCTTTAGACATGAGATTTCCTCGTCCTGGTACAATATATAATCAAAAGTCCTGAATCTCCTTGTCCTCAGCTAATAGAAATTGAACTTGTAATGTAGGTATTATTATCCTTTTATGAAAAAAAATTAATTGATAATGGATGTCCTGATTGTCCTTCATTCCAGTAATATGTCTGGACCAAAATAAAAGGTGAAGGGATTCTCTGATCAAATCAATACGATTGAAACAACATCCCAATGAGCCCTTCTCCAAGTAACGTTTTTCCTGTGTGTCACCATTCTTTTCCACTGCTCCCATTTTCCCTTATGCTCTTCTCCCATGCACTGCAAGACCTCCTCTCCATGAATGCACTTACTGAGGTGACTTCCTTAACTATGTCTTCGGCTCCTTTCTCTAACACCTGCAATCAAATTCCTCTATGAACTGCTTTATCCCCAACCCTAACTTAGTTGCCTTTTATTTACTTGGAAAATTATGCTTAATATGTCACCAAATTCCTAATTCACTGTTCTTTCTGGTTGTTACAATACAACACTAACTGATCAGACTGAGAAAGGGTTTAGTCATTCATTTATCTGCAGAAAACTTTAAAAGTTTTGGCCAGTTGATCTTCTATTCTATTCCCTAAAGTGCATACATGTTTTTATTTTTTAAAAATGAATCTTAAGGCATATCCTTCATACCTAAATGCCAGCTGCATCCCCACAGCAGGCGTCTCCTTAGTGTGACAGGCAGGCACATTATGCTAAGTAGATAATCACAACAATTAACTGAAAAGGTTATAATTTCATCCTGTTTGGTACAGTTGGCCTGTCAAAAATAATTAGGTTAAAATAGATCTCCAGGCTCCCTCTGCAAAACCAAGGGGTGGGGGGAGAGAAAGAAAGAAAGCAGCTAAGAACTTTTAACTTGGACAAATTAAGTGTTCTGAATTTCACTGCTGGCTGAAACACAAGGGAGATATTTAGTAGAAGAATCCTTTCAACTCAGTTGAAGACGTTAAGTTTTTGTTTCAATGACTTGCAATATCAATATTTAAAACATATATGACAGAATTTCAAGGTTTAAGGGGTGGCTGACCAAAAAATTAATCTCTCAGGATCAGCAAGTGGCATGGTGGTTAAGGGCACTGGACTCCCACATGGCCAACCGTGGTTCAAGTCCTGTACCTGACGGTTTGCTTTCTCTCCCCCCACCCCAGCCAAATAAAAATAAATAAATAAAGTTAAATAAAATCGTTCTTTAAAAAAATTAATCTCTCAACATACATTTTTAAAAATGTAGAAATTGGGACCAGCAGATGGCGCAACGGTTACGTCACTCAGCTTCCACGTAGCTGACCTCCATTCAAGTCCATGACCTGGTTACTTAAAACTCATACCGAATGTATGTGTTTGCATGCCCAAAATCCCAAGAGGAGACTAGAGGAGAAGTGATTGTGGTGTGGCCATCACCCCTGGGGGGTTATTTTTTGCTTTCTGTCTCTCTATCTCTCTCTGTCTCCATGGCAAGAGCCTGCACCCTATAGCAAAAAAATCTCTCTTTAAAAACAAAAGGAGAAATCATTCTGCCAACAGTTCTGAATCACACCCTCACCTTTGCTCATCCTCATGCCTAGCACTATAACGTACCTAGAGCTGGATACCTGTATACTGGCATCTCGTCACCACTCACACCCTAATTAGCGTGGGATTAGGAGCAACTTGCTTTACTTCTGAAACCACCACTTTCACTACTAATAAAATTAAAGGCTCGATTCTCATATTGGTATTTTTTATTGGTTACTGTATATCATGCATGTAATTTATTTAGTAGGAGAACTTACTAAATGTATATGCATGTTAAGATTATACTAAGGTTTCTTTCTTCGGAAACATTGTTTTGACATAACTAACTTAAGAATGAATGATAAGCAAAATGACACCGATTTAAGTTTTTCATTATAAAAAAACTGAAAGCTCAATCTAAAGTCATAAAGTAGTAATCAGATTTAACTTTCTCTAATCTACAAGAACTCTCTATGTCAAAGATAGGCAGCTTTTGAGACAAAAGTTTGATTCAATATCAGCATCATCACTGCCAATAGGGGAATGATTTTTTTTTTAATTTTATGTTTTCCTTTTCTATTCCCTTCTATTTTTACTATATTTCTGTAACTAATGATGGGACAAATATTAACATTATCTTTAAATGCTTTCCCTCAAAAAGCTCTCAGTCTAGCTAATAAAGTAAAATCTAAACACATGACACAATTAGAGGCAAAATAAAATATATTGGACAAAAGATGTAGCCACAAAGATGAAGACTACAAATACCGGCAAACCTTCGGAGTGCAAAATCATCATGGATTGTATCTACATAATGCCAGAATTTCATACAGGATTTTTTCATATCCTAAAACAAACAATATATAAACAGAAAATTGGACTCTTTTATAGAGTGAAAATTCACAGAAATGCATGATAAACAGAGCATATGCAAACTGTGTCAATGTTGCATCTTTTAACAGATAGATCTTTTTGCTTTTTATTTTTCCAAGATGTATTCTCTGCCTTTTGACTTTACTCCGCTTCAAAATTGTCTCCGTAATTTTTATTATTTTAAAAGCACTAATGACAAGACATCATTTTTCTACTTTCAATTTTTAAGACTGTATGTTTGACCTGCATTTATCATGCTTATGACCCATGTAAGCATTGCTTAGTATTATTGTGCGCCTTGGAACACTGTATTGCTCTGAGAAACATATGAGGAGGTTTCAAAAAGTTCCTGGAGGGACCGGCTGTTGGTGTAATGGTTGTGTCACTGGACTCCCTCGTAGTTGATTGTGGTTTGAGTCCCGGAACTGGTGGCTTAAAACACTCCGGGCACGTGTGCGTCCATGCCCAAGATCCTGAAAGGAGAGTGAAGGAAAAGGAATTGTGACATGGCCATCCTCCATGGAGAGTGGTTTCTCACTTTCTCTCTCTCTGTCTCTGTCTTTGTGGCAAGCATATAGCAAAAAACTCTCTCAAAAACAAAACAAAACAAAGTTCCTGGAAAAACTGAATGAAAGTATGAATTTATTTTAATGCAAAAAGATTTCAAAATGTATGTGTAATATTTTCATAAAATACATTTTCTATGAACTTTTTGAAGCCCACCTCCTATTGTTTATTCATGAGCCCTTTCCAGTAAACTGAGAACGCCATGCACATAAGGATTCTGTCATATTCATCTTTAAACCTAGTTTCTGTACAGTGTTTATAGCATAATAAATATTAATAGCAGACACTAATGGTTTTCTACTTAATAACTATCCTTCCCTTTTTACTATTTTTTAAAGGTTTTTTGCCATAGAGTTCATGTGTTCGCCAGAGAGAGAAAGAGAGATACAGTGAAAAGGAAAGGGAGAAATCACCCTCTAGTGGTAATGGCCACACCACAGTCCTTTCTCTTCCATTTTTCTGGGTTTTGAGGCATGCATGCACATGAACCTGGCATGGTTTTTCAATCACCAGGTTCACAACTCAAACCACAATCAGTCATATGGGAGTCCAGTGCCTTAGCCATCACACCACTTGTGCTATTTTTAATTAATCTTAGATTTCAATGAAGTACTTACTCTTTTCCACATTGCCATATTCTTCAGGAAAGGTGGGACTCTATCCCAGTTCCAGTGTGCGAATCACAGTCTAAAGCGAGCAATAGTTGTTCTTTCCAGTGACTGAGGTCAAGTGCTATTTGGAAAGGAAGATTTATTTCACACAGGAATACAAGTTCCTGTGGTATGGTATTTCTTTTTTTTCTTTTTTTTTCTTTTTTTTTTTTTTTTTGAGAGGTTTTTGCTATAGGGTGCATACGCTCGCCAGACAGACAGAGAGAGACACAAAGGCAGAAAGCGAGAAATCACTCCCCAGTGGGGATGGTCACACCGCAATCCCCTCTCCTCCATTCTCCCCTTGGTATCCTGGGCACGCACGCCCAGTGTAAGTTTCAACCCACCGGGTCCAGGACGCAAACCGCAGTCGACTACGTGGGAGTCCAGCGACACAGCCATTACGCTAACTCTGGTTCCCATGATGTGGTATTCCTAAGATTGGTCACATGTAATGATGTCATCAAGGACCCAGGCACTTTCCATGTTTTCTCTGTTACAAAACGTTTTTTGATGTTATAATAAAAGATTTTTCTTGTCAATAAAAATAAACACAGAAGGAAAAAGTTGTTATCCGCTGTTACATATTTTCTTCTTTGTACGTGTCATCTGGGACTTTGGCTACCATGATACAACCCTAGGCAGGGTGATTTTGAGAAAAAAGCTACATGTTGATAACAGAGCAGAAAGCAATCACTATTTAACCAGTCTTGATCGCTGTGTCCTTAGAGCTTACTATGTAAGAATAACATTCTTTTTGTTTGTTTGTCTCATTTTACAGGGTTTTTTCTTTATCAAGATCACAGTTATAAAATAATAGAAGGGAATAGAAATTTATGTGTACTGATTTTCAACATGAATTCATTACATATTTTTTCTATTTCCCACCTGTGGATAACTGTGCTTGATGAATAAATGAATCAAGCAACAATATGTGAATGAAATAATGGATTAGTATTAGATTTGACTGTGAGCAATCAGAAACTGAGAAAAAGTGTTTCAAACAAGATGCTTCTTCCTCATATAAACCCAAAGTCTCGTAGGAGACATTCATTATTGCTACACTGCCTTCCTCTACTTTCTTGTTTTACTAATCTACAACATAGCTTCTGCTTCAAAGTCCAAAATGAGTGCATCACTCGAGCTCTGACCATCCTCTCCTCATCTCAGTCAGGAGAAATAAGGAAAGTGGCAAGAAGAGTCCATGACCTCCACCTCTAAGGACTACCCCATTTGCACCACTTCCACTTCCTCCCATGGGTGGAAATCTAGCTGCAAGGAAGGTTAGTGACTGTAGTGCTTATTTCGAGCAGCTATTGGACACCTGTGTCTCAACTAGAGAAAGGATGGAGAAGATAAAAAAGGAAATGTCAGAATGAAGAAAGGCATCATGAAAAAGGAAAAATACACACACACACACACACACACACACATAAATGTAAATTTCCCAGCACCTGGTAGATGATCAAAGGCGAGTTTTCTTTTCTCTTTTAGTTCTCCTTTCCATCCCATGGAGGTAGTAATTTAGTGCTGACACTGTCCATATCAGTAAAAGGTTTATTATTTAAAACTAATACAAAAATTATCTACAATTAAACTAAATGTTCTAACATTAAATGCAAGATTTTACTCAGAGAACTAGGAATTTCATCTCCTCATCCAATCGATGACAGGACTTCCATGTGAAACTTGATTACTGTTAGTTGTTAAATTCTGAAGATGTATCCTGCTGCTTTCTTATATTAATTCATTATGTCTGCTGGACGTAAAGCCTTTACTTCAAATTTAGTTACCTTGCAAAGCTTCAGGAACACAACATATTATTATTATTTTAATGTCACTCAAGTGGGGTAGGGCATAAGATGACTCACAGATATTTGTTTATTTATTTTAGAGAGAGACTTTTGCTACAGGCACATGTGCTTGCCAGAGAGACAGAGAGACAGAGAGATATGGAAAAGACAAAAAGCAAGAAATCACCCCCACGGGGGATGTCCACACTGCAATACTTTCTCCTCCATTCTCCTCTCAGAATTTTGGGTACACATTAAAACACGTCTATTGTGAGTTTTAATCTGCCAGGCCTGGGACTCAAATCATGTTTGACTCCATGAGAGTGCAGTGATGTAACCATTATGCCATCTGCTAGTCCCCCACAGTTATTTAATAAAGAAGCTTGCTGGCCTATCACAACCAATGCAGGCTTTTTGTATACAAGACCTATTGTGCACTAGAAGATTACATTTAGGGAACTTCCTGAGCAGTTTATATTATCTTCAGCTACTAAAATTGAGGCTCTGAATTATGTTTTAGTTTCAGATTTATAATGATTAATTTCATTGAAGTTCCTGGTACTTAGAAAACTGTGTGCCAGGGACCAGCAGTTGGCATAATGGCTATGTCACTGGACTCCCATGTAGTCGACCACGGTGTGAGTCCCGGACTTGGTGGCTTAAACTCATGCTGGGCGTGTGTGCATTTGTGCCCAAGATCCCAAGAGGAGAATGGAGGAGAAGGGATTGTGGCATGGCCATCCCCTCTGGGGGGTGATTTCTCACTTTCTGTCTTTCTGTCCCTGTCTTTCTGGTGAGCACACGTGCCCTATAGCAAAAACCTCTGCAAAAAAAAAAAAAAAGAACGAAAGATAAAGAAAACTGTATGCCAAGGAAAAATTGCTTTGCACATTTATCTATTCATTCAAAATGTTTTCAGTGAGTGTCAGCATATAAATATTCAAGAATACTGCATTCTGTTGGAGCCAAATGAGAGACAGAGGTGATTCTGACCTGCGTCACCACCTGTGGGCACCAAAGTCTGAGGTTGGGCTCTTTCCATGGTTTCCTCTGCACTCAAAGGGCACTGGACCTTGACGCCATTGCACTTCCTCTCTTACAGGGCCACAGTTGCTGGTTCCCTTTCCTGCTCCCCATTCAGTGTGCAAACTCTCTGAACAGAAGGCTTATCTGAGTCACTCCTTAATTCTGAGTTCTTAGCATTCAACAAAAGTTGTATATATGAATGAATAAAAGATTACCAGTTAAATCACAATTTCGACTTATGTTAACAAAAATATAAGCAATTGGAATAAACACTATATGTTAACCAAAGTCTGGTGGCACAGTAGGTAGCAAACTGAACAGCAGTGCTGGAAATCACATGACTGATGGTAGTTTGGATTTTTGGGTTGCCATGAAAACATGCAAGGTGCATGAACACTTGCCCAGGATCTCAAAAAGCTGGAGGGCCAGGGAAAGGATTGAGGCATGAAGAGACCCTGTTGAGGGTGCTTCTTTTTCTCTTTTTGTCTTGTACATGTGCACATGCTTTTTATCATTAATAAAATTAACTTTTAAAAGTTTTAAGTTATTAAAAGAATGAAAATAATGATATAGATTAGAGAAGCCATGGAAAAAGCAATGAGAATCTTTATCCCTAAAGCATTGTCTTTGTCTATACCAGGAACCATTCTTACTACCTTAATTGGCTTCAACTTGTGCAGCACTGCTGTGCAGTGTCAAAGGAACAGGCAACTCTGAGATAGCTAGTTCCACCTCCAGATACTAAAGTAATAGCACATTTGCAACATGAAAGGGTAGGTTCTAAAAAGTTACCATTTTCTGAAGAAATGCAATGTAAGAGACAGCTGCTTGCGAGGCTAATGCTTTCTCTTCTCTTTTGGATATGCTGTTCTGGGATGGGAGAATTCACACTGGCTTGACAGACTGGCAGTTCTACAGCTGCAAATTTCACTATGAGATAGATTTGACCAGCCAAGACTTTGCAGTGACACGGGAAGAGATAAATTAGGAATGACAAAAGAGTAGGTTACTTCATTTTGTAACAAAAATAACATTTAAGCCAGATGAAATATTTATGCAAATTTTGCACATTTGCAAGAATTGCATTTAGATATTAAAATTTATTTTAAATGGCCTGAAAACTCAGTGTTTCTATTCTCTTTCTGTAGAATACAATCTTGTATTTTACTCTACATTATATTTCTATTAAAATAGTACTAAAAACATTCAGAATTGGGAACCTATAACGTGTGAGCTGATTGCACTAATAGATTTTCAAGTGGGCCATAAGCAAGTAATAGACCATTAGAGCAAATCAGTATAAATATCTGCTTCCTTTCCTTCCTGTCACCATAGTCTCCGCAGCTTAAACTGAAATTCACTGTCAAGACACGCTATCAATATACATCATTTGAGTAACACTTCTGAAGAAAGCTCTCTAATGTATTATGCTATAAAATGATCTTCCCAAAAGCAGATCTACAGTTTTTCTTTTTTTTAATGTTTTTTTTTTTTGGGGGGGGAGAAGTTTTTGCTATAGGGCACCGGCA
>NW_006207133.1:850979-859378 GCF_000334495.1 Tupaia belangeri chinensis
TTATCACGTGGTCCCCCTTTTTTTTTTTTTTTTAATGTTTTATCATAGGGTGGATATGCTCCCTGGAGAGAGACAGGGAGAGGGAAAGTGAGAAATAACCCCCTATCACCACCAAGAGGGGATGGCCATGCTGCAATCCCTTCTCCTCCGTTCTCCTCTCAGGATTTGGGGCATGCACACACAAGCGCCCTATGTGATTTCTGAGCCACGAGTTCTGGGACTCAAAGCACGGTTGTCCATGTGGAAATCCATTGCCTTAACCACCACATCACCTGCTGGTCCCTCAGGCCTACAATTTTATTCATTTATTTTCTTCTTCTCTTTCTTCCCTAACTCTTAATTCTTCTATTCCATGGGCACTTATGACATTTACTCTGTGCACGTTCATCCTTAGTCATGGAAAATACAAAATAAGCCTACCTACTCTTTTTGGCCAATCTCATTCTTAGTGTTAACTGAAATATTTCCTGCTGCCCCAGAATTGGTGATCAGAAATCAATGCTAAAGAGAAAGAAGTGTGAAGTACTCAGTATTCTAAAGAGACATCCAAACAACTAGTAGGAGATACCATGTTTAGGACATTTTGAAAGGCCATTGGCCAAGCTGCTAGTCTATCTCAGTTCCTTACCATCTCAAATCTCATTCTTTCTCTCTTTTTTTTATTTTTTAAAGAGATTTTTGCTATAGGGTATGTGTGCTCACCAAAGATACAGAGAGATAAAGAAAGACAGAAAGTGAGAAATCACCCCTGGCGGGGCTGTCTTTATAAGGATGGTTGACATCTTTTCTTGGATTTGATGTTTATGCATCAGACTCATTGACCTACCTTCTAAGTTATCCTGAGCAGCAGAAGAGAAAGCATGGGGTAAAGCAGGCAGGGCAGAGATGAGATGTGACACTTTGTTCTAGCAAATGTATCCTAAGGGGACACTGCATGGGATAGTGCACCAATGTCCTACCCAACGGGAAGGTCAGGGGACCTACTTAGCAACAGGAAGCTATGAACTATTCTGCAAGGGCAGCAAAGGTTTGGGAATATTAAGTCAGAGTCTTCCAAGTCAGAGAATAATGGAGGGGAGAAGGCACCTCATAGGTCTCCTAAAGAACTCAAGTACATAAGGTGACTTCAAAAAGTTTGTAGAAAAGTAGAAATTCAAGTATAAACTTACTGTGGTGCAAAAATTTTTGAAATCCATGTAGTATTTTTATAATATACATTATTCTTAAACTTTTTGAAGATCACTTGTATGTACCATGGGAGAGCTCACATTTGAATATCTGTCACAAAAAAAGGAATCTCTGACCAGTTAAGTTTAGTAAGGAACACGCTAACATTTTAGTGTGAGCCAATGGTCAGTTACCTAACTTAACCACTGCCATTTCTTTTATTCTGTCTTCCAAATCCTGAACTCAAACAAAATAGAACCAGAGTGAAAATGAAAGAACAGGAAAACAGGCTATGATGCCATACATTCCATGGGGCCGAATTCCCCATTCCCACTGAGATCTCTCAGACTGTGATGTATCCTGGAATTCCACTGAAGGAAAAAAGAGGAAATAGGAATTTTAGTTACCCTGGACTAATTTGAACTTTGACTTTATAATACTGAGCCTTTTATAAATTTTATTTTTCATTTTAAATCAGCAATCCATTCGCATGCCTTAACTACCACATCCCCTACTGGTCCTTCAGGCCTACAATGTTATTCATTTCTTTTCTTCTTCCCTTTCTTCCCTAACTCTTCATTCTTTTATTCGCATGTTGCAAATATTCTTTTTTTATAAGGAAACAAATATCTATTATCTATTCTCTCTTGTATAAAATTATATTAGACATTATATCAACTCTTTAAATCTTGATTTTTTTCCTTAACAATTTATTATGCAGATCTTTCTATATAAGAACAGTTTAAAATCATTATTTTTTATGTTTGTATAACATTACATAGACTGAATTTGTGAGATTTTTTTAAAGAATTATTTAATATTACTTATTATTATTATTTGATTTGCTATAGGGTAGGTACGCTCACCAGAGAGAGACAAAGAAAAAGACAGAAATGAAAAATGGGAAAGCAAACCATCTGGTCCAGAACTTGAACCATGGTCAGCAATGTGGGAGTCCAGCACCTTAACCACCATGCCACCTGCAGGCCCTGGATTTGTGAGAAATTTAACCATTCCTGAAATTTTAAGAGCTATAAGTTTCTTAGAAAGTATAGAATTTAGTAGATATTATTTCAAATTTGACAAAGACTGATTACCAATGTTAATTTGAAGACAAAAGTTAAGTTCATATCCTACCAAATTCTGGCTATTCAATAAGAGCTTTTACACTAAAATATCCATGTATATGTTTAAACTTTAAGTTGTACTTTACATATACAAAAGATCATTCAGCAGTCTCAAAATTATCTCAAACTCAGCAGATTTAAAACTGAGCTAATTATTTCCACCCAATAACATATTCATGATTATTTTATAATTCCCTTTTAAAATAAAGTGGAGTCAACAACGATGCTAGGAAAGTAGAAAATCATGCCTCCATCCAGCTTTCCGGGTAGTACTAGAGAACAGTGCTGACCTTAAGGGAAATCAGAGGGCTGTAGTACACGGTATGTGGTTCTTCTCTTTCTTAAAATCCTGTTCTATGGAAAAGTGGGTGATATCTGACATGGAACCAAGATATCCTGTTCTTGAAAGTCTATTTAACCACTACCAACCTTGATTCTCTTTGGAGGGTCCCTAAAAAATAATTGTACCAAAGAAGAGCCAAATAAGTTAAAAACTTTTAAACATCTTCAATTATTTCCTCAACCAAACTGGCCTCGTCAGGAGGTAAAGTAAGGTGAGCAATGTAGAGAAATTCTTTTGCCTAGGTTTCAGGTAGATTTCAATGATCTGCAGTTACAGCAGTCCGTGAGACTCCTTCTTACTTCCCCAGAACCTATTCATAGCTTGGACTCTGGTGATGGGAAATGCTTATTCAGGGAAGACCATGCTGAGTTAGTGCAAACTAGCCAGAGAAATCAATATCTGTCTTAATGGTTAGAAAGGGTGGAGAGATTTTCCAACAGAAGTAGCACTGAGCACATTCACCCCTTGCAAAGAAAAGCATAGAGAGATTTCTGAGGAATCATTCTTATCCTACTGAAAACCTCTTACAGGTATTTACCTTTATTCTGTCAAAGTACCTAGGCTTTGCACTGCGTGCAATGAGTATGTATTAGTACATTCTATCTCTCTCTCTCACACGCACAAACACACAATATCCTGAAAACACTTCTACACATTATATAGAAAATCAAGGTTAAAAACCACCACCACTAACAACAAAAACCAAGCATTTTGTCAAAGAAGAAACTGAAGGGAACCAGCAGTTAGCGTAATGGCTATGTCGCTGGACTCCCACGTAGTCGACCGCGGTTCGTGTCCCGGACCCGGTGGCTTGAAACTCACGCCGGGCGCGTGTGCGTGCGTGCCCAAGATCCCGAGAGGAGAATGGAGGAGAAGGGATTGCGGCGTGACCATCCCCCTGGGGGGTGATTTCTCGCTTTCTGTCTCTATGTCTCTCTCTGTCTGTCTGGCGAGCACACGCGCCCTACAGTGAAAATCTCTCCAAAAAAAAAAAAAGAAGAAGAAACTGAAAACGAGGATGGTAATTACGAAGAATCATATCAGAATCATTAGGAGAACTTGTTAAGACACACATGGCTGGAGCCTTCTGTCAGAGTTTCTAACTCAGTAGGTCCAGGATGGAGCCTAGAAACATGTATATATATATATATATTACTTTTTTTTGGAGAGATTTTTGCTATAGGGTGCGTGCACTCGCCAGAAAGACAGAGAGAGACAGAGAGACAGAAAGTGAGAAATCACCCCCTAGGCGGAATGGCCACACCGCAATCCCTTCTTCTTCTTTCTCCTCCCAGGATCTTGGGCACGCAGGCACACACGCACACACACCCAGAGTGAATTTAAGCCACCGGGTCCAGGACTCGAACCGCAGTCAACTACATGGGAGTCCAGCAACATAACTATTACACTAACTGCTGGTCCCAGAAACTTATATTTTCAACACATTCCCTGGTGGTACAGATCCTGCTGGTCCAGAGAATACCCAGTGAGGACCAGCAAAGTGAGGACTAATGAACTAGAAGATAATCTAGGGCCATCCAGTTTTTCATATCTACAACACAGTTCTTGTCAGAGTTACCATCTTACTGGAGCCATCGCTAGATTTGATTGCTTTATCCTTGGCACATTTTCTTGCAACAGCTATGGCAGCACATCAGTCTAACAGTACTCAGTGCTGCTGGACCTACATGGGAAGACCCTGGACTAGTATCTTGAAGTCTCTCTGTACATGGCAGGTACACATGCACCCATGATCTTGGCCAACTGGGGCTAGCAGTGAGTGACAGCATTAAGACTTTGTTAGGGGTGCCTCTCTCTGTGTCTCTTTCATGAACAAAATAAAGAAACTCTAAAATATATACTTTTTTTCCCTTAAATTGAATTATAGAACACTACTTTCCCAAGATTCTTTATTTCCCTTAACATCACTGGCCTTGACTCCTTAGTCTTCTTTGCTTGTTCCTCCTTATCTTCCAAGCTCTACATATTAGTGACTCAAGATTCCGATCTTCAATCATGGCTGTATCTACACTCGTTCCTGGGGTGGTTCCACCAATTCCATGGCCAAACAGCACTGTATGCTAAAACTTATGACTTCATTCTTCTACATCAGACTCTCCAGTGAGTGATTTATCTTCCTCCCGCAATATTTTGATTAAATGTCTAATATATTTATAAAACTAAAACTTCTCACTCTTCTCATAATCTCTTTATTCCACAATCTTGTCTATTTAAAAAAAAATATGACAATTCCATTCTTTCCAGTTTTTCAGGAAAAAAAGAAAAGAAACATTTTTTTTCTTCCCTTGATTGCATTCTGCTACCTTATCTTCCATATTCAGCTCTCCTCTTCACCCAGTAGATGGAATGGTCTTTTTTTAATAATGCATATTTTTATTAATTTATTTATTTTATGTACTTTCACTGAATATCACCACAGCATACAAATGTGATTTTCCAGCCAGAGTACACTGTAAAGTGACTTAATCATACATGTTATCATCAACAAATAATTTTCCATTTCTTGTTATATGTATTTCCTCCTGTTTCTCACCCTCTGCCATTTCTCATCCTCCTCCCACCCTGTCTTTGGTATCTGCACTTGCTTTCTACTCCTTTATACTTTCCCACACTGAATTTGTTTACAAAAACATAAGTGGAGGGAACTGGCAGGTGGTGTGGTGGTTAAGGAACTGGACTCCCAGATGGCTGACAGTGGGTCGAGTCCCAGACCTGGTGGCCTGCTTTCTCGCTTTCCTTTTCTCTCTTTCTCTCTCTGTCTCTCTCTGGTCAAATTAAAACGAAATCTGGAGTGGAGGAAATCCTTTAATAATAATAATAATAACAACAAAAAGTGGAATGAAATAAATAAATATTTTTTTAAAAAGGCATAGTAGATGGATTACGTCACACCTTAGCTCAAATACTACTAAATCCAACATCCTTTTGACAATTAAAAGATTCCCCTAGATCTGCCCCATCCTTTACCAACACAGGCTGTTACCTCTTTTACCTCTTCAATTTCAACGCCCTCCTTATCGTTCCCCAAACATTGTTCAGCATGCTCCTGTTTCTATCTTGCCTAAAATACTCCTTTCCCAACCTTTCAATTCTTTAGTACTCTGTTTAAATATTGCTTTAATTGGATTTCCATGACTACCCCATATAAAGTTGTCAATTTTCCAAACTAAACTCCCCTCTCCCAACTTGTTCCAGTTTTCTCCACATTTCTTAAATATTGACTTAATATACAATTAATTGTGTATGATATATTTATTTATACAGAAAAATGGGAAATTAGAATGTATGTACATAGTGAAAAGAAATTTGTCTACCATTCACTGCTCTATATCTATACCTTAAGAATTAGTTCCTGACCTATGATAGTCAGTCAATATATATTTGCTAAATAAAGTAGATTACTCAAAGTGCAGCTTAGACAGATGGAAAAAAATCTCAAAACTGAGCTGAAAGATCTGGAAACTAAAATGAGTAGGTCTAATATTTATCTAATTGGAGCTCTAAAAGAAGAGAATTGAGAACATGAGAGAGAGACAGTATTCAAAGGAAAATGACTCAGACTATTACATAATTTATGTAAGATATGAATCTTCAGAATTAAATAGTTTAATGAATCACAAACAGAATGAGAAATAGAATAAGGATAAATAGAATGAGAACTACACTTTAAAAACTAGTAATGAGGGACCAGCAGTTGGCATAATGGCTCTGTTGCTTGACTCCCACGTAGTCGACCACAGTTCAAGTCCCAGACTTGGTGACTTAAACTTACGCTGGGTGCATGTGAGTACGTGCCCAGGACCCTGAGAGGAGAATGGAGGAGAAAGGATTGTGGCATAGCCATCTCCCCTGGGGGGTGATTTCTCGCTTTCCGTCTCTCTGTCTCTCTCTGTCTTTCTGGCGAGTACGTGTGCCCTATAGCAAAAATCTCTCAAACAAACAAAACTAGTAATGAAACCAGAGAGCACCAAAGACAAAGGTAGTCTCTTCAAGACAGCCAGAGAAAGAATTCAAAATAATTACAAAGAAAAGACAGGCTCTAGAAAAAAAAAAAATAATGATATGACAATGGAAGCCAGAAACAGTAACATTTAAAATGAAAGTATTGTGAGAAAACAAGAAATTTTCTGAAAAAATATAAAAGTACATTGCCCATAAACTTTCATTAAAGAACAAATTCTAAAAGGAAGCAAATTGAGAAGGGAAATGAGCAAACAAATAGGTACATAGATGAGTACTAAAAAAAAGTAGAAAACAATAACTACAATGTCAAAAAGACAAAAATAGATTACTATAAAAAATTACATGTGAGGCTAAGAACAGTTAAGGCCAACCAATGTCCTATTGTTCATTGAAGTGTACAATGTATTAGTCTAGATGCTTTCCTCTGTTAGTATTATCTTAACAGTACTAATTATTTTTACAAAAAAGTTTTAGCCTATACTTAGGAGCTCTTAGGAAAGAAAACTAGTATTTAAACAAAATTATATATATATACATATATATATATATATATATATACACACACACACACACATACATATGTACACACACACACACATAGTGGAGGAGGAAATATTTTTTTAAAATCTCCATATGAGGGTCTAAAAAAATTGACAAAAGTTAAATTAGGTCAACAAGTTCAGAGAAATCATTGAAAGCCTTTGCAGATAAAAACAAAAAATATCTGGACACTAAATATAGACAGGACTGAGAAAAGTAAGGTGGAAGAGGAAGTGAATTCCAGGTGAGACATGTCCATATTCCATTTCCACTGACCTGAACAACAAATTATATAACAAAAACTGGGTGTAGGAGTCAGGATAAAGATGGCATCATTAGCACAAAAGTAATTGGGCTGGATCATTACCTCAAAAGGCCAGGAATAGTTTCTGTCTCTGGAGTAACATGAAATCCTAGTAAAATCTGCTCGGTGTCCAGATCAATGAAAAGAAGTGGCATTAAGAATAAAAGTCAAAGTGTTTGTGTGAATACAACCACTGAAATCAAGGCATTCATATTTCAGGAATCAGGGAAGTTGGAATAAGTTTGGAAAATTGAGTGGAAAAAAAAAAGTGAAGAAAAAGAATTAAAAGGACACAGGGTGAGGCCAGTAAGTGGTGTGGTGGTGAAAGCACTGAACTCCCACATGGCCAACCTCAGTTCAAATCCCAGACCTGGCAGCTTGCTTTCTCTCTCTCTCTCTCTCTCTCTCTCTCTCTCTCTGGTGAGTGTCCATGTTCTGCAGCAATTTTTTAAAGAAAAGATAAAATTAAATAAGTAATTCTTAATATATATATATATATAGAGAGAGAGAGAGAGAAACAAACAAAACTTACTTTTGGGTACGAGTTGCTGAGTTTAACAGGCATGTATGTATGTGATATGTGTAATTACTACAGAAATAATTATGCAATCTGTTGTTACTAGTCTGTTCCCTTGACAAGTGTAGAATTTACAGATTGCTTATTTACTATTAAATCTTCAGCATCAACCATCTGATAAGTGTTCAGTAAAGGTTTATTGAAGAAATAAATCTAGAACTGGATAGAATGATTCTTGTTTGTCCTCGAAATTCTAGCTTTATCCTTTAAGTCCAAATTTATTAATTTTATGAGACACGGGACATTTTGAAGTCTATAATGAAATTCCATCTATGTACATACCCTTGGTTATGCACAATTTTTTGTTTGTTTGTTTGGAGAGGTTTTTTTTTTTTTTTTTTTTTTTTTTTTTTTTTT
>NW_006207133.1:859391-865091 GCF_000334495.1 Tupaia belangeri chinensis
GCTATAGGGCACATGCGCTCACCAGAAAGACAGAGAGACAGAAAGCACGAAATCACCCCCCAGGGGGGGATGGCCACGCAGCAATCCATTCTCTTCCATTCTCCTCTCAGGATCTTAGGCACGCATGAACACCCGCCCAGCGTGACTTTAAGTCACCAGGTCTGGGACTCAAACTGTGGTTGAATACATGGGAGTCGAGTCACATAGCCATTATGCTGACTGCTAGTCCCAGATTATGCACAATTTTAGGGGATACTCAGTTGTCTAGAAAAAACACAGCAGAGGGGCCAGCAGATGGCATGGTGGTTACATCACTGGCTCACATGACCGACCATAGTTTAAGTACCAGACCTGGTGACTTAAAATTCACACCAGTGCATGTGTGTATGCACTCAAGATCCCAGGAAGATAATGGAAGAGAAGAGATTGTAGAATGGTCATCCCCCTGGGAGGTGGTTTCTTCTTTTCCTTCTCCCTGTCTCTGTTTCTCTCTCCAGTAAGCACACAGGCTCCAAGACCAAAACCTCAAAAAAGAATAAGAAAAAGAAATAGAAACAAAGAATAAAGTAAGAAGAAAGAAATAAAGAGAAAGAGAAAAAAGAAAGAACGAAGAAAAAAAGAAAAAGAGGAAGAAAGAACGAAAAGAAAGTACAGAAAAAGAAAGAAAAAAGAAAGAAAGATGGGACCACCAGATGGCGTAATGGCTACGTCGCTGAACTCTCATGTAGTTAACTGGATGTGGTAGCTTAAACTCACGCCAGGAGGCCAGGAGCCTGTGCGTGTGCGCCCAAGATCCCAAGAAGAGAATGGAGCAGAAGGGATTGGGGTGAGCATCTTTCCTGGGGGGTGATTTCTTGCTTTCTTTCTGTCTCTCTCTCTCTTTCTGATGAACACATGCACCCTATAGCAAAAACTTTTCAAAAAAAAAAAGAGAGAGAAAAGAAGGAAAAGAAAGAAAGAAGGGAGGGAGGGAAGGAGGAAGGAAAAGGAAGGAAGGAGGGAAGGAAGGAAGGAATGAAGGAAGGAAGGAAGGGGAAGGAAGGAAGGAAGAGAGGAAGAAGGAAGGAAGAAGAAAGAAGAAAGAAAGAAAGAAAGAAAGAAAGAAAGAAAGAAAGAAAGAAAGAAAGAAAGAAAGAAAGAAAGAAAGAAATGAAGAAAGAAAGAAGAAAGAAAGAAAAAGGAAGGAAGGAAGGAAGGAAGGAAGGAAGGAAGGAAGGAAGGAAAGAAAGAAAGAAAGAAAGAAAGAAAGAAAGAAAGAAAGAAAGAAAGAAAGAAAGAAAGAAAGAAAGAAAGAGAGAGGAAGGAAGAGAAAGAAAGGAAGGAAGGGAAGAAAGAAGAGAAAAAGAAAGAAGAAAGAAAGAAAGAAGAAAGAAGAAAGAAGAAAGAAAGAAAGAAAGAAAGAAAAGAAAGAAAGAAAGAAAGAAAGAAAGGAAGAAAGAAAGAAAGAAAGAAAAGAAAGAAAGAAAGAAAGAAAGAAAGGAAGAAAGAAAGAAAGAAAGAAAAGAAAGAAAGAAAGAAAGAAAGAAAAAGAAAGAAAGAAATCATTGCAGCAGTTGGGTAACATAAAAACAAAGAACAAATTTCTTTCTACCAAATGGAAATATTACATGGACTGATTCTGTCTTTCAGGTAGCATTTAAATTTGACACTCCATCAGGCATTTCTTTGTCTCTCCTTGGCTTAGTGGTTTTAAAATATAGAAACTAACACACAGAATATCTCATTTAGGAAATCAGGAGCTTAGAGTGGTTTTCACCAATAAGTGACAACTCACAAATGAGTTAATTATCCTCAGAATCATTACTAAAATCAGGCCCATCAGAACAATAACCTCAGTCCCTGGCAATCACTATTGTTTTGTCTGCTTCTATGAGTTTGACTACACTAGATTCCTCATGTAACTGAAATCATTCAGTATTTGTTCTTTTGTGAGTGGCTTTTTTCCGTAGCATAATATCTTTCAGGTTCATCTATGTTGTGTTCTGCTATAACAAAATACCATAGATTATGTGACTTAATATTTTTGTCTTCTTTGAAAATAGAATTAAAATTTATTTATACAATACCATTACAGTGTTACAACATTCTATATTTGGTTATTTGGTTATATATTTACCTTTACCAATTTTATACATTCATGTGTTTTTGTGTTGCTGTTTAATATCCTTTAACTTAACTTACAGAACTTCCTTTATACTTTGTTCTTTTTTTTGGAGAGGTTTTCGCTATAGGGCGCGTGCGCTCGCCAGACAGACAGAGAGAGACATAGAGACAGAAAGCGAGAAATCACCCCCCAGGGGGGATGGTCACACCGCAATACCTTCTCCTCCATTCTCCTCTCGGGATCTTGGGCACGCATGCACACGCGCCTGGCGTGAGTTTTAAGCCACAAGGTCCGGGACGTGAACCACGTTCGACTATGTGGGAGTCCAGCGACATAGCCATTACACTAACTGCTGGTTCCCCTTCCTTTATACTTTTGCTTAAGCAGGTTTCATGGTGATACACTCCTCATTTTTGTTTATCTGAGAGAGTCTTTATCTTTCATTATTAAAAGACAGTTTTTTTCCAAGTATAATATTGTTAGTTGGCATTTTTTTCTTTTAGTTTTTTGAACGAAGCATCCCAGTCCTTCCTCCTGGCCAGTAAGGTTTCTACTGAGAAATGCCCTAGTTTTATGCAGGCTCCCTTGTAAGAGAATAGTCATTTTTCTCTTTATGCTTTCAGAATTCTTTGACTTTTTATAATTTAACTATTATGTGTGGTAGTGAAGACTTTTTTTTGGATTCAACATGTTTAAAGTTTTAGGGGCTTTATAAATCTGTTTATTTTTCTCCTTAGATTTGGAAAATTTTTAGTGATCATTTCTTTAAATAAGCTTTCTGGATCTTTTTCTCTCCTCCTCCTTTTTCTGGAATTTCTATGAAACATATATTGGTTTTCTTGACTGTGTCCCATAATTTGTATAAGCTCTCTTCACTTTTTCCATTGTTTTTGCTTTTTTTCTCCTCTTGACTGGATAGTTTCAAATGACCTGTCTTCGAGTTTATTAGCTCATTCTTCTGCTTGATCAAGTCTGAATTAAAGCTTTCTATTATTTTTTTCCATTGAATTATTTTGGTCTTTAGCCCCAGAATTTCCATTTACCCTCATGGTTTCTATATCTTTCTTGATATTCTGATTTTATTCATGTTTAATTTTTCTGATTTCATTTATTTAGCTAGTTCTGTTTTCTCATAGCTCACTGAGTTTCTTTACAATGATTATTCTGAATTTTTATCAAGCAATTCATAGATCTACATTTCTTCCAGGGAAGTTACTATAGATTCATTTTTTTTCTTTTGTAGTGACAATGTCCAATGATTTTTCATGTTTCTCATGGTTTTGTGTTTATGGCTGCACATTTCAAGAAGAAGCTACTTCTTTCAGCATTCATGGACTGGTTTTAGAAAGAGATTTTCACTAGTCACCCACAAATTTTTGGAGCTTCTGTGGATATATATGTTTTACCCTCCACTTTCCTCATGGAGAACAAGTCTCGGGAATATGTGCTTTCTCCTACATAAGTCTCTCAACCTCTTTTGCTAGGGAAGTTAATATTGGGTAAACTCCACTTCTACCCCCCTTTTTTCCCTTTGAGAGAGAGAGAAAGAGATGTTTATGCTATAGGGCATATGCACTCACAGAGAGAGAGAGAGAGAGAGAGAGAGAGAGAGAGAGAAATCATACCCCAGTGGGGGTGATCATGCTGCAATACCTTCTTCATTTTCCTCTCAGGATTTTGGGCATACCTGCATATGCACCCAGCTTGAGTTTCAAGTCACCAAGTCCAGGACTCAAACCACATTCGGCCATGAGAAAGTCCAGCACTTTAACCACTAAGCCACCTGCTGGTTCCTACTCCTTCTTTCTGATGGACAAATTCTGGGTCATTTGCCTTCTTCTTTGCCTATGGAGTTCTGTCAATTGTTAGTAGCTGCCTTTCTTTTTTACTTAGGGGTGTGCACAGACAGGCTAGAACTCTGGGGAAAAATCTCTATTTCTCTTTCTCCTTAAGAAGATGGCATAGTGGTGTGTGTGTGTGTGTGTGTGTGTGTGTGCATGTATGAGTGCCCAATATCCTAGGAGGACACTGGAAAAGAGACTGCAGCATGGCCATCTCCCCTGGGTTATGACTTTTCACTTTCTCTTTCACTGTCTCTCTATGTCTCTTTCCAGTGAGTGCACATACCCTAAGGTAAAAACCTAAAAAATAAAATAAAGTAAAAGATGTCCCAGGATAGTGCATCTTCTCTCTAATACCACAAAATCATACTGGTTGCTGAGAGCTGCCATCCTGTTTTACTAGGGAAGTGCACTGAGATATTAGAAGGCTGGATTCATGCTCCTCCAATTCTCTCCCTTCTTCCTGAAGAAGTCTCATGATTGTGTGCCTTCTCTCATCCCACAACAGCTGCAGATTGTCTAATTATGTGCTTTTAAATAATTTAAATAATCTCAAATAAAACAATAGAAACCTGCCCCAGAAAAGAAACACAATGTTTGTATTCTTTGTAAAAATTACACTAAATACTCATCTAAGCATATGCCTTTTTGATAATAACATGACCTAATAGGGTTTTGCATCATTCCTAATTGGTTGGCATATCAAAAATGACAAATTTCAAGCTCCCCAATCCTTTTATATAATTACTGGAAAAGTTATAGGAAGAAGGAATTAAAAGCATGTAACACAAAACTCTTCTTTATTTTCTTACTCTTTTTAGTTACCTCTCATACTAGCTAAAACTTTCTAGAAAGAGTAATTTAAGTAATTATAATTCAAAAGATGGAAAGCCAGCTGTATTTCGTTTAAAGAAGAAATGGATTAAAGTGCTATGCTCTACCCACTAAGTACCCTCCCCACCCAGTTTTTCTTTGGTTTTTCATACTTAAATGTTTTAATTGATGGGTATACATAAATCTTATGCTGGCCTAAAAGAGCAAGACTCTTTCATGATGTATGTTTAACAAGCCTCTCATGGACCTATTTCAGGAGACATGTGTCTACTAATAAAAGCAAGGTCCCCAGAGTTTTATGATATAGCACTTTTTCATGTATTTAATGAGCTTATTTAGCACCATATGTATGCAAGCTGCTTTGTGTAGCCAGAACAATTTAGAACATTAACTTATTAAGAGTCACTGCCCAGACTAATCCCATGTATACACAAGGGAAATGACTGTTAGCTAATCAGGTTTTAAAAGATTCTATAAGACCTTTTCTGCCAAAGATATTCCTTCTTATGGCCAAACATGGCTTTATTCACTCCTCCTTTTGGCCTCATATTCTTGCATTAGAAATATTCTTTTGTTAAGCAACCAAAAATATTAAAGTTTTGTTTCATCATTCAATAACAATATTTATAAATATATTAATAAAAGCCTCCTGAGCATCCATTCTATTTTATCTCTGTAACTCCATATGTGGTTTCTATATAAGCTCATATAGTCTTTTAAAATCTTTCTTTAATTTTGAAAAAAAATAGCAAAACAACCAAATAACCCTGATAGTTACAAATGAAGGTCACTTTAGCAGATTTGTTCATTCTTACCCAAGACCCTTTAGATTCCAGAAGTATCAGGTATAATGCAGCCCAATTTATATTATAGCCACCATAAAAAAATTTGGCTGAACAGGAGTGAATTTAGCGAAGAGCG
>NW_006207133.1:865122-869989 GCF_000334495.1 Tupaia belangeri chinensis
TTGGCATAATTGAGAATAAACAGCACCAGAAAGTGACAAAACAAAGATTTATTCGTTCACTAGATAATTTATTTAGCACTACTTTACCAAGCCTGTAAGTGCTAGGGATATATCAATGAAGGTGACAGACACTACACTGCCCTCATCTTTGTGAGATACAAAGAAAATCAAGAAAACACACAAATAATAAAATCAATATTGCAATTACTGCTGTGAAAGAAACAAAGAAGATGCAAGAGTCCGAAAAGACATTAACACTTATCTAGCCAGAGAGTGACATTGAATAAAGGAGTTGTAAATTACCAAATACAAAGTGGGACAATGCAATGAAAAGGATTAGCCTAGAAGGAAGAGGAGATACAGAAAATCAGAAGCAGGGCCTGCAGATGGTGTGGCGGTTAAGGTGCTGGACTCTCACATGACCAACTGTGGTTCAAGTCCTGGATCTGGTGCTTGAAACTCATGCAAGGTGTTTGTGTGTACATGTCCAAAGTACAGCATGGAGAATGGAGGAGAAAGGATTATGGCATGGCCATCCCTCCTGAAGAGTGATTTCTCCTTTACCTTCTCTCTGTCTCAGTCTCTTTGGCTAGTGCACATGCCCTATGGCAAAAAAAAAAAAGACGAGGGAACCAGCAGTTAGCATAATGGCTATGTCGCTGGACTCCCACGTAGTTGACCGCGGTTCGTGTCCCGGACCCGGTGGCTTAAAACTCACGCCTGGCGCGTGTGCGTGCGTGCCCAAGATCCCGAGAGGAGAACGGAGGAGAAGGAATTGCGGCGTGACCATCCCCCCTGGGGGGTGATTTCTCGCTTTCTGTCTCTATGTCTCTCTCTGTCTGTCTGGCGAGCACACGCGCCCTACAGTGAAAAATCTCTCAAAAAAAAAAAAAAGAAAAAGACAAAACCAAATGAAAAAAGAGGCTGACATGGCTGACATGGTGACACAATGGTAACACAATGTTCCAAAGCACTGAAGCCCCATGGGAAGGCCCCTGATTCAAGTTTCCCTTAGGGAACATGAATGTACCCATGATCATGGCTGGCTAAAGCTGGGAGTGAATCATGATATGATGACCCTGTTGGGTGTATGTGGGTGTGAGTGTGGGTGTCTGTCACTCACAAAAATTAAAGAAAAAATTTTAAGAAAAAGGGGGAATTAGAGAGAAAACTAGAGAAGCAAGATATTTGTGGGGCACAGAAGTGGTGTATTGCCTGTTGATAATAATGAACATAACATCCTCAACTGGACTGGAGTGAAGTGTATTTCATGTTCGGTAAATTCACTTTGCAAGTTAAGTGATATACAGTGACTGAATATATAAAATAAATTAAAATACAATTAAAAAAAAGAAAGGATGGATAGCTATCTAACCATACTTGGTGCCCTCAGAGGTGACCTTGGACTTAAGGCTACAGCTCCTAGGTTCTATGATGCAGAGGTCCAAGAAATCTGATGTATACAGGTCACTAAAAAACTGTAATAATACATATGAGAAGAAGCCCAGCCTTCCAGTGAGGGCTGGAAATAAAAATGTGGAATCGCATGATGGGGTGGAACAACAGCAAACTCACAAACCGTGGACAGTGAGTCAATTAAATTTCTAGAGTCTGGATAGTGGTACAGTGGTAAAATGCAATGCTCTGCAAGGCAAATCTACATGCAAGCTTCTGGGTTTGTGTCTGGAGACTTTCCTGAGCACTTCAGGAAAAGGAATCTTATGCCTAAGATCCTGAACTGGCTGAAGCTGGGATAGATTGTGGTGTCAAGACTCTGTTGGAGAAACTGTCTCTCTTTTTTTCTCCCTCTCTGTGCCTCTCTCACTCACAGAAGAAATAAGTGAGGAAAAAAATAGAAAACTAAGTACATCTATACACTCTGGTGGTGCAAGTGCTGAAATATAAATGAAGTCAAGTTACATCAGCCATTACTACCAAAGGACTCCTGGCAGAATGTGCTTGTTTGCTTGGTAATTTGCACAGCATAACATAATTCTAGATTATTAGCTGTTTAGTGTAGGAAAAGAGAGAGTGTTAAAATTAAAAGTGTAATAGGTTAAAAAGGTACTATTTGTACATTATTGAGATCTGTTGCAAGAATAGGGAGCAAAGGATACCACTCTTGTCCTTCTCCTCTCCACACTGCCACCCCGCCAAGGAGAGAACTGTGATAGAACAGAATCAAGCCCACTGCCTAAAAGATCAAGTTGTCCAATGGTGCAGCAAGAAACCAGCCTAGAAATATTCAAGTCACATAACTATCATGAAGTCAAAATCAAGGTGTCAAATTTGTATATTAGCAATTAGTGATACAGGTTTATTTCTATCCCAAATGTAAGAAAGAACAAATGCAGAAAACCCTGGTTCTGAGATTTTCTGACCCTCTAAATTCTTAATTCTAAGTAAAACTAAGGGTCCGTGTTTCAGTAGCATAGCCATGAAAAATCAGGGATATACTGAAACACTACCATATAGATTGCATGTAAGTTTACTTGTATTGCTTATATGTTGATTAAATAGTCAAGCAAATAAAATAAGTTTAGTCAATATTTCTGAGTCCTCATTCTTTTCAGACATTAAAAGAGAGCAAGTGTTATCATTTATACTAACTCAGTATGAAAAAAATGAAGTCTCATCTTAGAAAACTACTTCCTTGGGACCAGCTAATGGCATAATGGTTACATCGCTAAACTCCCACATGGTCGACCGCGTTTCTAGTCCTGGACCTGGAGGTTTGAAACTCACACCAGGTGCATGTACATGCATGCGCCAAATCCTGAGAGGATAATGGAGGAGAAGGGACTGTGTCATGGCCAAACTCCCTTGAGGGTGATTTCTTGCTTTCTGTCTCTCTGTCTCTCTGGCAAGCACATGTACCCTACAGCAAAAATCTCTCAAAAAAGAAAGAAAAAAAGAGAAAAAGAAAGAGAGAAAGAAAAAGAAAGAGAGAAAGAAAGAAAGAAAGAAAGAAAGAAAGAAAGAAAGAAAGAAAGAAAGAAAGAAAGAAAGAAAGAAAACTACCCCCTTGGACCAGCTCCATAGCACAGTAGTTAAGTGCTATTCATAGAAAGCCTCAGCTTATGCACGTTTCTTGCTGCACCATTGGACAACTTGATTCTGTTCTACTACAGTTCTCTCCTTGGCAGGGAGTGGCAGTGTGGAGAGGAGGACAAGGGTGGTATACTTTGCTCCCTATAGTTCCAACAAATCTCAACCACAGTTCAAAACCCAACTCTGATGTCAAGAAAAAAAAATGCTGGGTACATGTGTGTACATGTTCAGAATTGTGAAAAGTGGACAAATAGATGAGAAGAGATTGCAGCATGACCACATCCTATAAGAGATTGTTTTTTGTTTGTTTGTTTGTTTGTTTTCTCTCTCTAGCAAAGGTACATGCCTACTGGCAATTAAAAATAAAAGACTGCTCTTAATCAGAGTGTAGCCCTTGGATCCTTTCCACAAAGCTATGGAACATAACTCTCACTTCTTTCCCCATCGTATCTTTAAATGTGGTGTCCCCAAAGTAGAGCCGTTAGGGGAAAATCTAAATCACCAAAAGATAGACAGCTCTGTCATGGCAGGGGAAATAGAAAAAGCTGCCAAGATATTTAATACATGATTTTATGGAAATTAAGATAAGGAATATACTGTAATCCAAAACCTCAGGCAGATATTTCCATGGCTTTATTGGACAGATGTCAACTCCCAAGGCTTCAATAATCTTAGCTTGGCAGAATTTCATAGCAGAAAGAATGTGAGCTCTGTGATCTGGATTGACTCAGTATTGTGACTTATTTTCTCTGTCATCCCACATGGATGTGATAGAGATACAGAGTTCAACAGGACAGACATAGTCCCCACTATCCAGTTGGGTTGAGGAGAACCTGATGTTTTAAATAACACAAAAATATATAAATGCAAGCATTTGTATAAAACATAATTTAAGGGCCAGCAGGTTGCATGGTGGTTAGGGTGCTAGACTCCCACATGGTCCACTGCAGTTTGAGACCAGGATGCAGTAGCTTGAAAAATCATGGCAGGCTGGGAACCAGCAGTTAGCATAATGGCTATGTCGCTGGACTCCCACGTAGTCGACCGCGGTTCGTGTCCCGGACCTGGTGGCTTAAAACTCACGCCAGGCGCGTGTGCGTGCGTGCCCAAGAACCCGAGAGGAGAATGGAGGAGAAGCTATTGCGGTGTGACCATCCCCCCTGGAGGGTGATTTCTCGCTTTCTGTCTCTATGTCTCTCTCTGTCTGGCGAGCGCACGCGCCCTACAGTGAAAATCTCTCCAAAAAAAAAAAAAAAATCATGGCAGGCATGTGTGTGTGCATGCTCAAAATCCCAAGCAGAGAATGGAGGAGAAGGAATTGCAGTTTGGCTACCCTCCCTAGGGGATGATTTCTCCTTTCCTTCTCATTGTTTCTCTCCTCTTTGGTGCGTGCACATGCCCTATGGAAAAACCTTAATAATAATAATTATATAAAAAAAAGTATGGTGAACTATAAGTGTTAATGGGGGCATCTAATTTACCCTGGGTTTCAGAGAAGCTTTCTGTAAGAATCTTCATTTGAAATTCGAAGAATGAAGAATCAAACAGGTAATTCTAGTTGTGTGAGAGACTTCAAGAAAAAGAGAAATGACTTTCCAAAGTATCCTGGATATTTTTTATTTGATTGTCAAATATCACAAAGTTGGGGCTGGCAGGTGGTGTGGTGGTTAAGGCACTGGACTTCCACATGGCTGCCCATAGTTTAAATCCCAGAATCCCAGACCTGGCAGCTTGCTTTCTCATTCTCTCTCTCTCTTTCTCTCTCTCTCTCTCTCTCTCTCTCTCTCTCTCTCTCTCTCTCCTCTCTCCTCTCTCT
>NW_006207133.1:870003-872695 GCF_000334495.1 Tupaia belangeri chinensis
CTCTCTCCTCTCTCTCTTCAATTTAATTAAAATAAAATAATGACAATGGATAAAATTAAATTATATTATTCTTTTTAAAAAATCACAAAGTTTAGTGACACTTTCTAGGGAACATATGGAATCAAAATTATCTTCTACACTGCTGGAGTGAGTGTAAATTTGCAAATGTCCACCAACAATAATTTGAAGAAATCAAAGAAAATGGCTAAGTCACATATCTGTTGATTAATTAATTCAGTAGCTGTAACTATACCCTATTCATGGACCCATATAGCAATATGAGAAATGTAGTCATAACAACAGTTTTGGGTGATAACTCGAAAGTTGAATAATACTTAATATTTATCTACACAGAGAAGATTCCTCATGGCTCCTGAGAACTAGTGATTTCAGGGAAAAAAGAATGATGATTTCCTACTGATAATTCAGCTTCCAGCACACAAACATGAGTGGTAGGAGGCTCCTCTAGACTCCTCTTTATCTCTGTTTCTGTGTCTCTGTCTCTGTCTTTCTCTGCTTTTGTATTCTCATTTTTTTTTTTTTGGTAATTTTTCCTTTTAAAAAAATTTTAAGGTATTCTGTTGCTTTCTTGTTAATAATCCCTTCTCTACCTCCCACCCAGGCAGGAGAGGCAAGAGCCAGGCCTTCAGAATATTTCTTATGGCTCCTGAGAACTAGTGATTTTGCATGGCATGCTCACGCAATGCACGATTTTGTATTTTGTGCTTTTCTTTTAAAAAAAATATTTTATTTTTTCTTCTCTTTCCCCTTTTTTTTTGTTATTGTTATTGTTGTTTTTGCTCTCTCTGTTTTCTTTTCTTTTATCTCATTTCTCTGATCCTCAGTCTCCATTTACTGTGTTTCTAGATGGGTCTAAGGGAACTACAGCCAAACATCCAAATACTATTTGGGTTAACATATTCCTCAATATCTACTGAATCTGCTGCATAAAGGGATCACAATGAAATGACAGAGATTCCAGATCACCTCTATCTGCATGCTCCTGAAAATTCAGGTTGAACTTCAAGAATTAGGAAGAAACACATCATCCATCAGATGACTAGAAATCACCGCAGGACCACAAGAAATATGGGAAAGCAAGAAAATACCTATCCTTCCAGGGAAGAGAATAACTCTTCTTCATCCACAGGCAGTTCAATGGAAATTATGGAAATGCCTGATAAAGAATTTAGAATATTCATAATGGCAAAGCTAACAGAGATGGAAGAGAAGAGAGACCATGAACTGCAGAAGAGAATGGAGAAAGGGGCTGACATGTTCCAGGAGGTGAGGGAATTCTTACAAGATCTAAAAGAGGAATTACACACTTTAAAAAAGAATCAAAGGGACCTGTTAGAGATGAAGGCTATAATACAGGAAGTCAAAATCTCCCTTGAAAGTATTAAAAGCAGATTAGATCATACAGAAAATAGAATCTCAGATGTAGAAGAGAAAATTGCTGGCCTAGTAAAATCTACCATGAAGACTTCGAAAATGGCCCCCAAAAATGAGGATAATATACAAGAAATACTAGATACCATCAAACGTCCAGACATCCAGATAATTGGTATCCCAGGAGGCGAAGAGACTCATAAGGGCATTCATAATCTATTCCATAAAATCCTGCAAGGAAACTTTCCAAACCTAGAGAGGCACTCAAAGATCCGATTCCAAGAAATACAAAGGACCCCAAACAGAATCAACCCAAGAAGATCTTCTCTGAGACACATTATAGCCAGATTGACCAAAACCACAAAGATAAGATACTAAGACTGGCAAGAGAAAAACATCAAATTACCTACAAAGGATATCCCATCAGGATAACAGCAGACCTCTCATTGGAAAGAATGTGAGCGAGGAAAGAATGGGAAAATATTTTCAAAGTGTTAAAGTAAAAGCAATTTTAACCAAGAATACTGTACCTGGCAAGATTATCCTTCATGTGGGAAGAAAAGACAAGAACATTCTCAGATAAACAAAACCTGAAAGAATTTACCAGCACCAGTCCAGACTTCTAAAAAGTTCTCAAAGGAGTGCTCTATCAGGAAAATTAAATACAGACACATAGAAATAAGAGTTGAAAAACTAAGAAAATGGCCAGCTTAATCATAGGGACAAGTCTGGAGTTGAATATTATACCCCAGAATTTAATTGGAAAAATCGAACTACAACAGAAGATAAAGTACATGAGACTGAAGTGGTGAAATAGAATTTGATAACTTTTGTCTGAAACATTGCTGATTTTCTTCTAGGCTTTGTTGTCCGGTTTTAAAGATTTGTGTCCTGTCTTGAGATGTCGATAGGTTCATGTACCTATCATTTGAACAGAATCCTAATGTGTTTCCTCGCTTGAAGTTTTAAGCAAAGCTCCTTAGGATTTCTTTAATTTAAGTTAAAACTGCTTTTCTTGAAATTACCAGTTGAACTTGCTATTGAAAGTTGTTAGATTATTTAAGAAATTGTGTGATCAATACAATGTGGGGGTAAAAGGAATGGAAGACAACTGTAGACACCAGAGATAGTGTGAGAAGAGGGTGGGGAAGGACAGAGGGTCAGAAATAGGGGTAAAGGGACCAGCGGTTAGTGTAATGGCTATGTCGCTGGACTCCCATGTAGTCAACCACAGTTCACATCCTGGACCTGGTGGCTTAAAACTCATGCCGGGTGAGTGTGCGTGCGTGCCCAAGATTGC
>NW_006207133.1:872940-895624 GCF_000334495.1 Tupaia belangeri chinensis
TGTATATATATATATATATATACATATGAGACTAGAATTGGAAAATTTTGATGATAACATGAAGATTGACCCACTACACAGTATATTCTGGATGGGAAATCACTGTGAAGATGCTTAGAAAATGAATGTAAATTAATTAATTTTAAAAAAAGTTTCAGGAAAAAGAGGACCTAAAACTCTTTTTCTTGAAATTAAAAAAAGGCATTAAAATACCTATTTGATGACTTCAGTAAGCTAAATAGCCCCAGTGAGGTGCTACTTCATAGTATGTTCTTTCTACTCACTGAGGTTTATGCCTAAAGTCAGACTTGTGTTCATGGATATGTATATATCAGCTGTGCTTGCTATTCAAAATATTTAGATGAATTAAGATCTTTAGTGAATCAATAAAATGTGTGTGTAGGGGGAAGGCATAGAAAGCAACCATGGGATGCCAGAGACAGTGTGGGAGGAGGATGGGAGATGGTAGAGCATAAGAGACAGAGAATCAAGGATGAGAAAAAAGCAAAATATATAGGAAACAAGAAAAGGAAAATGATTTGTTAATAACACATATGTTGATGTGCTTGATTGAGCCAATATACAGTGTACTCTGAATGGAAAAATCTCATTTTGTATGCTCTAATGATATACAGTGAATGAATGTAAATAAATAAATTTAAATAATAAAAAAAGAAAAAGATTTATCTATACGAGGCTTGATCAATAAAATACACAAAGGAATACCATAACACAAAGTATCATGTGGTTATAAATAAAGGAATGATGAGATGGCATGTGTATCAATATGCTGTTTTCTCTTCACTAGAATTTGTTAGGCTGCTTCCCCAAACCTCTTCACTGGGCTAGCGAATGCATTTCCAAGTTAATGAGTGTTGGTTGTTATATAATCACAACTACGTCCTTATCTCAGAATTACTCTCAACCATTTAGAGTTTCACCTTGACCAGAGATGCCTGTGAGATTATACATGTCTGCAGCAAATATCTGACTGGTTCTAGTGTTTGAAAACTAGCCCCTTTGCTTCAAGGTGAACTAGTCTGTGGTGTGACTACTATTCAGAGATTTCTGTGAAATCAGGCTAACGCTTAACTTCAGCAGAACCCACATTGATATCTGTGTTTTGTTTTGTTTTGTTTTGCTCTAGGGTGCTTAAGGAGAGAGGGAGGGAGATAGAGAAGAAAAGTGCCCCCAAGAGAGATAGCCACGCCACAATTTCTTCTCCTCCATTCTTCTTTTGTGATTGCGGGCATACACATGCACATGCCTGGCATGGTTTTCAAGCCACTTTGTCTGTGTCTGGCACTGCACAGTCACCTGTGTAGGATCCAACTGTCTTAACCACCTGTTGGCCAGATATCTATCCATCTTATTCTCCTACCCTATCCTTCTCTCCTTCCCATAAGGTTTTCCACCTGAGAGCACTCCCTTATTAACTCATTGAACAAAAATCTCCATTTTGAATTTGGCTTCCAAGGAAACTGATCTAAGAAAATTGTTGTTGTTTCCCTTCCAACATCTTCCAGGTTGTAAAAAACAAAACCACATTTTGTTGGAAAATACAAAGTAATTGAGAAAAATGGGGAAATGGTTTGAGCAATGGACAACTGGGCTAGAAAAAAATCCATCGACTTCCCAAAAGACTTTTAGAAACAACCCAGTTTATTCTGAAAGCTGAAGAATCAGTCTTAGTTCTTTGATGCCCAAGTAAATGAATGGCTACTAACTTAACATGTATAGTATCCTCAACTGGACTGGATAAGAAATGTATTCATGTTGGAACATTCACTTTACGAGCTAAGTGGCATATGTGATTGACTGTATAAAAGAAATTAAAATCAGATTAGATTTTTTTTAAATGAAAGAAAAAGCTACCACCCAGCTATCCACTGTAAACCCTGGCTATTGGATACATGCCCTGAGGGAAAGTGGATTCCTAGCACCTCTCACAGAGACAACTAGGACCATATAGGTTCCCTAGCAGGTCACACACCTGGGATATGTGGGAAGACATTCCAACCCAACCCAGATCAAAAGTAAACACAATATCTCATCCTGAAACTACATTCATGGAATAGTCTCAGAAACAACTAGAGATACAATGCATACTTGTTTCCATCTATTCTGTTCTAGTTTCCATTCCATTTTTAAGTCATCTTTCATCCATCTCTGTAATTTTTTTAAATTATATTTCTGGACACTTATTATAAGTTTTATATAACCATTCATGATATATTCTTATCCACTGGAAATCTATAATAAAGTATTACTTCAACAGTGTCAACCTGCCATTTAGTTATCATTAACGCAATGGAATTGAGCCACCACATGTATAGCTCATCTTTGTGGGTGCAAATTTGAAAATTATAAACTAACCCTAAGGGTATCCAATGGTCTGCTCCTTTATCTGTGTATGAGAAACCAATTTTGTGAAAGTCCGGATATATCCTCTCACAGCCATTTAATGTTGTGGGTCCCTAAACAATGGCGACTGATTTTGTTTGGTCTGGCAAATACAAATAATCCCATAATCATTTTAGCCTGTCAGCCATGGTTATGTTGGCTTATTTGTGTTTTAGAGAAGAAAATGCAATGACTTTCATGGAAAAAAAATGGAAAGGGTTAGAGGCAAATAAAAGATTTCTCTGTGTTGAGGAAAAATACAGCTACTTTAATGTTCAACACCAAATAGGTTTCATCTGACATCAGAGTAAAGTGAATTTGAAAATAGAGGAGGGCATCTAAGTTTTCAAATAAACTAATCCTGCTGATATCCACTATGAATTTTAATTCACAGGCTTGCTCCATGCCAGAAAAGCAGACACTGAGTAGGATGACAGTTTCTACTTTTCCCATTCTAAAAACACTACTTATAGTATCACCGAAAAAAAAAAAAAATCAAGACTAGGTTTAAAACACATACACATACAAATTCTCATAAACTCTTTGAAGATAATAAGTAAAATAGATGTTAATTAAATATTATTGGAAGGAAGGAAAAAGAGAAAGAATGAACAGAAGGGAAAGAAAAAGAAAGAAGGAGAAAGTACAAAAATTAATGTCTTTTCATTTTTGCAGCTGACCTTTTCTCTTCCTGTATCACAGAAAAGTAGTTTGGCATAGTGGAAAACTATAACTTTCTAGGCCAGACAATGCCATGGTGGTTAAAAAAAAAAAAAAAGCTGGATCCCAAATGACCAGCCATAGGGTCTGAATCTTGGCCCTTTGGCTTGAAAGACATGCCCCAAATCCAATAAAGTGAAAAAATGGAAAAGAGGAGATTATGGCATGACCATACCTAACAGGGGGTGCTTTCTCCCTTTCTCTCTTTCTCTCTGATGAATACATACACCCTATAACCAAAAACCAAGCAAATACACAAACTTCTGCCCATAACTATGTTAAGACATTGATAATATTCTTTTCTAGGTATCTATTTCCTTAACTGCAAATGAACAGGCAAGATAATTTCTTCTCTTAGAACCCTCCTAGGGTTGACCTCCTATGATACTAAAGTCATTCCTTCAACAGCATGCTTTAGATAAACGCCCCTGCAGAGCCAGCTGGAAGGTTGATAAAAGTCAATCGGGTACAAAGTTTCCAGGGAACTATGCATAGTTTGAAAGGTAATAGTCATTGAAATGTTCCAACAGAAAAAAGAAAGGTGTCAAGTCAGCAATTTGGAAATACCCTTTTGGGTAAAATAAGAAACAATTATACTCCATCAGGCATTTCTGAGCAGTTCACCTTGACAGCCTTTGCCATTTCAGCTTTGTCTCTCAAGCATATACCTCCCACATTAGATCTAATTGCTCTTCCCTTTGGATACTCTAAGTTCTTCTGACTTGGCTAAAAAAGTTTAATTGCAAAGTGTCATCTACTTTCACATGTTCATTTTTGTTGTTTGACTCATCTCTCATTCAATGGCATGAATAGTATGAGCAAAACTATGTGCAATAGTCTTATTAATGATCCCTTTACACCAAAACAAAACACAACAAAAAATAACAACCAATGCTAAGTTCTTTTAGCATAAAGATTCAGTGTTGTAAATATTATTTTAGGAACCACAAAGAGTAGTTGTGCTTTCAATTTTCATCTCTACAGGAAATTTATATAAGTATTAAATTTAGCATTATTACCCCTCATGAAATGAAAGGCAATAAACATCATTTCAATTTTATTAAGGCCTGTGTATATATTAAAATCAATTAAACATTTCTTGAGCATTTTGTATTTGTAGGGCATTAATCAAAATTCTATAACAGAACAGGTACGGATAATGACAAAATTAATGCATAATGTTCCAGTTTTAATGAGATTATAATTTTGGTATTTTACTTCTCAAAAGTAAGTTATATCATTATCAGTTTTGATACTTTGGGCAACTTTCTATAGTAAGAAGGGATTTATTATTTTCATAAGCATACTAAAAAAACCTAGATCATCTTGCTCAAAATACCGCAAATGTGTGAAAGACTCAGCATTGAAACATGAGGTATCTTACTAAAGCAAAAGTTCTTCTTTACTCCACCACATTAAGCCCTTATGCTACAAGTTTGGATTCAAGAACACAAGCCTGAAACAATCATCTTTTAATTTTATTAATTTGTTTATTCTATGAGCAAGAAAGAGAGAATGAAATAAAGATACCACCCCAAACAAGGCCTCAGTGCCGCAATCCACCTCCAGACTCAGCCAGCCCTCTATCATGGGCACACAAGTGCCCAGGGCACCCAGGGAGGTTCCAAACTTCAACAGAGAACATTTCTATATGGGATTGCTTCACAGAGCATTGTTCTTTAACTGCTGTGTGACCATCTGGCTCCCAGAACCAATATTATTATTTTCTTAATTATCAGATGGCATATGTGCTTGCCATAGACAGGAGAGAGAGGAAGGAATGAAGTACCCCTCAATGGGGCATAGTCATACTATAGTTCTTTCTCCTCCATTTCGCCATACTGTTGGGAGTGTCCACACATACTAGGTGTGTTCTTCATGCCACTAGGGCCCAGGTTCAAACTACTGTTTGAACAGTAGTCAGTCATAGTGCCCTTAACCTTTAGGCTGCAGAGCAGGCCCCTGAAAAATATTACTGAGAATCAAATACAACATACATTTGTCAGATTAAACACCTAATTCAGAAATTCAACAACTACTCATTGGAAGACAATATATGTGAAGACTTAAGCTAAGCATTGGGAAAAAGTGACAAATAAAATTTAATCTTTATTCTTTATCACTTTACAGGCTGTTTTCATTAAGAAAGACAAAATAAATCACACATCAGAAAATAAAACAGGGAATTTTGCAGTAGTGTTTTAAAACTGAACATTTATATTTGCAGCCTTAATGAAGTAATTAGTATTGGAATTGCCTCTACCATACAAGACTAGAAAAGTGAACAAAATGTACAAACTTTTAAAAAATATTATGCAGCTGACAATATTTATCTATGATCCCTAAGTCAAGGGAAACAAATGAGGTGAACCATATAAGGGCTCCAGCTTTCTGCAAGAAAGCACTTTCTGGATGGCAGTGTAGGGATATGGATCTGAAGCAGATACTTACAGTCAAACTGAGTCAGAAAAAGACATCAGAGTTCAAGAGGGTGAATCCAGATGATAATTGTGAGGCAGCATACTGGAAAATAGATAAAGAACTCCAAATATATTCATAGGATTTATCTTGGCTCTTTGGCTAAACCCCAAATTGCACACATTTAAAACAAAACTCTACAAGTTCAAGCATAGAACAACTACAAAAGAGCTGTAAATGAAACAATTCCCAAAGATCACACATTGCTGAAGGAAATGTGAGTTTTTAATTGCCAGAGTGGAGAAAGAACTCAGTGAACATCAGAACATTCAGAAGAGATGCCAGAAGGGTCACATTTTATAGTAAACATAAACAAGCTTTGAGAAAAATCTGTTCTAAATCTTACTAAGAAAACTTAAAAACAAGATATTAAATAATCTGGTACACAAGTTACTCAAGTGTTTTCCCAAACAAAATTTAAAATGCATAAAGAAATACAACAAAATCCAGAATTCAACTTTGTCATACTCACAATATTCAGAATCCAATAAAAAAATTATATATGTAAAATGCATGAAACTGTAGTCCATAGTCAGCCAACAATTTATTAAACAGACCTACAAATGTTAGAGATAATGGATTTATTAGACAAGGGCTTTAAACAATTATTTAAAATATATACAGGGCCAAAAGGTGATGTGGAGGTTAAGAACTGGATTCCCACATGTTTGACTTCAGTTCAAGTCCCAACCTTGGTGACTTAAAAATCATGATGGGCGCATGTGTGCAAGCACAAAATTTCAAGAGACAAGAATGAAGACAAGGGAAATGCTTCATGGCCATCCCTCCAGGGACTGATTTCTCAATTTCCTTCTGTCTGTCTCTTTCTGGAGATGACATGTGCCATATAGTGACTCTTATGCCAATACCACACTGCTTTTATTACTGTAGCTTTGTGGTGATTTCTTTTAAGACATTTTTGCCTTAGGGAGCATACACTTGCTGAAGAGATAGACACAAAGACAATAAAAGGGAAAGTGAGAAATCAACCCCGAGGGGAGCTGGCCACACCACAACCCCTTCTCTTCCATTCTCTTCCTGGCATCTTGGTCACGCAAGTACATATACCCGGCATGAGTTTCATGCCACCAGGTCTGGGACTCAAACCATGGTCAGCCATATGGGAGTCCAGTGACATAACCACTACAGTGTCTGCTGGCCCCTATAGTAAATTTTGAATAAGGAGCAGTAAGTTCTCTAGTTTTGTTTCAAGATTATTTTGACTCTTCAGTGCCCTTTGAAATTCCATGTCAATTTGAAAAACAGCTTTCTATTTCTTCCCAAAAATTCCATTGGATGCACTCAATTGGAAAACACTTGTACGTCCATGTTTATTGCACCATTACTCACAATTTCTGAGATGCAGAATCAATCCAAATGTCCAAGAACAGATGAATGGATTGAAAAGTGTAGCATATTATATTACACATATTAAACTATAATATAATATATTACTCAGTCATAGAAAACAATGAGACCCTTGCATTTGATAGGAAGTGGACAAATACGGAAATCTAATACTAAGCAAGCAAGCCAGACTATGAAAGAGAGGCACTGTATGGTCCCATTTAATATATACCAAATGTCTGTACTCTATAGCAGAAACTGAACATTTGGAAGGCATGAGAGCATGGAAAGCAACTATGGATACCAGAGACAGTATGGGAAGAGGGCAGAAAACAGAGGAGGAAGAATTCAAGGGAAAAACAAATTCAACAGACCAAAAGAAAGAAAAGTCATCTGTTAATGATAATGGTTATGCAGTTCTTTGACTGCACTAACATACAGGGTATTGATGCTGGGAATATTAACGCTCAATGTTGTAAAGATACAGTCATTGAAAGTAAAAAAATGGGACTTTTGGTAGGATTGTATTTAATCTGTACATTTCTTTGGGTAGCATTAGCATCTTAACAATCTTTAGTCTTTCTACTCAAAAACACAGGATGTCTTTCCATTTGTTTAGATCTTCAATTTCAACTATGTTTCATGGTTTTCAGTGAGTAAGTTTTCCACTATTTTATTAAATTTATTCCTGGATATTTTATTATTTTACATGCTAATATAAAGGAATCTCCATGTCATTTGTGAGTAGCAATAGTTTGAATAGTTTGACTTTTTTCTTTACAATATAGATTCTTTAAAAAAATCATTGTAATAGAGTGCATGTGGCAGAGAGAGATAGGAAGAAAGTGAGAAAGTATTCCCACACACATGGAGGATGACCACTATGCAATCCATTTTTCTTCATTCTCTTTTAGGGATTTTAGGCATGCACGCACATGCATGGGGCATGTTTTTCAAGCTGCTTGGTCAAGGACTCAAACTGTGCATTCAACCATGTGGGATTCAGTCACTTTCAAAACCATATCAACTGACTGACCCTATAGATGTATTTTTTTTCTCTCATCTAACTGTTTCAGTAAAAGTCCAGAGAAACACTGAATAGCAGTAAAATATTAAAAGAAGACATCCTAATTTTGGTCTTGATCTTAGAAGAAATCTTTCACTATTGAGTGTGATATTAAGTTCTTTTATCAGATATAAGCTTTATCAAGTTGAGGAAGTTCCATCTTATTTTTAGTTTTCTGACTATTGTTATTATGAAAGACTATTAAATTTTGTCAAGTTTTGTTTGTTTTTTAGGGTTTGGGGTTTTTTTGTATCAATGGAGATGATTGTGTTTTTTGGTCCTTGGCATTATTAATGTAATTATACTGATTAATTTTATATTGAGCCACCTTTGTACTTGTCAGATAAATCACACAGGTTTGTGCTGTATAATCATTTTAATAAGTGCTCACTTTGATTTTTCGTGTGTTTTGTTGAGTTTTGCATATATATTTATCAGAGATATTCTTACATTATTTTATTTTTTCTAATATACATACCTATTATATATGTAATACTGGCTTCATAAAGTGGGTTATAAAGCGTTCCCTTCTCTTTGTTTTCCAGAAGAATCTGAGAAGGTATATTAGTGAAGTTTCTCTAGAAAGAACCAATAGAGTATGTACAGATATGTAAGAGAGGAATTATTGGTGGAATTTGTTTACACAATTATGGTAGCTGAGAAATCCTACAATGAATTGTCTGCAAGATGGAGGTCCTGTGATTTGACATAGTAGCATGGTTCAATCCAAGTTTCAAGGCCTCAGAGGCAGGAAACCTGATGTTGTAACACATGGTCTGAGGTTGAAACACTGGAAAGCTACAAAGGGGAAAGCGGTTGGAGTAAGTTCTGGAGTTTGAAGGCAGATGAGACTTGAGTTCTGATATCCAAGGAAAAATAAGTGGCCAATCTTGCTTTCTCTCCAAAGAGACCCATTAATCTCCTGTATTTATTCTCTCTGGTCCCTTTGTTGATTGGATCATGCTGCCCACATTGAAAGCAGATCTTTCTTATCTAGCTAACTCAGACACACATCAATCACTTTAGAAAATATCTCCATGATAATGCCAGATTAGTGCATTACCAGGTTTATAGTCGCAGTCGAGGTGACGCCAAAATTAACCATCACAGAAATATTGGTGTCAATTCTTTAAACATGTGATAGAGTTTGTCAGGAAAGCCACGCATTCCTGGACTTCCATTTTGGGAATGTTTTTGTTTATTTGATCATTTTTATTGTTTGTTTTGTTTTTAGACTTTTGTCATAGAGTGATGCTCTTGCTGAAGAGATGGCTTTTGTTTGCATTGACTATACAATCTTATTGTATGTTATAAGTCTGTTTAAACTTTCTACTTATGAGAGTATTTCAAAAAGTTCATAGAAAAGTGAAATTCAAGTACAAGTTTGTTTTAGTACAAAAAACAATGTTAAATACATGTGTGTAGTTCTTTTATAATATTCATTTTCCAAGAATATTTTGAAGACCTTCTTCCATTTCTTTCTTTATATTTTTTTATTGGATCATTTTAGGTAGCCTCTGTGTTTCTAGAAATTTGTCTTTTTAATCTGAAATATTTAATTTTTTGATGACCAATTGTAATAGTACTTATCATTCTTTTTATTTCTATAAGACCATTAGGAATGCACCCACTTTCTGTTCCGAGTTTAGTTATTTATGTTTTCTCTCTTCATTTTTTTATCACATATAGCTGCAGGTTTGTTAACTTTGTTAATCTCATAAAAGAAGATTTTGATGCTAGATTTTCTTTATTATTTTTCTATTCTGTATTTTATTTATCAGCACTCAACTATTTTATAATGTCCTTTCTTCTTCTGAACTTAGGCTTGCTTTGCACTTCTTTATTCTAGTTCCTCAAGGTATGAAGTGAATTATGCATTCAATATCTCTCTTCTTTAGAGGGCACTTCTAATTCTAACTTAGAGAGGTTTTTTTGTTCTTTTTTTTGTTTGTTTCATTTTTAATTTGTCAGAGGGTGTGTGCACTTATCAGGGAGAGACAGAGAAAGCAGCTCCCAAAAGGAATGGTCACATAATAATTCCTTCTTCCCTTCTCTGTCTTTTCAGGAATTTGGGCATAAACATGCATGCTACCGGTATGCTTTTCACATCACTGGGTCCAGGTCTTGAACCATGTAGTTGGTCATGTGGGATCCAGCCACCTTAGCCACTATAGCATCATCTGGCAATAGAGAGAATTACTGACTGAAATCATGCAATGTTAATTAACTTATTTGCTTGGTCAAAGTCTCTAATCAAATCAAGCATTAGATAAATTAATTTGTTTTAATAAACTCTCAAATGCATTCACAAATATTAAGTAAAGCACAATAGATGAACTCTCTATTCCCGTTTTATGTATTCTTCCCCTCGCTTGCATTTCCCTGGAATAATTTATATAACATAAAGAACTTCATCTTTTTTTCTCTACTACTAATATCTTTGCTTTATCCAATGAACTAAATATAAATAGCATCTATTAAAACATAATAGTCCTGCTAAAATTACAGAAAACAAGTTCTTTGATTTAAAAGCTCCACTAAAAAAATTATAAGAATAAAAATACTTGAACAAATTAAATGCAAATCTACCATAGAAAATTCAAATAAAAGTGCTTACAAAAATTACCAGCTGGTATATGCACTTGCCAGAGAAAGACTGACATAAGGGCTCAGGGGGCCTTGCCTATTGAGGTAGGGTTTCAGATCTTTCATATGAGTCTGTGAGTCAAGGTACCCGTAAACCACTCAGACTAGCAGAGGTGGCAGGTTAAGGTTGAGAAGAATCTAAAATGTTTTGTAGAGAAGAGAGATAGTGACTATGTTTTGGAGATCTGAGATGGCCTAGTGTTCCCTATCAGGGAGAGAAGATCACTGGCCTCATGAAGAAACTATTCCCTGGATGTACATGGAGACATACAGCTAAATTGTACAAGAGAAGAAGTGTGGTAGAAAAGATTTAACTCTCAGATCCACCTTCAGGGAAGAGGGGCTGACTACCTTCAAGAAGTGCAGTGGGAAGTCTGAAGTGCTCAGCTTTTCCGGGTTCTGTCTCAGAAGCAGATTGCTACCTCACCAATGTCATGGACTCCTCTGGGAAGCCCACAGGTAACCAAGTAAGACCCCACCATATTTGCCCATCACAAGACAACTCTGACAGCCAAAATAAACTGTTTCAGTCTTTTCTGAGATCCAAATCTGTGACACTTAGATATCTCCAAGGGCAAAAAAAAAAAAAAAAAAGATTAAGAATTGTCTTTCTGGGACCAGCAGTTAGCATAATAGCTATGTCTCTGAACTCCCATGTAGCCAACTGTGGTTCGAGTCCCGTGCAGAGTGGCTTAAACTCACCCTGGGAACGTGTGCGTGCATGCCCAAGATCCCGAGAGGAGAATGGAAAAGAAGAGATTGCAGTGTGGCCATCCCCCTGGGGGATGATTTCTCGCTTTCTGTCTCTCTGTCTCTCTCTGTCTTTCTGGCAAGCGCACGTGCCCTATAACAAAAACCTCTCAAAAAAAAAATTGTCTTTCTGTTCTTACATCTATGTTCACAGAACGAGCCCCAAAATATTTTAATATGTTGTTGCTCATATCTCATTTGAGTTTTACAGAGTATGAAAATTTTATTTGAGGAAAAGTATATGGATTATATTAACAGGATTCTGTGGCACATTTAAGTTTTCATTGTAATCAATTGAATTGATTCTTATTTTTATCACCAAAGGTGATTTTATAATCAATACAATTATCCATCTCCAAAAATCGCCTCTCTCAGCTACTCAATTCTGTATTGTTGGTTTTCTTTCCTACTTTCCCTATGCTATAATATAATTATACCCTCTCTAACAACAATGAGAAATAATGTCTTTACCATACAAAAGGAATTCTTAAACAGATATTTCTGTAGCCAAAGTGTTACAGAACCCTTCTTCCATAAAGTGAGCCTTGGGGCATTAATCCATCCCAGTGAATTCAGAGAGAGCTCTGAGCCAGGCATAATGAATCCTAAGTTCTTGTCCTGGATATGTGGTATCTCACATTAGGTTAATCTCTCTGATCATCAATAATCTTATTTTTCCATAGAGATATTATCTGCTCTATGTCACCATGTTATCATGAAAAGTTATTATGAGAAAGTGCACTGAAAAGCTAATAATATCTTACATTGAAGAGAGACTTATTACTTCAGATATATAGACTTAAAGATTTCTGAGATTAAATTCGTTCTTTTTTTTTTCTTTTGAGAGGTTTTTGCTATAGGGCTTGCCAGAAAGACAGAGAGACAGAGAGAGAGAGAGACAGAAAGTAAGAAATCATCCCCCCAGCGGAGACCGCCACGCCACAATCCCTTCTCCTCCATTCTCCTCTTGGGATCTTAGGCACACATGCACATGCGCCTGGCATGAGTTTAAGTCGCTGAGTCCAGGACTTGGAATGTTTGGAATTGTTTAATTATGGCAAAATTAAAAATAATGAAAAAAAAAGCCTTGTCCAATATAAAACAGTATCTAGTTGCTACTTAATAAACCTAAACATAACATTAAGAAAAAAATAATTAATTTAAAAACAGAGGAGTCATTAGATATAAATTACCCAGGATCCCTCAGAAAAATTATATTCAACAAACTTTATGGCTGTGCAATTCTCATTTCCAAAATAATGAGGAAAAGGTGCCACAAACTGTATATTGGGATCTTACTAAAGCATTTGATTGTCATGGCTCATAAAATTTTACTGGAAAAAAATTAGTAAAAATTAGTTTTGTATTAGTGGAAGAATGTAGCCTGAAACCTTGGAAGAAAATAAAGGCAATCATTGAGGAAGGCTAAATTGGTGTATGTTCTACAGTTGCTGGGCTATAAATCCTCCTGGGCCTTTCTTATATTATAGATGAGACATATGTACATGCATATGCCTCGGGTCTGCCTTAGGTCTCCTAATGGATCTCGGTAGTGGAACAGGAGAGTTTATATTTTAGACAGAAATCTCAGGTGATGTTAATCTGCAGTCATGTTTCTGGATTGTGAACATGGCCAAGTTAAATGAAAAAGGAGCCGCTAAGGCTAACCAATAGTCAAAATTCAATGTTCATTTAAAATGTATATGCAAGTGTGTTATCTGAAATAAAGGTGGAATACAGTTGTTCTGCACCAGTAAGCAGGACTATTTCAAATAAATCTGGGGAACATTAAAGCCAGCTCTACTCTGCCTGCCAATAAACACATTCTTATAGACTCACACCCTTACGTGGAACCCTGAGTGTGCAATTCTGCCATGAGAATGCACCCTCTCTACTCCTGTTGAACTACAATTATGATTCTAATCTGGTAATTTCCAAAATTTTCCTATAGAAGACAAAATGTCTCATGAATAAAAATGTTGGATGATTAAACACACATTGGAAATGTGGGTTAACATTTAACTGTTGTGTTTTTTTTGTTTTTTGTTTTTTACTACAAGACTTTTTAATATGTATGTGTATTCTTGCTCTAAGTATAAGCTGAAGGATGTAGTATTCCAAAAAATGTATGTGTTAATGAGACTCTTTTAAATTTGTCAGAATATACAATATAACTTTTCGATCTACTCTTCTGTGGCACAGCCTTTTAGAGTGGCTCTTTAATACATACTCAAAATTCTAATTTGAATTGTGAAGAGCACAGGCAATGAAACCAGCAGACTTGACATTGTATACAGTCATAGGTCATTTTTTTTCCTGGCCTCCTATCATCTCAACCTTATTCTTTGAAGGAAAATCGCTTACTTTGTCAGTTTTAGTGGGAGGCAACGCATTGACTCACAAAAAGAGGCAGATAATCCTTTGTTGCTCTCCTGGCTACTAGATCATGGTAATATGTTAAAGTCTTGGCCAGCTGGATATTTCCATCCAGGGTTTTTGAATCATGAGTGGTTGGCTCATACAGAGGTAAGAACCCACTTAGGACAGTGACATTCAGAACCTGACAGAAACATCAGCTGCAGCAGTGGTGGGAGTGTTTTCCAGCAGAAGCATTAACTCACAGTGGCACTTCAGTCAGACATTTCCTATGGTGTATGCTTTGCTGTGGTGACAGTTGTTTAGTATCCCTTTGTTCTTGCATATGTTCTAAGGCTAGTCCTCTATGTTACTGCTAACTTTTTAAATTACTCTGGAAATCATGGCAATATTTTTATGCTTAAGTTATCCACAACCATCTATTACACAACTATCCATCCATCCACAACTGTCTATTACATAGTCATCTATTACCACAAATATGACTGAAACATTTGAATGGTGACTTAAAAATTTTGGTACCCATTTCACCTCATAAGACAATAAAATTAGGTTTTTTAGGGGGCAGTAGAGAGAGATTTTTGCTATAGGGCACATGTACTCTCTGGAGAGACAGGGAAAGACAGAGAGACGGAAAGGGAGAAATCACACCCCAGCACCCAGAGACAATGGCCACACTATGATCCCTTTTCCTCTATTTTCTTCTTGGGATTTTGGGCATGCACACACAAGTGCCTGATGTGAGTTTTAAGCTGCCACGTTAGACTTGAATTGTGGTAAACTACATGGGAATCAATAGACATAACCATTATGCCATCTGCTGGTCCCAAGATCTTATGTTTCAATAATTTAAGGTTATAAGATTCTTCTACATAAAGCAAAAGTAATAAGATTGAAAATGAATTGGAACAACTACCTACAAATGTTTGAAATAATGACGCTAAAAGAAGACCTCCAGATTTTTATGTCGTTATTAAAATAATTCAAGTGAACATACATTTATGATATCTGCTTCCACTTATGATGAAGTAATAAGAATCACTTTAACCCTCCCATAAGCAAAAGTAAATAAAAATGTAAAATATTTGTAAACCAATGGCACTAAAGACATTTGACTGGCATTGTTGACAGACAGGAAGCAAATCAACTGAGTCCTACAAATGGCCAATTTACTATCTAGAATAAGTTTGTATGTGCAGGAATGGTGAACCCAGACAGGCTCTAAATTAATTAATTTGGATGCCACAGATAATTTGTAGTTATTAGACTGGACTAAACCAAAGTGACTAGAGTACAGGCAGAAGAATGAAAAAGAGAGAACTGCACAGAAAGAGAAAAGTAAATCTGCGGAGGGATCCCTCAATTTAGTTAAGTACCGATCAGATACGTGCATGTGTGAAAAAACTATGTGAGATGCAGGAACAACTGCCACAAACAAACAAATGACAACAACAACCAGAACCCCAAATCTCACAAGCCCAGAAACACTGTCAGTTTTTACTTCCAGAGTAGATCATGTATTTCAGCAGGCAGTTGTTAAAGTATTAAGAAGAGTATTGCTTTGGTAGTGAAAAAAAGCTAATCTTAGACTAAACGTCCTTCTGTTTTTAATAAGAAAGATTCAAAGTATATATCAGAACACTCAAACTATTCCAAATAACTTATCTGAATCCCAGGAGAATATTTCTAGAGATATAAAAAATACCCATAGCCCAACAAAGTAGAAGTCGAAATTGTGGCATTCTATCTAAAACTACTAGCAAGCAGTGAATCAAGAGGTTATAATCTACAATGAAGAGGAAAATTAATCAATCTAAGCTGACCTGGAAATGACACACATGATAGCACTAGGGCAAAGTCATCAAAAACTGTTATTATGACATTATTCCCGTGGTTCAAAGGCTACAGCAAAGACTGAACTTATTAAGCACTGACATGTAAGATATAAAAAAAGATACAAATCAAATTTCTAGAAATGAAAGCTATAATACCTAAGCTGAAAATTCACTATATGGGATTAGTAGAATACTAGGCATTGCAGAATAAAAGGTTAGTAAACTTGAAGACAGCAATAAAAACTAGTCAAAATAAAACATACTGAGGAAAAAAATGAAAAAAAATAAAGAACAGCACATCAAACAGCCACATTTATGTACACTTGGAATCTTTGAAAGAGAAGAAGCAAGAAATAAATAAATAAATAAATAATAAAAAATAAAAATTATTTTTTAAAATAATGGCAGAGAATCTTCAAATTTGCTGACAATTATAGTATCACAATATCAAATATTTAAACAATATCAAAAAAGAAGAAAAATACACCAAGTTACATTATGATCAAATATTAAAACCCAGAAAAAAATTTAAAGCAAAATTTTAAAATGATAAATTTGATATAGTAAAATACAAATCAGTACAGCCACTATGGAAAAGTTTCGAGGATCCTCAAAACATTAAAAATAGAACTGTCGTATGTCCCAGAAATTCCTCTGCTGGGTATATATCCACAGAAAACAAACTTAATATGACTTAGAGATATTTGCATAACCATGTTTATTGTAGCACTATTCACAATAGCCAAGTTATGAAATTAACATAAGTGACTATCAATGGGTAAATGCATAAAGAAAATGTGGTATATTTACACAATAGAATCCTGTTTAGCCATCACAACATAGACCAGCCTAGAGGACATTATGTCAAGTGAAATGAGCCAGGCACAGAAAGACATGCCATATAATCTCACTTATATGTGGAATCTAAATAAGTTGATCTCAAAGATGAATAAATTAATAGTTGCCCAAGACCAGGAGACTAAAGGAAAGGGAAAGATATAAAAAGGTTGATTGGTAAATAATTATGAATTTATAGTTGGATAGGAGAAATAAATTCTAGTGTTTCATTGCACTACAGAGTGACTGTAGTTAATGGTAATGTGGTATGCAATTAAAAATAGCTATAAGGGAAGAGTTCAAATACTGCAAACTCAACAGAAGAGAGATTAATTATGCAAGATTGAACTGGTAAAATAGAATTTTGTGACTTTTGAATAAAACATTACTGATTCTTTTACTATGCTTTGTTTTCCAGATTTAAGGATTTTGCCTTCTTTTGAGCTGTTGACAGGTTCAGTAATTTTTAAAAAATATTTTCTTGTTTGTTTTTTTAATTGAAACATAAATTTTTCTCCCTTCCTGACCCCTCTGGAATTGGAAAATATCTGTGAATATTCTCATTTTGTGGCAGGAAGGTTACTTGCTTAAGTTCAATAATATCTGTTGCCTTACATAAGAAATTGGAAATACTTGTTAGTGACAGGGCTTTGCCTAGAATGTGATATCTGAAGATATAACTAGAAAATGATGGAGCTAAAGTAGATCAAGGAAGCCAACAGAAGCTCTGGGAAAGAGCTTTTGCCTGGCATCAAAAACAGTTCTGCCTGGTAGAGAGGATTAGAGAAGCCATATGAAAGAATTTGTACTGTAAAATAACCTGGACTTTCCCAGCACTGAAAAAAAAAGCCTTGTCCAATATAAAACAGTATCTAGTTGCTACTTAATAAACCTAAACATAACATTAAGAAAAAAATAATTAATTTAAAAACAGAGGAGTCATTAGATATAAATTACCCAGGATCCCTCAGAAAAATTATATTCAACAAACTTTATGGCTGTGCAATTCTCATTTCCAAAATAATGAGGAAAAGGTGCCACAAACTGTATATTGGGATCTTACTAAAGCATTTGATTGTCATGGCTCATAAAATTTTACTGGAAAAAAATTAGTAAAAATTAGTTTTGTATTAGTGGAAGAATGTAGCCTGAAACCTTGGAAGAAAATAAAGGCAATCATTGAGGAAGGCTAAATTGGTGTATGTTCTACAGTTGCTGGGCTATAAATCCTCCTGGGCCTTTCTTATATTATAGATGAGACATATGTACATGCATATGCCTCGGGTCTGCCTTAGGTCTCCTAATGGATCTCGGTAGTGGAACAGGAGAGTTTATATTTTAGACAGAAATCTCAGGTGATGTTAATCTGCAGTCATGTTTCTGGATTGTGAACATGGCCAAGTTAAATGAAAAAGGAGCCGCTAAGGCTAACCAATAGTCAAAATTCAATGTTCATTTAAAATGTATATGCAAGTGTGTTATCTGAAATAAAGGTGGAATACAGTTGTTCTGCACCAGTAAGCAGGACTATTTCAAATAAATCTGGGGAACATTAAAGCCAGCTCTACTCTGCCTGCCAATAAACACATTCTTATAGACTCACACCCTTACGTGGAACCCTGAGTGTGCAATTCTGCCATGAGAATGCACCCTCTCTACTCCTGTTGAACTACAATTATGATTCTAATCTGGTAATTTCCAAAATTTTCCTATAGAAGACAAAATGTCTCATGAATAAAAATGTTGGATGATTAAACACACATTGGAAATGTGGGTTAACATTTAACTGTTGTGTTTTTTTTGTTTTTTGTTTTTTACTACAAGACTTTTTAATATGTATGTGTATTCTTGCTCTAAGTATAAGCTGAAGGATGTAGTATTCCAAAAAATGTATGTGTTAATGAGACTCTTTTAAATTTGTCAGAATATACAATATAACTTTTCGATCTACTCTTCTGTGGCACAGCCTTTTAGAGTGGCTCTTTAATACATACTCAAAATTCTAATTTGAATTGTGAAGAGCACAGGCAATGAAACCAGCAGACTTGACATTGTATACAGTCATAGGTCATTTTTTTTCCTGGCCTCCTATCATCTCAACCTTATTCTTTGAAGGAAAATCGCTTACTTTGTCAGTTTTAGTGGGAGGCAACGCATTGACTCACAAAAAGAGGCAGATAATCCTTTGTTGCTCTCCTGGCTACTAGATCATGGTAATATGTTAAAGTCTTGGCCAGCTGGATATTTCCATCCAGGGTTTTTGAATCATGAGTGGTTGGCTCATACAGAGGTAAGAACCCACTTAGGACAGTGACATTCAGAACCTGACAGAAACATCAGCTGCAGCAGTGGTGGGAGTGTTTTCCAGCAGAAGCATTAACTCACAGTGGCACTTCAGTCAGACATTTCCTATGGTGTATGCTTTGCTGTGGTGACAGTTGTTTAGTATCCCTTTGTTCTTGCATATGTTCTAAGGCTAGTCCTCTATGTTACTGCTAACTTTTTAAATTACTCTGGAAATCATGGCAATATTTTTATGCTTAAGTTATCCACAACCATCTATTACACAACTATCCATCCATCCACAACTGTCTATTACATAGTCATCTATTACCACAAATATGACTGAAACATTTGAATGGTGACTTAAAAATTTTGGTACCCATTTCACCTCATAAGACAATAAAATTAGGTTTTTTAGGGGGCAGTAGAGAGAGATTTTTGCTATAGGGCACATGTACTCTCTGGAGAGACAGGGAAAGACAGAGAGACGGAAAGGGAGAAATCACACCCCAGCACCCAGAGACAATGGCCACACTATGATCCCTTTTCCTCTATTTTCTTCTTGGGATTTTGGGCATGCACACACAAGTGCCTGATGTGAGTTTTAAGCTGCCACGTTAGACTTGAATTGTGGTAAACTACATGGGAATCAATAGACATAACCATTATGCCATCTGCTGGTCCCAAGATCTTATGTTTCAATAATTTAAGGTTATAAGATTCTTCTACATAAAGCAAAAGTAATAAGATTGAAAATGAATTGGAACAACTACCTACAAATGTTTGAAATAATGACGCTAAAAGAAGACCTCCAGATTTTTATGTCGTTATTAAAATAATTCAAGTGAACATACATTTATGATATCTGCTTCCACTTATGATGAAGTAATAAGAATCACTTTAACCCTCCCATAAGCAAAAGTAAATAAAAATGTAAAATATTTGTAAACCAATGGCACTAAAGACATTTGACTGGCATTGTTGACAGACAGGAAGCAAATCAACTGAGTCCTACAAATGGCCAATTTACTATCTAGAATAAGTTTGTATGTGCAGGAATGGTGAACCCAGACAGGCTCTAAATTAATTAATTTGGATGCCACAGATAATTTGTAGTTATTAGACTGGACTAAACCAAAGTGACTAGAGTACAGGCAGAAGAATGAAAAAGAGAGAACTGCACAGAAAGAGAAAAGTAAATCTGCGGAGGGATCCCTCAATTTAGTTAAGTACCGATCAGATACGTGCATGTGTGAAAAAACTATGTGAGATGCAGGAACAACTGCCACAAACAAACAAATGACAACAACAACCAGAACCCCAAATCTCACAAGCCCAGAAACACTGTCAGTTTTTACTTCCAGAGTAGATCATGTATTTCAGCAGGCAGTTGTTAAAGTATTAAGAAGAGTATTGCTTTGGTAGTGAAAAAAAGCTAATCTTAGACTAAACGTCCTTCTGTTTTTAATAAGAAAGATTCAAAGTATATATCAGAACACTCAAACTATTCCAAATAACTTATCTGAATCCCAGGAGAATATTTCTAGAGATATAAAAAATACCCATAGCCCAACAAAGTAGAAGTCGAAATTGTGGCATTCTATCTAAAACTACTAGCAAGCAGTGAATCAAGAGGTTATAATCTACAATGAAGAGGAAAATTAATCAATCTAAGCTGACCTGGAAATGACACACATGATAGCACTAGGGCAAAGTCATCAAAAACTGTTATTATGACATTATTCCCGTGGTTCAAAGGCTACAGCAAAGACTGAACCTATTAAGCACTGACATGTAAGATATAAAAAAAGATACAAATCAAATTTCTAGAAATGAAAGCTATAATACCTAAGCTGAAAATTCACTATATGGGATTAGTAGAATACTAGGCATTGCAGAATAAAAGGTTAGTAAACTTGAAGACAGCAATAAAAACTAGTCAAAATAAAACATACTGAGGAAAAAAATGAAAAAAAATAAAGAACAGCACATCAAACAGCCACATTTATGTACACTTGGAATCTTTGAAAGAGAAGAAGCAAGAAATAAATAAATAAATAAATAATAAAAAATAAAAATTATTTTTTAAAATAATGGCAGAGAATCTTCAAATTTGCTGACAATTATAGTATCACAATATCAAATATTTAAACAATATCAAAAAAGAAGAAAAATACACCAAGTTACATTATGATCAAATATTAAAACCCAGAAAAAAATTTAAAGCAAAATTTTAAAATGATAAATTTGATATAGTAAAATACAAATCAGTACAGCCACTATGGAAAAGTTTCGAGGATCCTCAAAACATTAAAAATAGAACTGTCGTATGTCCCAGAAATTCCTCTGCTGGGTATATATCCACAGAAAACAAACTTAATATGACTTAGAGATATTTGCATAACCATGTTTATTGTAGCACTATTCACAATAGCCAAGTTATGAAATTAACATAAGTGACTATCAATGGGTAAATGCATAAAGAAAATGTGGTATATTTACACAATAGAATCCTGTTTAGCCATCACAACATAGACCAGCCTAGAGGACATTATGTCAAGTGAAATGAGCCAGGCACAGAAAGACATGCCATATAATCTCACTTATATGTGGAATCTAAATAAGTTGATCTCAAAGATGAATAAATTAATAGTTGCCCAAGACCAGGAGACTAAAGGAAAGGGAAAGATATAAAAAGGTTGATTGGTAAATAATTATGAATTTATAGTTGGATAGGAGAAATAAATTCTAGTGTTTCATTGCACTACAGAGTGACTGTAGTTAATGGTAATGTGGTATGCAATTAAAAATAGCTATAAGGGAAGAGTTCAAATACTGCAAACTCAACAGAAGAGAGATTAATTATGCAAGATTGAACTGGTAAAATAGAATTTTGTGACTTTTGAATAAAACATTACTGATTCTTTTACTATGCTTTGTTTTCCAGATTTAAGGATTTTGCCTTCTTTTGAGCTGTTGACAGGTTCAGTAATTTTTAAAAAATATTTTCTTGTTTGTTTTTTTAATTGAAACATAAATTTTTCTCCCTTCCTGACCCCTCTGGAATTGGAAAATATCTGTGAATATTCTCATTTTGTGGCAGGAAGGTTACTTGCTTAAGTTCAATAATATCTGTTGCCTTACATAAGAAATTGGAAATACTTGTTAGTGACAGGGCTTTGCCTAGAATGTGATATCTGAAGATATAACTAGAAAATGATGGAGCTAAAGTAGATCAAGGAAGCCAACAGAAGCTCTGGGAAAGAGCTTTTGCCTGGCATCAAAAACAGTTCTGCCTGGTAGAGAGGATTAGAGAAGCCATATGAAAGAATTTGTACTGTAAAATAACCTGGACTTTCCCAGCACAACACAATTGTGAACAGAAGAGATTGAAAAAAACCAGCCACAACCAGAGGATTACCTTGAGGAAGACTTTGAAGGAATAAAAAGAGATTCATCTTTGCTAGCGGATGGTAAACCACAGAATACTTGGTAGGCATAGCTTAGTTGGGAAACTTCATGTGTGAATTGTGTGCTGGGTGTTTGCTTTTCAACAGTTTGAGTAGTTGACATATAAATATTTTCTCAAAAATATTTAAGGCCATACTGTCTCTGTTATAGTCGCAAACAAAATTATAACAAATATTTTGGAAGTTATCTTTAAAATTCAGTTTTTAAAAATTTTTAAAGTTGTTTATTAACTGTCCAAACTATAGAATACAAGGACCAGCAGTTAGCGTAATGGCTATGTCGCTGGACTCCCATGTAGTCGACCGCAGTTCAAGTCTCTGACCTGGTGGTTTAAACTCATGCCGGGTGTGTGTGCATGTGTGCCCAAGATCCTGAGAGGAGAGTGGAGGAGAAGGGGTTACGGCATGGCCAACCCCGGAGGAGTGATTTCTTGCTTTCTGTCTCTCTGTCTCTCTCTGGCTTTCTGGTGAGC
>NW_006207133.1:895645-920711 GCF_000334495.1 Tupaia belangeri chinensis
AAAAACTTTTCAAAAAAAAAAAAACACAAAAAACTATGGAATACAAGCAAAATATTTTTTGATATGTAAAGTAAATGTTTGTGGGGAAAGGTAAATAAAGAAAGAAAGAAAGAAAGAAAAAAAGAAATGATAAATATCTGAGTGGTAGATATGCTATTTACCCTAATTTTATCACTACACATATTTCAAAAACTCATTGTATTCCATAAATATAAGTAGCATTTCTATAGTTATAGTATAATATAAGTACCATTTGTCAATTAAAAATGCAAAGGGCTATCCAGTGTCATGGTGGTTGAGGTGGCTGGATCCCACATGGCCCACTATGCAGTTGGATTCCCAGACCTGGTGGCTTGAAAAATATGCCAGGCACATTGGTATACTTCCTCAGCATCCTGAAAAGTGAGGGAAGTGGAATTGTGAAATGATCATCCCCATGGGGAGGAGGATGCTTTCTCAATTGCCTTTTCTTTCTGTCTCTCTCTGGTGAGTGCACATATTCTCTGGCAAAGCAAATGAATAAACAAACAAAAATAATTAAAAATAGATAACATTTAAAAAAGAAATTTTTGAAAGAAGCCAGTGACAAACAACAAATTGCAAAGCAGAAAAATATAAAAATACATATTCAGAGAAATAAAGATAAAAATGAAAACAAATTTTCCACTGGAAACATTGAAAGCTGTATAATAGCAAACTAACAAAATAAAAATTCCAATCTGAAAATTTTCAGATAGGGAAAATATCTTTCTAAAGTAAAAGCAAAGTACTTTTGATACCTACAATACTCTATCCAACAACAGAAAATAGTCTTTTCATATGAACATGGAACATTTATGCAGAAAAATCATAAGCATGGTCATAAAACAAATCTCAACACATTTAGAATTCAGGTAAAATCAATTATGTTCATTAGAAGTCAACAACAGAAATATCTCTGGAAAATACGCAAATATTTTTTTTAAAAAAATTTATTGCCAAATATTCCATAGGTTGAAGTAGAAATAAAAAGACAAATTATAAACATTTTGAACTTCCATTTTCAACTAAAAATAAAAACACAACATATAAAAATGTGTGGGCTGCAGTGAGAGTGGAACTTTAAAGGAAATTTATTGCACTAATTGCTAGAATAGAAGAAAGATCTTGAGTCAATTAACCTCAAAATGTACCTTTAAAAACTGTAAAAAGAAAACCAGATGAAACCTGAGGACCACATAGAATAAATCAGAAAGAAAATCAATTAAATAGAAAATAGAAAGATAATAGAAAACAAAATCAATGAGACCAAAAGCTATTTATCTGAGATTTAAAAAAAAAAAGAAAAAGATAAGGTGAGACAGTATGTGGAAAACAGAGCTCAAAGTCATAATTTACTAATATAAGAATGAGAAAAGTGATATCACTATTGATTCTATAGATATAATTTTAAAAAGAACAATTATAAGCAAATTCATGCTAATAAATCAGATAACTTCAATGGGCACTCAGAAATACAAACTACCAACCTCACTAAAGAAGAAATAGATAATGTACACAACCCTAGCTCTACTTTTAAAAACCATAGAATTTGCCATTTTAAACAATCACAGAAAGAAAACTCCAGGCCAGATGGCTTCCTGGATAGTTTTATCAAATACTAAAAATAAAATATTATCAATTATATAAAAAAATCTTTCTAAAAATTAAAAAAGAAGGAAAACTTCAAAAATTGTTCTATAGAGTCAACATCACTCCAATACAAAATAAATATGAATTACCAAAAAACTGTAGAACAATATTCTTTATGAATATAGATACAGAAATTTAATAAGATGCTAGTTAGTAAGTCAAGTTCAACCATAGATAAAAATGATAATGAATCATGACTAAGTAGCAATGCAAAGTTGATTTACCATGTGAAAGTCAATTAATGTTGTTTATATTAGCAGCCTAAATGTATTTATAAAGAAAATAACCCAAGTTTTTTAAATGGCAAAAGATCTTAATAAGCATACCCTTAAAGTAGATACAATGATAGAATATGAGAACATGAGAAGATGACCAACATCATTAGCCACTAGTGAAATATAAATTAAAACCATCATGTGGAGTGTGTGTGTGTGTGTGTGTGTGCATATTGGTCCATTGTATCATTTTAGAAATAACTGAATCTGGCTAATTTATTGTTTTTTAAATAGAGCTTTATTTAGCTCATAGTTTTGAGGTCCAAAGTCAAGGGGCCCCATTGGGGAAGAGTCTTCTTGTTGACAGACTGAAGAATTCCAAAGACATCACCTTGTGAGAGAGCAAGAGCACATATGTCTATAGCTACGTTCACTCTGGTCTTTCTTCCTGTTATAACAGTAGAGGAACTTTCAATCATTGGGGCCTAATCCTGATGCTTTTATCTAATCTTAAACACCTCTCCAAAGTGAAATAAAATTTCCACTCTTCTGATATCATTACAAATTTCAACATATAAGCTTTTGGGGGACACATTCAAAAACATAGCAAATAGACTGGATAAAATTAAGATTAGCCCCATCAAGTGCTGACAAGGACATGTAGCAACTGGAATTCTCAAACACTTCTGATAGAAATGTAAATTGGTAAGAACACTTTGAAAAAAAATTGGTAGTTTCTTAAAAAGTTAAACATGCACTTATCATATATACCAATCATGCTACTTTTGAATATTTACCCCACCAGTTGGAAATGAGAGAGCATCATTGCAAAAGGCACAAGCAAACTTCCATGAGGAAGTTATTGGGTTGTTAGGAAAGTCATGGCACATTTTAGTATAGAAAAATATGTAAAAATACGTCATGACTTTCCTGACAACGTAATGGATTTATTATCTTAATGTATTAATGGTTTTATGGGTGTAAACATATGTGAAAATTAACCCATTATAGGTCAAGTATCCCTTATTCAAAATCTTTGGGACTAGTAGTGTTTTAAATTTCATATTTTTTTCAGATTTTGAATATTTACATATATATAAATGAGATTTCCCCCAGAAGATCTGGGGCAGAAGCTATAGCCTGAATGTATGCAAGACCTAGGGAGGAGAATGGAAATACGTTTAAATCTGAGCATTGGGAACTTAGACTTAAGTTCAGCATAGATTTAAAGGAAGTGGTCGAACCTTTCTCCCTACTGAGTCTCTGAAATTTGAGGTAAAATTTTTTCATCTTATTTTTGAAACAACAAAATAGCAACATTAAAGAACACTTCAGAAATGGAAAAATGATCATAATGCCATCACTCTGATAAAAGCATATCACTTTCGCTTTGGGGTATTTTTGTCCACCACTAACCTTCTTAACAGTATCATTTATCTCACTGCCAAGGCAGTGTACAGATCTCACTGCACATTAGAATAACCATTATTAGATCATTTTTTTCCTGTAGCTTTTCTAAGACAATTTCTCTTTGCTGGATATAGTAACTGTGAGAAAGAAGTCACTCCACATGTAAACTAGAAAATCCAGTCAGAGCTTTTATGCCTTTGCCATAGTACAACATCTGAAATTCCTATTCTAACACTAAAATATTGGTGCCCAAAAGCAGTTGCACTCAATTCCCACTCACCCCTCCTCCAGATCTAGTCCAGCCACTTTCTATTCTTCAGGGTCAAGAACACACTTTCCAGAAATCTCAGGGAGCAGCGACCTCCCACTGCAGCTGAGGGGAGAGATACAGAAAAGGAGTTCCAGGAAATGAGTGAATGAAGTAACACACAGAAGAGTTAAGTTAAATCAGCACAGCCTTCAACTGGCAAGTAAGGGTTACAACCAGAATTGCCAAATGAGCATTTTGGGTAAGGCAGGCATTTGGGAACTTCATGATATTCTGGAGACTACCTTTGGAAATGGCAGGCAGGTTCTATCACCAGGAGTGAATTCGTATTTTCCAAAATTAAACAAAAATAAAAATGAAAAATTCTACCACCAATATGTCTTCATAGAAGAAATATTTAGCAAATCTGCCCTCAAGGCCTCTGTGATCACACTGGACAACGGATGAGCAATGTCTCTAATGCTGTTCCAATGTCTCCTAGTCAGGCCTCCTCCTAGGAAGCTTATGACAAAGGCCCCCAGTCCCTGAACCTGCCTCAAAGACATCAGACTTTTTCTAATCTGCAGGAGCTGGGAAGAACCTGGAAGCCCTTTGCCGAAGCTGGTCAGAGACAGCAGCTTCCTCTAGCTGCACATGACCTATAATGAGAAGAGGAGAAAGGAGGGTCACAAAAAAATGAAATATGCTTGGGCCACACACCAAGAATTAAATCACAATGAATGAAGATGGGACTAGACATTCGGGCTATTGCACTTCATTTGATTTTATTTCTTAGAATTTAACAAAAAGTTTTAATAGTCACTTTCTAAAGATGAAATATGGATGGCAAATAAGCACAGAAGCATATTATTAGTCTTTATGGAAATGAAAACTAAAACCACAGTAAAATATCACTGTAATACTGATTAAATTTAAAATTTAAAAGGCTGATCACACAAAGTGTTGGTAAGAATGGTAGTTAACTTTCAACAACTGCTTTCAGGAATGTAAAATGGTACAGCCACTTTGGGAATAGTTTAGCAGTTTCTTTCTTCTTCTTTTTTTTTAAATTAAATTATGAATTTATTTTGGTGCAAAAATCTTTGAAGTCCATGCACAGTTTTTTCATAATACACACATCTCTTGAACTTTTTGAAGACACTGTGTGAGCATCAAATAAGATTCAGACTCACGTTTTCTGACTCTCTGATCTTTATTCCTTTCACTACACAGTAATTAGCATGCTCATCTTAAATTTCTTACTTTTTTAATGTTTGTCCATTTATTCAAGTCTCTTATTTTGGACAGTGAGAGGTAATTCTCTTTGCATAGGTCCTGCACACCCCTTATTACACCAATTTTATTATTATTAGGACCAGCAGATGGCATAATGGCTATGTTCCTGGATAAATTAAATTATGAATTTATTTTGGTGCAAAAATCTTTGAAGTCCATGCACAGTTTTTTCATAATACACACATCTCTTGAACTTTTTGAAGACACTGTGTGAGCATCAAATAAGATTCAGACTCACGTTTTCTGACTCTCTGATCTTTATTCCTTTCACTACACAGTAATTAGCATGCTCATCTTAAATTTCTTACTTTTTTAATGTTTGTCCATTTATTCAAGTCTCTTATTTTGGACAGTGAGAGGTAATTCTCTTTGCATAGGTCCTGCACACCCCTTATTACACCAATTTTATTATTATTAGGACCAGCAGATGGCATAATGGCTATGTTCCTGGACTCCCATGTAGTCGACCAAGTTTTGAGTCCCAGACCCAGTGGCTAAAACTCAAACTGGGTGCATGTGTGTGTGTGCCCAAGATCCTGAGAGAAGAATGGAAGAGAAGGGATTGCAGCATGGCCATCCTCCCTGGGGGGTGATTTCTCTCTTTCTGTCTCTCTGTCTCTCTCTGTCTTTCTGACAAGCCCACTCACCCTATAGCAAAATAAATAAATAAATAGTCTTAAAAAAATTTTATTGTTATTATTTTTTATACATTCAATCATTATACATCATTTGACTTGTAAAGAGAATTTACCCAAAATGAAATACACCTCAGACCAGTCCAGTTGAGAATACTGTACTTGTTGTCATCAATAGGTAATAAACCATTTCTGTGTCCCACAAATGCCTCTCTATTTTTCTCTCTATTTTCCTTCTCTATGCCCTACCCCTCTCCCATCCACCTTCCACACTGTCTGCAGTGTTTATAACTATTTTTTTTTAGAGGTTTTTGCTATAGAGCATGTGTGCTCTCCAGAAAGACAGAAAGAGACAGACAGAAAGCAAGAAATCGCCCCCACCCACCCCAGGGGGGATGACCACACTACAATGTCTTTTTCTCCATTCTCATCTCAGGATCTTGGGCACACATATACACGCATCCAGCGTAAGTTTAAGGCACTGGGTCCAGGACCCGAATCACAGTCAACTACATGAGAGTCCAGTGACGTAACCACTAGGCCATCTGCTGGCCCCTATAACTATTTTCAATACTTTTATGTCCTCTAACCCCTCTGTTTCTACCGTAGAGTGCAGACAGTCAGTGTATGTTAAGTGGAGACTCAAGCTCTTTTAGATTCTCCAGGTAATCTTCACGAGTCAACAGGTTCGAGAACCCCTGAGCTAGGCTAAAATGAAGTCGCTCAATAGACAGGAAAAAGAAGGGGGCCTTTGGGTTAGTGAATACGTACAACCTGTGCCACAAACCTGCACCTAATTTTGCAAGACTTGTATCACTTTCTTTTGTGCAAATTGTCTTCCACAAAGTCAAAATTTTCCTTTCGGCCTTTTCCCTAGCTTTCACATTTTTCACTGATTAAGCTCCTTTTGGGTCTTCTGGCAAAGATCTTGACCTCATCAAGTTTACCTACATCCAGTCACTTTAAGGAGTTGTCAATCATTTCAAGTTATACAAGAGTCACTTCAGGTTGCCTGTCCCACTTATTCTCCTGAGTTAGAAGAATTGGGAGAAACTGGGAAAAAGAAGAGCTGAAGCAAGACAATAGGGCACAGGGTTCAGCCTTCCTGTCCTGACATCCTCTAAGAGGCAAAGTTGTCCTATCAAGTCCTTTAGATGTACTGCTGTCACGTGTCCCAACACAGACTCGTGTTCTAGAACAATGGTGAGCTTCCCTCTTCTCTCTCCTTGCCTCCCTTCCATACAATCCCTTTCTTCCTCACCTCCTCCCTCTTTCTCCTCCCTTTCTGCTTCTCCTCCTTATTTGTCCATTGCCTCTTCCCTTTTCCTTTTCCTTTCTCACATACATTTCTCTATCTCCTCTATCTCTATCTCCCTTTCTCTTTTTCTCTGTTTCAGTACTAGGGAGCCCAGGTAAAATTGGCCTATGGTTTTAGAAAAATAGACACCTCTGTCCTCAAATTTTCTTTCTTCATGATCCGTATTTTACTTTAGTTTGTTGTCTGCAGCAAATAGGCAAGACAACCGCCTTCCAAAATTCCGGGCAGGGATAGACCACTCCAGTTTATTCAGTTTTTATTGCACAGAGCAGTTTCTTCAGAAGGTTGTTACCCCTTTGGCTTCATGCAAAGGAGAGAGACAGATCTTTTCTGCACTGCGGTCCTACTTTAAGAGGATGCTCTAGCATCTCCCCCAGAAATAGTATCTTTCCCAGAAAAGTCAGGAAGATGGAAAGAACTACCACTCCTTTATCTCCCATGCTTGCTTCTCCTGCAATAGCTCCTCTTCTACCCAACCTGAATCATTCTGTCTGGTGGGGTAACAAATCACCAACATATTTCTAGTTACTGTTCATTTTATTTTACTTTTTAAATTACCGTTTTTGCTTCACATATAATCATTGCACACCTTAATGGGATACGGTATGGTTTCAAAAAGCACATATTTAGTGTAAAATATATAGATGTACTCATCTTCTTCAACATTGAGCATACATTATGTTTGTACATTTGATCATAGTTCTACAAGGTTTCTTTTCCTCCTATGTACATATTGAATTGTGAATGTCATTTATTACTCTTTGTGGTTTATCATTCCCATAACCTATTTAGCTTGTTCACATGCATTCTTGTGTATGCTAATCATTTTCCTGGTTATTATTTAGATAAGTCATTTGAAATTTTGAAAAAAGAATATTAAATAAAATACAGATAGGAGGAGAATCTCACATTAATTAATGTCAAAGTAATATTTTTCTACATATTTAATACTTAAAGTTTTCTATCTGACAAATAGGTTATATTTTCCAGTTAAGAAAAAGGAAAATTAATCATCTAATGTCAGGAATGTTTTTCATCAAGAGGTGATTAAGAAAAAACTCTGCTTATGGCTTTCACCTACAAAATTCTATTAGGTTGGTGTAAAAGTAGTTGCTGTTTCACAATGTTGAAATTTGCCTTTTGATATTGGATACATTCTTAAATAAATATGGTTGTTATACATTATTTTCACGTACATTTCTCATTTTTTTTTTTTTTGCTAATGACCTTTTTAAAAAAAAATTCTAGAGAGATTTTTGCTACAGGGTGTGTGTGCTCGCCAGAGTGACAGAGAAAGAGACAGAGATGGAAAGCAAGAAATCACCCCCCAGGAGAATGGCCATGCCACAATCCCTTCTTAATTCTGCTCTCGAGGCTTGGGGCATGCATGCACACATACCCAGTGTGAGCTTAGGCCACTGGGTCCAGGATTTAAACTGTGGTCAACTACATCGGAATCCAGCGACGTAACCGCTATGCCATCTTCTGGTTCCACTAATGACTTATTACTTGCATTTATTTTATGTGTATTTAGACTATGGAAACAATGTTTGACTAAAAACAAATTCAAGTGATTTCCTTATTTGAGTTCAAAATTAGTTGTAAAGCAATAGAGACAATTCACAACATCAACGCTTTTGGCCCAGAAACTGCTAAGGAGCTTATGTGGCAGTGGCGGTTCAAGAAGTTTGGCAAAGGGGACAAGAGCCTTGAAGATGAGGAGCATACTGATTGGCCTTGGAAGTCAACAACGACCCATTGAGAGCAAACATCAGAGCAGATCTTCTTAAAAGTACATTAGAAACTGCCAAAGAACTCAAACATCAGCTGTTCTATAGTCATTAGGCATTTGAAGCAAATTGGAAAGATAAAATGCTCGATAACTGGATGTTTCATGAACTGACCAAAAAGTTTTTAAAAACTCATTATTTTGAAACATTGTCTTCTCTTATTCTACACAAAGACAATGAAACGTTTCTTGGTTGGACTGTGATGTATGACAAAAAAGTGGATTTAAAAAAATTCCTTCAAAATCATTTATATATATATATATATTGTATATATTATTTACATTTAATCGCTGTACATCTTTACAGTGTGCAACATGGTTTTTCCCTGCAGAAGAGTGGATTTTATACAACTGGCAATGACCAGCTCAGTAATTAGACCAAGAAGAAGCACCAAACCACTTTGAAAAGCAAGGTCTTGGGACCAGCAGTTGGCGTAATGGCTGGGTCACTGGACTCCCATGTAGTCGACCATGGTTCACGTCCCGGGCCTGGTGACTTGAACTCACACCAGGCGCATGTGTGTGTGTGCCCAAGATCCCGAGAGGCGAATGGAGGAAAAGGGATTGCGGTGTGGCCATCCCCCCTGGGGGGTGATTTCTCGCTTTCTGTCTCTCTGTCTCTCTCTGTCTTTCTGGCAAGTACACGTGCCCTATAGCAAAAACCTTTCCAAAATAAATAAATAAATAAAACAAAGAAAAAGAAAAGAAAAGCAAGGTCACCATCACTGTCCCATGGTGTCTGACACACTACAGCTTCCTGAATCCTGGAAAAATCTGAGAAGTATGCTCAGGAAATCAGTGAGATTTGCTGAAAACTGCAATGTCTGCAGTCAACACCAGTCAATAGAAAGGGCTCAATTCTCCACAGCCATGTCCAACAACACATTACACAAACAATACTTCAAAAGTTAAGCAAACTGAGCTATGAAGTTTGCCTCATCCAGCATATTCACCTGACCAAAAGGTGAAAAGCCAATAACTACCACTTCTTCAAACATCTCAACAACTTCAACAACTTTTGGTAGGGAAAACACTTTCACAGCCAGCAGGATGCAGAAGATGCTTTCCCAGAGTTTGTTGAAGCCCAAAACACCAATTTTTATGCTACAGAAATAAACAAACTAATTTTTCATTGGCAAAAAGAGTTGACTATAATAGCTCCTATTTTGATTAATAAACATGTGTTTGAGCCTAGTTATGATGATTTAAAATTCATAGCCCAAAACCACAATTGCCTTTGCACCAATCTAATATGTTTCTGTCTTTTCTTTCTCCCCAAACCAACTCCCTTAACCTCTCATAAGAAATTGCTATATCGGATTCCAGTCAACTCTCTTAGCCTCTCATAAGAAATTGCTATATCGGATTCCCTGGAAAGGTGGAGGGAGGGCTGTTATACTTTGTAAATATATCAAATGAGTATGTTTCACACCAAGGCATGAGAACTACTACTAAGAATTCTGTTTAACTGAGGATTGTCCATATTTGTCCAGCCAGTAGTCAGTCACCTGTAATCCACTCTGAGTAGCTGTTGAATGAAAGTGGTCTCCTTTGTCTGAAGATCTGGTGATAATGTAATAAATAGAAAGTTAAACTCCTTTTTAATTTGTTTATGTGTCTAACTGAAGGCTCTGTATTTACATCTAAGATATTTTATTTTCAATTAATGGTGGTAGAAGTGACTAATTGACAGGATAATAAAAACTAAAGTTACTAGTCACTGATAAATGCTAAGTCTACGCTAAGAATTTTATTATGCATGATTTCTCACGAGAAACTTATGGTGTATAAAGTGTTACTTTACTTATAGATTAAAAAAAAAAACCTAGTATTTCTGCAGGTTAAGTGCATTCTTAGTAACAACCACATGTTTAATAATTTGAAGTCATTCAAACTCAGTTCTAACATTATATATATTCTTTGTTTTAACATCTAGAGAGTCAGACTGCTTTTTCTGAAATTTGTAGGAGAAAATAAAGAAAAAATAAAACAGGGAGGAAGAAAGAAAGGAGAGAGGGAAGAAAGGAAAGGGAAAGGGAAAAAAGAAAAGAAACATAACAGGCTCTCTCTATATATTAAGAACAATTCAAAATTATAGTGCACTTCAAAACTTTTAGGCAACTCAGTGCTCTTTCCTGGTGTTTAACCTCATCTCCAGAACATGATTTTACTTGTTTCTGTGTCCATTTTATAGTTGCAATTTCTTATCATTTAGATGAAGCCTCACTGGAGCAATAGGTTAAGGAAGACGTAAAGAATTCCTTAAACGGTGGACCTGGGTCTTGCCTTAGACTCACTGATGGTGAAGTCATTTCAGTTCCATAGGCCTTGACTTCCTCTGCAGTAAGGTTGTTGAGAAGACTAGAAGAGGAAACATATAGGCTAATACAATAAAGAGTAAATGCCAGCACTGACACATAATAACAATGCCATATGATAATAAATGCTGCAATGAATTATTTTACCCAATCAGCAGAAGAATCATGTTGCCTAAAACCGAAACAGGGGGCACCTGTTGCTTCCACACTTGGTCTATCAGTGCTCAATGTGAGAGGACATATGTTTAAAAAAAATTTTTAATGTCTAAGATTATAAATGGAAAAAGCATGAACATATCCATCATGGCTCAGTACAGTATAGGTTGGCCTTTGCACTCCCTTACATACTTAAAAGAGGTAATTAGGACAAACTGATGAACGTAAACTTAGGATGTTCTGTCCTTGAGGATATTTATATGAATAGAGTTTCTTCTTCCCATCCTATAAGGTTGTGTTCAAACTTGCCCCACAAGATCTTAACACCCTGCCTAAAACAGTGTTCCTCTGTCTCCTAAGTCTGGATTCTCTTTCTTTTTAGTTCCAATCACTATCTGATATTATATTCTACTTTTGCTTGTTTTCATTGTCTGTTTCCCACTCTTGAATATAAGTTTCAAGAGGATATTTCATAGTCACTAAATTATTTGTTCATCTAATAAATTTAACAAACCCAAAAAATGAATTCTAAAGGATTATGGAAAATTATTATAATAATATATTTGCTATTTGAAATACAGTATATTTCTTAGTGTTAAGACAAGGTAGAGTAAATAGGAGAGACCAACAAACTGAGAGAATGAAACCCCAGTGAGCTCAAGCCTTACCTCTAATTAGTTGAACGCTTTGGAAAATTGTTTTATAGCTTAATTTCATAACCTAAAATAGAAAGACATTGTAGTAGGTTGTCACTTAGACGCTTTTTCTTGTTATACTTTCTTGTGTTGGAACTTCATAAAGAGAGGAAAGACAGAGGCATTGTGGGGATATCCAGCCTACACACCAAGAAAATAAATTGGTGACCATGGTGCCCTTTTCCAGAGTGGCTCAGCATTTAAACCTTGCCTTTCACAGACAGAATGCTTCTGGGTATCAAAATCCTCAAGCAAGCCCAACTACAATTTGAAATATTGATGTTGGCAACATCACCTAATTGCTCTATATTCCTACTGTTTCCTAGATTCATGCTGAAGAAAAAGCCTCCTGAAAATATAAGCTAAGACTCTGTCTTCAGAACCCACTGCTGTCCTTTCTTGTCCCACTGGCAACCAGCAAATGGATGTTAAATGCACAATTCCTCCAGCTCAGATTTCAGATTTCTCTGGTGTCTCATGTATTTTATGATCAGCATATTTATTAATCACTCTCAAACAACTTCATTAACTCTCCCTCTCACCTTTCAGAAATTTCTCATCACCTTCCTTATCAAATTCATTTTATCATCTGTGCCCTGGACTCTGCAATTGGATCCGAATGTGTTTCATTTGTTTCTAACTAAAATGCACACATTTCCCATGACTTTGGCTGCCTCTTAATATCAGCTCATTTCTTTCCTTCATCACCTTCCACTTTCTCTATGCACCTTCCTCCACTCTAATTTCTCTTCCATGGCACTCACTGATTAGTTGATGAGGCTTCAGATTTCATTGGCTGTGTATAACTTGTTCATTCCACAGCTGCCTGGCATAGAATTACCCTCGATCAGAGCAGTTGTGCGTTCAACGAGCCACAGACAGTGGAAGACTTCAGCAGGTAGTCAACAGCTCGTGCATGCTGTCAAATTAATGCAGCTTGAACAAGTGCCGAGAGCTAAGTATTTTCTTCTGTGGTGTTATTCCAGTATGGATATAACATACTACATGCTAGTCTCATTATTCTCCCTGTTAGACATTTGAAGAACTCATGGTGAATTTCTTAGCACTGCTTAAAGTACCTCTCAGTCAGTGTTCCTCTTAATTCTAAATTATGTCCCTAAAAACCTCAAAGCATTTTGAAGATACAAATCAGATCCTAGTCAAGGTAGAAAAGTCAGAGGGACCTGGGAAGTTTTCTAACCCAGGCACTTTTTTGTCAGATAAGGAAACTGAGGCCCACACAGGTGTGCTTACTTATCCGAGGGCACCTCTTCAACCAGTAATCTCAATTAGTCCCAGGAGCAGCATAGAGAATTAGACCAAAAAGATGTTTAGTAGTTGATCTCCAATAACTCAATAATATGTTGACAAAATAAGGGTTCAGATTTCCATAAAGCTGGTGAATTGCAAACTACTAGCTCACAACAAGTGAAACAACTCAAGATCAAAGAATGGAAAAAGTGGGACCAGCAGTTAGCGTAATGGCTATGTTGTTGAACTCCCACGTAGTCAACCGCGGTTTGAGTCTCAGACCCAGTGGCTTAAACTCATGCCAGGAGCATGTGCATGTGTGCCCAAGATCCAGAGAGGAGAATGGAGGAGAAGAAATTGCGGCATGGCCATTCCCCCTGGGGGGTGATTTCTCTCTTTCTACCTCTGTCTCAGTCTTTCTGGCGAGCACAGGCACCCTATAGCAAAAACCCTCAAATAAATAAATAAATAAATAAATAAATAAATAGAATGGGGAAAGAAGGAAGCTGTGCCACATCAACACTAAGAGTAAAGAACGAGAGATTCCCATAGAAACTGCTATTCATATCTCAGCTGGACCTGAACCGGGTTCAGCTTGTCAGCAGGGCTGTTAGGGATTTCATGGGAATTGCTGGGGTTTCTGAGAACTACTTGGGTTAGAGTTGTCACATTTGAACTAAATTTTTATTTCTTATCCAAATAGTTTTTATTATATGACACATGTAAACACATATATTTTCATATATGTGTGCTTTTATACACTAATAATATGCAATTCTCTTCTATAGCTTGTCTCTTTGCACTAAGCAATACACACACACTGGCTATCTTTTTATATCACAGTATCCCTCTAGCTCTACTTTATTCTTTTTAATTGCTGCATAGTATTTCAGTATTTGAATATCTATAATTAATATAGCTACTTGCTGAAACTATTCTTTTCTCTAATAAGTAATACATTACCTTATTAATAAAAGTAATAAGAACTTATTCATACAAAAATAAAAGTAAAGGAATCTTCCTTCTTTTCAATCTTGTTTGTATTTCCCAGAAATAACTCTGCCAAGACTTTCTTCAGACATTCTAGCCTTTGACCTTATGGCTTAGATAAAAAACATTTAGCAATCTATTTATTATTTATCAACTTGAGTGTATCTACTGGTGTCCTGTCATCAAAAATAGGCCAGCAGTGTAGTAATCCACTGGCCAAAAGAAGCTGGATCTACCATGGTGACCTTGGTTCAAATCCCTGGAATAGTTGTTCTGAAACATGTCTGCCAAGCCCCCAAATGCCCAGGATCCAATGGAATAGAAAACAGAAAGGAGAGGTTGCAGTATGATCATACCTGATGAGGGTGCTTCTCTCTCCTTTTTTCTCTCTCTCTTATGTACACACACACACATACACATACTCTAGCATAAACTCAGAAAATATATATATAAAACATATATACTTTTAGAGATTTTTGCTATAGGGCATGTGCACTCAACAGAAAGACAGAGAGTGACAGAAAATGAGAAATCATCCTCCACCTGGGAGGATGGCCATGCCACAATCCCTTCTACTCCATTCTCCTCTCAGGATTTTGGGCACACACACACATATACATGCATGGCATGAGTTTCAAGCCACCGGGTCACATATTCATAGTCAATCACATGGAAGTTCATTGCCCCATCCACCACACCAGCTTCTGGTCACCCGTTCCCAATTTTTTTTTTTTAGAAAGTTTTGCTATAGTGCATGTGTGCTCACTGAAGAGATAGAGAAAAACAGAGAGACAGAAAGCAAGAAATAACTCCTGGGGAGATGGCCATGCCACAATCCCTTCTCCTCCATTTTCCTCTTGGGATCTTGGGCTCACATGCAGATGCATTTGGCATGAGTTTTAAATTGCTAGGTCTGGGACTCGAACCATGGATGACTACATGGGTGTCCAGTGATGTAACCATTATGCCATCTGCTAGTCACTCAAACAATTTTTAAATGAAGAGACCAACAGTTGGTGTAATAGCTATGCTGCTGGACTCCCATGGTGTCGACCATGGTTCGAGTCCCAGACCCAGGGGATTAAACTCAGATAGGCGCGTGTACATGTATTCCCAAGATCCCAAGAGGAGAATGGAGGAGAAGAAATTGCAGCGTGGCCATCCCCCCAGGGGGTGATTTCTCTCTTCCTCTCTGTCTTTTTGGTGAGCGCACGCACTCTATAGCAAAAACCTCTCAAAAACATTTTTTTAAATGAAGAACACAGCCTAGTTAACTTTCCTTCATTATCCCTCTTATGCTCAATTCACTCCTTTTTTTTTTTAGAGGTTTTCGCTATAGGGCACGTGCGCTCGCCACAGAGAGAGACAGAGAGACAGAAAGCGAGAAATTACCACCACCACCACCCCCCGGGGAGATGGTCACACCGCAATCCCTTCTCCTCCATTCTCCTCTCGGGATCTTGGGCACGCATGCACACATACCCGGCGTGAGTTTTAAGCCACCAGGTCCAGGACACGAACTGCAGTCGACTACGTGGGAGTTCAGCACATAGCCATTACACTAACTGATGGTCCCTCAATTCGCTCTTTATAGCACTGTATTATCTTTAAACTTTATTGCATATAATATTTATGTTTGAATGCTTAACCATTATTTAAATTCTTATGTTTCATATGTAGGGATGTGGCTAAAACTTGTAAGAAAAAAATCAGAATTTTCATTATTATGACTTTAAAAATTTATGTCCTAATAGTTTATTGGTTAAAGAAAATTTTTCTAAGTATCTATAGCTAGAGAATATCATATTTTCTTTTCATTTTTTTCACTTCCTTTGGGACATAGTTAAATGCCCTTGCTTCTGGTATCTAATGTCATTCTTTGTCTAGGATTAATTTTTCTTTTTCTCTTTTCCTTAAGAATGCCTAAGTGGGACCAGCAGTTAGCACAATGTCAATGTTCTTGGACTCCAATGTAGTGACCACAGTTCAAGTCTCAGACCCGGTGGCTTAAACTCATGCCAGGCGCATGTGTGTGCATGTCCAAGATCCCTAGAGGAGAATGAAGGAGAAGGGATTGCAGCGTGGCCATCCCCTGGGGGGGGGGCGCTTGCTCTCTTTCTGTCTCTCTGTCTCTCTCTGTCTCTCTGGTGAGCACACGAGCCCTATAACAAAAGCTTCTTTAAAAAAAATTTAAAAATAAAAAAATAAAAACAATGCCCTAAGTGTATTTTTTATATAAAATATCGAGTAAAAAATTTCTTCATTATTATACATCCAAATGTCTTTATAGTTTGCTCCCAAGCTTATCTGAGTACTTTCCTAGAAATAAAATTCTAGTTTCAAATATTTTCCATTAAATCTTAAAGATACTGAAATAGTATATCATGACATTCAATCTGTTATCAGTCTGATTCTTAATCCTTTAGTAATAACATTTCCTTTCTCTTTATCCTTTACTTTCTTAAGTTATGAATAGTCAAAAATTGTATTATTATTTTGTCATACTTAGATTCAGGTTAAATTCATTTTCTTTTTAATCTTTTTTTGCCTACTCTTATTATTATTAATTATGATTTCTTATTTACCTATATCAGTGTATATCTTTGTGGCCTACAGTATTATCTAATTGTTGTTTTCAACTGTGAGAAATATAAAAAGCCTCCTCCTTCTACCCCTTGCCCTTTGTCTTCTTTGTTTTTGGTTTATTTTTCTTCTTTCATCTTTTTTTTTCTCTTTCTCTCTCTCACATACATTACTTGTTTTGGACTAACCTTTCCATGGATAACTAATATAAATAAAAAAAGACATGAAATACCAAGATTCCCTGCAGGCAAAAATTACAGGGAACTTGACCCTTAAAAGGTGAAAACATGTGAATGAAATGCAAGTTTTATCCAGCTTTTCCCCCGCTTTTCCTGAACCACAGTGCACTGAATAGCTACATCTAAAACAGAAAGCCATGGTCTTGTTGGTCTGAAGAATTAAAGAGGGAGTTTGAGACTACATAATTGCACAGAACTTAGAGGGAAATCCTATAAAGTGGGAAATATAAAGGACTCCAGAGTCTGCAAACAAATGCTCCTGAGATCCTTGACCAAGTTTGGGAGAGACCAGAGTTGCCAAGGACAAAACAACAGCTAAATGATTGAGACAGTGGAGCAGAGATTACAACAGATAGACACATGTACAGTTTGGAGTTTTGAGTCCTATCACATTACAGAGGGTTGGTTCTTCAAGTTTTAAACTGAACCTTTGTAAAGTCTCCACATTAATATTTAATGGTACATACAAGGGCTAACATATTTGTTTAGGATTAGAAGAAATCCAGAAAAGACTCATGCTAACAAAGTAAAAAACTAAAGGTATCTTACAAGTTGGCTAACAAAAGTGAAAGACACTATATAAAAAGGAAAGACAATAAGGATGACAGGTGATTTTTCATCAGAAATAATGGAGGCCAGAATACCATGTTTTTACATCACTAATCTCCTAAAAGAAAACACACACACACACACACACATGTATAGACACACACATAGCAACATAGAATTTTGAATACACAAAAGACAAAATAAGAAGGTTTGGGTGCTGGCCCTACGGCCTACGAGTTAGGAGTGCCACATCTCACAAGGCTGACTGTGCAGTTTGAATCACAGCTCTGGCCACTTGCAAAATATACCCGGCACATGTGTATGTATGCCCTAAGTATCAAAAGCTTGAGAAATGGAGGAATTACAGTGTAATCATGCCCCACTAAGGGAGGGGATGCTTTCTCCCTGCCCCTCTCTCTCTAACTCTGTCTCTCTCTGTAGAGCTTGCATACTCTCTAGCAATCAAAAAAATTCAAATCAATGAAAACCAGTAAAATTTTTCCTGATAGAACATAATAAAAAAAAATGTTAAAGGCATCTATTCAGATAGTAAGGAAATGACAGCAGATGGGAAATCAGATCTAGGAAAATAAAAACACTTGGGGATATAGCGTTAAATTTTTCAAAAGCTGTCTTTACTTTCTTATTTTTTTAAAAGAGAATTGACTCATTTAATATACAATAATAATCATGTATTTTGGAATTATAACATGTAGAAGTAAACTATAAAATAATAGCACTGAAGATAACAGAATTATTAATAGAATTATTTTCTAATAAATGAGTCTAACATTAAAATATTACTTTACTAATGTGTTATGTATATTTTTTACATTACAATTTAAAATTAAAGTTGATTTAATATGTAGTTTTCTTTTTCATGCTACTCTATCAGATTTGGGATCAATGTTATATTTTCCTTGTGTAAATAATTTCTATACTCTGGAAATACTTACAAAGCACTGTGATAACCCAGTCTGAAATTTTGTTAAAAATTTCCTATAAAACCATCTGAGCCTGCACCAATTTTGGAAGGTAGACTTTGTTGTTACTATTGTTCCCTTATTTGACAATGTTTTTCTTTTTATGGAAATTTGCATATTCAAGATTTTAATCTATACTGGGTCCTATTTTGTTCAGTTATATATATGTAGCTTACTATTCTTTTTATCTAAGTTTTTAAATTTATTTGTATGGAGTTATACAAAATATTTATAATTTCCTCTGGTTCATTCTTATCGTTTTGTATTCTGTTTAAGTATGCTTTCTCCCTTTGTTCAACATTAAATTAGTTTGAGGTTTGTCTATTTTGCTAAATTTTTTTCCAAGTACTGATATTTTGATTAATTAGCTTTTCTGTTATTTTTACTGTTTTCTTCTTTATGCTTTCTTTTGGCTTAATTTATTTTTCTTTTACTAACTTTGTAAACTGAATTGAATTCACTCTTATTACTTATTCATTATATGAGTAAAATTAATAATAAACTGAGAGAGGAACATAGAGTATGACTTTTTCTCATATCATTGATTTCACTGCATCCTACAAAATTTAACATGTGTTTCAATTTTCATCATTTTGTTATTATGATTATGTTTTGGCCCAGCCACAGTGACGCAGGTGATAGTGCATCACTCTGCAACACTGCAGCCACGTTGTAAACCCTGGTTCAGATCTCAGGTCAACCTGAAACAGGCCCGGCATGAATGTACATGCCCATGGTGTGAAAAGGAGATGGGATGACAGCCTGATGAGGGCCTACTGAGGCTGCCTCTCTCTCTTCCTCTTTCTCAGTAAAATAAATAAATATTTTAAAACTCACGATTATGCTTGATATTTTCCCTATTACCCAAGAATGCTTGATAGAAGGAAAGTTTTGCACACAGCTTTGTTATTTCATTTTAGTTTCTTTGTGCCTAGTACATAATCTATTATTTTTAAATAATTATGTGTATTATGTCTACTTAAGAAGATGTTTTTGATAGATAAGCCGGTAAACTGGCCCTCAGGTAAAAAGAAGGGAAAAAAAGTCCTTGACTAGAGCACGTGCCAATTTCTCTGATGTAAATGCTGCCATCTTGGTCAGTTTCAAGTTTTCGTGCACTGTCACTGAACATAGAATTGGAAGGCGTAGAGAATCAGCCCTCAAACAAGACCGTCTAAGTCAGTTCAGCTCAGCAGCTATGACCTTGTTGCTCAGGCCTACTACAGCCGTGCTTATTTTTAGATCACTTGACCTGTCTTGAACATGGATTGGGTTCTTGATATTTCTTATTATTAATATGCTTCTGACAATTTTTACATATGTAGCTCCTACAGTTTTTGCCTTGTCAAGGTGAATGTTGCTGTATCAAATGACGTATAGCATTTAAACTGTTATAACACTATTTTGAATTGTGATATTTATAATAACTGTATGAATTTGTACTTATTTGTTTTTTTGTTTTGTTTTGTTTTTAATTTTATTTATTCCTTTATTTATTTTTAATTTGACAGAGAAAGACACAGAAACAGAGAGAAAGAGGGGAAGTGAGAAAGCCAGGCACCAGGTCTAAGACTTGAACCGTGGTCAGCCATGTGGGAGTGTCCTGCGCCTTAACCACCATGCCACCTGCTGGTCCCATAAATTTGTACCTATTTATCTCACATAAAGCTTTGGGGCCTGAATTTTGCATTGTCTGTTATTAGGATCGCAGCCCTCTACTTCCTTATGGTTTCTAGTTACCTGTTACACATTTGCCCAGGCCTTTATTTTCTCATATTTATGAAACATTTTGTTTTAGGTATGTCTTTTGTGGGTGGTAAAGTACTGAATTTTCTTTTGTAAGTCAGTGTGAAAATGTTTTTTGTTTTTAATAAGTAAGTTAAAACATTTACTTTCATTGGTATGACTGAAATGTTTGGTCTCAATTCAGATGATATTAAATTATATTTAGGGTATAAGATTAATTAACTATGTTTTCTTTATGTGCTCTATTGGTCTTTTTTTAAAGATTCTTTTTTAAAAAATTTTGGTTTTTAAGAAGGTTTGCATTTTTATTCTAATTGCTACTTTTTATATATTACCATTTGTGATACTGTCAGTCCCTTTATTTAGATTTTTTACTGTTTCGTTTATCAGCTTTAAATGACAGTCTTTGATTTCCCCTTACGATTGTCACCTATGTAAAACTTTCTAAGACATTATTCTATTTCTCCTTCCCTTTTTGCTTCCTTTTCTTTTCTAAATTGATTTCTATATTTTTTAAGTATATGATATTGGGACCAGCAGTTAGCGTAATGGCGATGTCGCTGAACTCCCATGTAGCCGACCACGGTTCAAGTCTCAGACTTGGTGGCTTAAACTCACGCTGGACACGTGTGCATGCGTGCCCAAGATCCTGAGAGGAGAATGGAGGAGAAGGGATGTGGCGTGGCTATCCCCCTTAGGAAGTGATTTGTTGCTTTCTATCTCTCTGTCTCTCTGTCTTTCAGGCAAGCACACACGCCCTATAGCAAAAAGCCTCTCCAAAAAAAAAGTATGTGATATTTACTTCCTCTTCTCCATTTACATAATCACTTTTAATTTTATGTCTCTAATTAAATGTATTTAATGTTCACCACCATTTCTTCTGCTGAAGTTTTCTGAGTTATCTTTTTTTTTTTTTGAAAGGTTTTTGCTATAGGGCACATATGCTCACCAGAAAGACTGAGAGAGACAGAGAGACAGAAAGAAGCAAAAAATCACCCCCAAGGTGAGGATGGTCACACCGCAATCTCTTCTCCTCCATTATCCTCTAGGGATCTTGGGCATGCAGGCACATGTGCCAGCATGAGTTTAAGCCACCGGGTCCGGGACTCAAACTGTGGTCGACTATATGGGAGTCCAGCAACATAGTCATTATGCCATCTGCTGGTCCCTCTGAGTTATCTTTTGATTTGATAAAGCTTGCTTAGAGTATATTCTGTGAGAGTAACTGTGAAGTACAGTATTTTCTGTATCCTTGCTGGTTAAAACTGCTTTTCTAGAGCTGTGCTTGATACTTAAATAACAGCTGAGGCCCTCAAAAGAGGAGTCCTCATGTCTTTTGCTAAATTTTATATCCTTAGAACCTCACAAGGTGCCTAGCACAAAGTAGGCAATCAACAAACGTGAGTTGAATTAAAGAATAAGTGATGCTATAGATAAGTTTAGGCAAGAGTAAGATAAATTCTGGAATGTATATTTTTCATCAATATTCAAGATCTTAGAAAAGATTGGACACTACACATTTTTAGTTTTTATCAGATTGTGATCAGACCATGTGTCTTCAGTCATCCAGACAATTAAACATCTCTGTGATTGTCACTTAAAATCACAATGCAGTAGCCATGCTTTGTCCTTTAAAGGTTCTAAGTATATGCCTTGATCAATTCATAGTATGGCTTCCATCAAAAAAAGAAAAAGATTTTTCTGTTTATTGTATTCTCTCTTTTGAAAAGATAAAATAGTCCACAACATACCTACAGGAAAGAGGGTTTTCACCCCCTGACAACTGCATCTGAATTTTTTCTTCAAAGAAGATCTGTGCTGCACTCCCAGTTACGGCAGGTTGGAGGCTATTTTCAAGAAAACTCATTGCTTGTAAGTAACAAGAAATCTCAAAGCAAGTACTGAATAATAAACATAATGGATCAGGAGGATATCCAGGAGGAAGAGAGCACAACACAGGAGTATCTGACTTTTCTAGTAATTCCAAATCGAAGAGAAATCTAAGGAAATATAAGAATAAAGGAAGCAAACACCTGGCTTATTCAGAAGACTGGCTGGTGAGAGCAGCACAAAATTGGAGGGAGTTAGTGTAGCAGGAGTAGTTCTGTCAGTTATCTGCCAGCCTGGCTGACAGGAGGAAATACAGCCTTTGGCACCAGCTGTGAAAGGTGAAAGGGAGAGAACACAATTTTTTTTTGTAAAAGTTTTTGCCATAGGGTGCATGCACTCACTAGAGAGACAGAGAGAGACAGTGAGAGGGAAAGTGAGAAATCACCCCCTGGAGGAGATGGCCATGCTGCAATCACTTCTCCATTTTCCTGGGATTTGGGAAATGCATGCACACACATCTGGCATGAGTTTCAAGCCACCAGGTCCAGGACTCAAATAATAGCCGGCCATGTGAGAGTCCAGCACCTTAACCACCACGTCGCCTGCTGGCCCCAAGAACAAAATGTTTAGTAAGCACTGATGATGTATCAGGTACTATTTTGTTACTGTCCTATGCATTTCATTTCTCAGTGCTCATGACAATTCATGAAGTAGATGCCATTATAAGTCCCTCTTTGTAGGTGAAGAAACTGAGGTACCCAATGATCAATTTACTTTCCTAATGTCACAGAGCTTAAGTTTTTAAATTTTAACTTCAGAATTAACAATCAAAATGTTGTAGGCCTTCTGCAAATCTGTGTATGTGTTTGTACAAATCAATACATAATACATGAGTGTGCATATACACACACACATATATAAATAAAAACACATGAAGGACCTTCAAAATGTACACAAATGGGATTAATGTAGGAGCTTTTTTTAGTTCAAAAAAATTAGAAATCTATATAGTTTGGTCATAACACACATTTTCCATGAGTACAAACACACACACACACACACACACACACACACATACACACACATATATATAAAATTTATTTAGAAAATTTAATATGAAAGACCTAAATTTATTTAATAATATTTAATAATAAAGAAATAAAGAAATAAAATTAAACATGTAGAAGAAATTTTTCAATGAAATAAGGGAGCCTGATTAATATTATACCTTGTTAGATCCATAATACTTGAATCAGAAATGTTTTGAATTTCATATTTTTTCTTTGTAGTTGAAAAATTTGCATATTTATATAAAATGAGATATCTCAGTGATAAGACCCAAATCTAAACATGAAATTTATTTATGTCTCTTATATACCTCATACACAAGCCTGCATATAATTTTATACGTTTGTTTGTTTTTGTTTTTGCTGTGGGGCATATATACTCACCAGAGAAAGAGACACAGAGAGAGACAAAGTAAGAAATCACCCTCAAGGGGAGATGGTCACACTGCAATCCCCTCTTCTCTATTCTCTCAGGATTTTGGGCACACACGCAAACCTACCTGGTGTGTTTTCCAAGCCACCAGGTCCAGGACTCAAACTGTGCAATTGATCATGTGGGATCCAGCTGCTTTAACTATCATGCCACCTGACTGACCCAAAAGTTTGTTTGTTTTTGGTTTTGTTTTTGTTGTTTGCCATGCATTTGCCAGAGAGTTTGAAAGAAAGAAAAAGAGGGAGAAAGAGAAAATGCCCCCCAGCGGACACGGTTATTCTGAAATCCCTTCTCCCCTATTTCTCCATCCCATAGTGATTTGGGACATGTTCACACCCCATGTCTAGCATGTTTTTCAAGCTGCTGGGGCCTAGATTTAAACCACATTCAGCCATGTGAGATCTGGCTCCCTTCACCACCAGCTGCAGGGCCAGACCACCTGAACCTAATTTTATACAATATTTTTGTATTGCAGAGTTTTGACTGTGACTTGTCACATGAGGTTAGGTATTAAATTTTTCACTTGTGTCATCATGTTGGTACTCAAATTATTTGGATTTTGAAGCACTTAAGATTTCAGGTTTTTTTGACTAGAGATGCTCAAAATATAATTAGCTATGTGGCCCTTTTATCCTCATTTATCATCTATGAATAAGAGCATTGAAAACAATGCTTTATTATAATGCTTTGAAAAGTCATAAAGGGTTCTGTAAAGTCTGCCTAGCAATTGCCAGAGCTCAGGATTCTAAGCACAGTCCACTTTCTCCAACCAATGGATGGCTTGGAATGGGTCAGACAGCTTTGCTACATTATAGGTATTAAGTGATTTGGTTTAATTTAACCTTCGCATCACCATAATTAAGTAGTATGATTGGCCATCATTTGCAGCTAAAGCAGTTAAAGTATAGCTGGCTAGTTATTGTGCTCAAGTCCACGAAGTGGCAGAGCTGGGTAATCTGGCTAAATCCTACACTGCATTGTGGGTTCTCCTTGTCAGATTTACCTTGAACACAGGGTCTTACAGCTCAAGTGTTCGAAAATATGAAGACATTAAAGTCTCTATGATTTTGTCATTTAAATTATTCTGACTAATCAGAGAAAGAAGGCCACTATCAATCCTGCATCTCTAGAAAACTCTGCTTTGGCTTTCCCTGAGAGACATGCTGTGATTACTCATAATTATATAAAATAAATAATAAGTATTAAAATACAATATTAAATAAAAAATCACAAGTTACAGAGGGACACACATAATCGTTCACAATTTTAAAAAGGTTGAAATGTGTATTATTTGGAGGCATGCGCCTACATAGATTAAAAGCATGCCCAAATACAATAGTCAACAAATCAGGGAAGGATTGCTACAGGAGATGAAGATGGGAAGGAAATGAGAGAGGAGACAAAATTACGAGGGGCAACTGGTTTAGTCACATGTTCTTTAAACAATTTGCTAATGGAGGCAGAAATAAAACTGAGTTTATAGTATTTATTTCCACATTTCTGTCTTTCTTCTAACATTTCACATTAATGATTTTAATGAAAAACAAAAGCAGGTAGGGAAATACTTGTAAAGAAAAATACAAGTCAACAAAATTTTAAATGGCAAAATCCTCTCAGCACTGGTGGGCATATTGCACATTCCTGC
>NW_006207133.1:920754-972224 GCF_000334495.1 Tupaia belangeri chinensis
TGCTAGAGTAAGTGATCTTGGTTTTACCCTCTTAGGGCAATGGCAATCTGCAACTTCAGAAAATGGCATAAAGTATAGCCGCGTGTCCACCTTCACCAGTAATTCATCTTTCAAAGCTGCTGGAGAAACCCACAGGCCAGCGTACCTGCCAGAGCAAGTGAGATCTGTTGTGCTCCTGGGGTCCCTTTTCTGATTGGCCATGGATTATTGCTTCTCTTTTTTTCCCCAGAGGAAAACAATAGATCAGTAGATACATTGCTGGATGGAGATAAATGTCTTTATTGCTCAGAAAATAAATGACTTCCTCTAAATGTTTTTTTGCTTCTCTAGTTTTGCACTGTTGTCATTCCTCCTGTCCCCAGAATGTGTCTGTGTCATTAAACACTGTGAGTTTCTGAATATTTGGAAGAGATGGAGTACATGTCCTTTATCTCCTGTTGTTTAATAGAAATACTGCAGACAAATCCATTTTGTCTTCACTGTGATTCATCATGGAGACACAATGATTTTCCCACAGTCTTTCCTGAGACTTCTTATACACAAAATGCTTGTGCCCTTGAGGTAAAACACAGCCCAAACAAGACCCCTGAAACAGAGTGTATATGTGACATTATCCTTGAAAACACTTAGAAAACACCCACTGGATATATTAAACAAGTAGAAACAGCTATACACCTGAGGAACTTAATGCTGAGATGCAGTATTTAAAGACCCACACCAAAATGAATAAGGAGTGATCAGTTGATACATGGACACAGGTCTCCTGTCAACCACATTGTAATGGTTTAATGAACTTGCCCTGCAATACTGAGTCAATCCAACATTGAGAACTCCCCAGTCAAGGCTGAAAAAGTTTCACCTCCATCCTCACCAATCAGTTCATGTAGTTAGTCAGGCACTTAGATGGAATGAGTAGAGAAGGGCTCTTGTTCTTTAACCTTGGCCTTTGAGAAATTCTGGGGCCACTTACATTGACATCATTGAGCTTCTTCTGTCACTTCAATATCTTACTCTGTCATGTTGCTTTCAGTTGGGCCCTGATGCTCTGGACTGACTCAAAGATGGCCTTACAGTGGTCTTCCCTGTTGACTAAAGCCCAGGGCCACATTACAGGTGTGGTAAAGGCAAGCAGTCAAATCCTATGTGGGTTTATAGGTATCAAATGTTGCTCTTTTAGTGCACCATGCAATCATCCCATTTCCCATGAGAAACCTTAAATTCTTGGTCCTCTTCTCCTTCTTTCCCCTCAGAAAATATTGTCTTTTCCTTCCCTGATTAAGCCACTTCTAACACTTGACTCTCTTTTTTTTTCCTTTTTTTTTTTTTAAGATTTTTATAAAGGGTGTATACACTTGCTGCAGAGGCAGAGAGACAGAAAGCAAGAAATCACCCCCCAGGGGGTATGGCCATTGCCACAATTCTTTCTCCTCCATTCTCCTCTCAGGATTTTGGGCATGCACACACATACACCCGGTGTGAGTTTTAAGTCATCTGGTCAAGGACTCAAAATGTGGCCAACTATGGGGTCCAGCAATGAAACCATTATACCATCTGCTGGTTCCATGATTCTCTCTTCTTTAACAGAGGTCTCCATTGTCCAAAGAAAACAGGTACCAATGAAGGTGAATAGGTCATATAGGTGCCAGGAAATTCCTAGTGTTGGTCCTAAAACAGAGAAGCACATAAAATAGAAACACAAGGTAAATGTTGGGCATTTCTATGTCTCAGGCCCCCTAGTCTATAAAATAAGAGGCTTTGATTAAATTGTCGATTTATGTATTATGATCTGTGGGACACTTGAAGGCAGTTGCCTCAGGGACCAAGGTATAGCTAAGTGAGTAAAAGTCTAATGGCCTCTTTCCTCTTATTTCCCAGCTTCTCTCTTTGAGTCAAGAAAGTTTGGCTTCATTTACATAATTAACACAAATTTTATTTGATAAATAAAGCACATTTTCTCCATCACCCATTGTTTAAGAGATGTTGCAGACCAATCAAAATTAATCTATCTCCATGTATTCTTAGTGTTCAAAGGAGCTATGTGTTGTGAGAATCATGCAGGCATTTTAATGCCTATAAACTCATGTAGAATTTGACTGCTAGCCTTTACCACCCCTGTAAGTTTCTGTACCAATCCTCAGCATAAAGCACAACATACTTCCAACTCTTACATTTTTTCATATCGGCTCTGCCAAATTTATTAGAATATAAGTTAAATGTCATGGAAGACTACCTAATACACCTTTTCTTAAACTGTATTGAGTCCATGAGTTTGATGAACAAAGAGAGACAGAGAGATACAACACCCTGACAAGGTATTAATGCCACAATCCACCCTAAGCTTGAGCCAGCCAAGGATCATGGACACACGTGTGCCAGTCCACTCAAGTTGTTCTCCACATCTGAATCCAGGGCCTTACTCCACCCCTGACATAATGTAGCCTTGAAGAGCATAGCATGCTACCACAATGCCACTGTCTGGCCCAAATACACCTTTTTAACATAGTGACTTGAGATGAACAAAAAAGAAACTGTGTGATTATAGCCTTACTCTCATACAGTAAGCAGAAACCAGACACGACTGAGAGTGAATGTAAGAACATAAGAGGCTATGACATCACACCTGCCTCCATTGACTGAAGTCATGAGCACAATGGAAGTCTACTAGAGCCAATTATATAACCAACTTCATCTTGAATTTGATTTGCTTTTACCTGAATCTTCACTGAGTACCTGTTTTCTAGGAAACTCAATGGGGAAAAGCAAATCAGCAACAACTCCAGCCAGATTCACTTGCTCATACAGAAATTCCCCAGTTTCCATGGCCAAATTTCATGAGTAAGAGCACTTTCCCTCTGACAATTCTCATTCTATCAGTCATCATTTATAGATTTGCAAAAAGCAGTGGTTTATAGATTGCCCCACAGAAAAGGCCTCTGGGGATTTTTCTAATCAAGGTAATACAGCAACTGTTTAGTCTGTGCCAAGTCAGTCGTCACAATTTTCTATCAGTCATGTGCCCTGAGAGAAGGCCGAAAGCATTTAATAAAAGATCTGGACAATTCAGGCCTAAGGATGTTGAATATGACAGCTTTTGAACTTCAGAAAATAAAAAAAATAATGTTCTTTTTCATATTGTGCTAATAACATTATCTGATTTGTATGGATATCTGATTTATCTGCCTTTGGGAAAAACAGCTCTCTGGCCTGTGGCTTCAAAGCAGATATGCCTCACATGCCGGGTAATGAGGGAAGAGCAATCCATTTGGAATGTCTGAACTGCTGCCTCAAGACAATTCCTTTTTCGGCACTTAAACACATAACTACTTGGTGGGACCCAACAAATAAGAGAGTGGTTAAGTGGACATATTAAGACTTGCCCAAAAGAGGAGACTTCAATCCTCAAAAAAAAAGCTTACTCAGATTCTTTTCATTGTAACCAGTGTACAATTTCGAACATCTTCAAAGAGACTTTGGTAAAAGTTATTTTGTTTTATTTTGTTTTTAATTTTCCCATTATTTTCTGTAAAGTACTTTGCTATAAAGCACTTTGAAATAAGAGTCTGAATGTTTAGTAAGAAAGTTAAAATGTCTAACACAGTCTACTTTTTGGGCTATATACATCCTCTCCCAAAAAGACAGTCCCAAAGTCTCACCCAATTTGTTCATTCCGAGTTCTGGTCTTTGAGTAATGTGAAATCCTCTTCACTGGATAGGATGGGGCTCCTGATTTATGATCTCTTGATCCTTAAGGTTAAAAGACAGGTTATCTGCTCCAACATACTTAATATGAAATGGAAAAAAACAGGAACCTGATAACAATAACAAGTACTCCCATTTGCAAAAGGGATAATATAAACCATTTCCATTTCTGTTAAACTGGCACAGGAAGGATTCTAGGACATGCTTAGTTAACTTGAAAAGATTCCATTCTGTCGTCTGGGCAAATTTCCCTTATTCACTATCTACTATTATTCTGATTCTCATTTCTGAACAGAATATTTCCATTCTATTAAGCTCTAAAGCAACATAGATAGAAATTAGAGAAAAGCCCCCCACCTCGTCCATGAAGCTTCAGCGCTTTTGTGACTTTATTCTTGTGGGTTTAATTCAGAGATCCAGATATAGCCCTGAGAGTTAAATATAAACAAGCTTCAATGAATTTTTCTCTGATTCTATTTAAAATGTAGTAAATCATATATATATAGAGAGAGAGAGTCAAAATATTACCTAAACACCCTGAAGACTTCTTTCATCCACTGACTTGTAAACTCTACCCAATCATCTAGTCTTGAACTTAGTGACCAGTAATTACACTGAAGACATACAAAATAAGATCCATTCAGAAAGCTATCTCTTTGCCTGTCAATTTACCTCATAAAATAAAATACTTAATAGAAGATGTTTGAGAAAGACTGAGGCCACAGTGCAACCTGCCAAGGTCCACTACTTTTTAACAGTGTATATAGTGGTGTATGTTTAATGTGCAGGTTTTATATTATAAGCCTGTTATTCAATTATTATGCAAGTTATAGGAGGAAAGTACCTTTAGCTAAACTACATTTTGTTCATATCTAAAACTTCTGCTTTAAAAAGATCACCAGCTTACAATATCTGGTTGCTCATCCCTCCAGAATCTACTTCCTCCACTGAGGTAATTGTACATTCTATAACTGTTTGACACCATCTAATATTAAATTTTGTATTAATTAAAGCTACATGTAGCTATGCATAACAGGATAGGCATTTAAGTAAACTGTGAGATGGAACATCAAGATGGAACATTTGTGATGCCAGCAGAGCAGAAGACTTCTAATGTTCTGTTCCGCCATCTTCAGCAGTGGCTTTCAGCTTCTGATCAAAAGTTGTTTGTTTTATAGAACTGAGGCAAAAGGTAGTTAGAGAGGTATTTTTAACTTGATACATTGTCACATCTAAACAACAATGGAGTTTCTTTTCTTTTTCTTTCTTTCTTTTTATTTTTTTTAAGAAGTTTTTACTATAGGGCTTGTGCGCTTGTCAGAAAGACAGAGAGAGGAAAGGCAAGAAATCATTCCTCAGGGGGGATGGCCACAATGCCTTCTCCTCCATTCTCCTCTCTTGGGCACACATGCACACGCACTCGGCATGAGTTTAAGCAACCAGGTCTGAGACTCAAACCGCTGTCAAGTACATGGCAGTCCAGCGGCATATTCATTACGTCAAGTGCTAGTCTAGAATGATGGAGTTTCAAAGATGAAACTATGATGTCTGACAACAAGGATGATGACATTGATATTGATGCAATTTAAAGGGATGGATGCAACTTCGCTTAACAATGTAATGCTACAAAATTTTCTCCATTATCAACCATAAGTGAAACATGTATGTGCAAAAGCTAAAATGGCTTTTTGAAACATCATGCTACACTTTAAAAATCTTATTACTGTGAGTGTTCTGTAATTAAGGCCAGTGAGACATCGAGGGAGTCCATACACATGTGAACAGATGTAGTTTGGCTATTTTTAGCATGATTTCTTTTTGAAAAACTAGTGGCGGGCACATCTTGATCATGTTTACACAGTTACAAAGATAAAGATTTGATTTTGGTCATTCTTCAGATTTTTGGCTCTGAGTGACTTAGGCTGAAAGAATTGGCTCCTTTTTAAATGTAGTGTCATTTAACCTGATAAATTCATGGAGCCTGTTAGATAATTGTTAGGTGCTGAGACTGTAAAAAAGTCTTCAGCAGAATGTAAACATAAACTTATTTGTAATTACTTTATTCAGCCATTAAAACTATAGTAGTTTAAAGTTTTATCTTGTAGACCCTCAAATTGGCCATCTGGGAATGTGTGTTCTTCTCATGCTGAAGTAGACTCATAATCGGATGTCAGTGTAACATCTTGACTGAGAAATAAAAATGACCTGAGTGTCCTATAAATAATTTTAAGAGAAAAAAAAATCACAGGTGCATAAGTGATATAATGTTCTTTGTTAAAGATGATTAATATGGTAATACTCTTGATTCAATTATCACATACTGCAGGCATGCTTTGTAAAAAACAAATTGTAGCCCATAAATACATACAGAAATTAAATGTAAATACAAAAGTACAAAATTGAGTAAATATATATATATTTTTAGAAAAAGAATGGGACCTGGACCTTCCAGGTGGTTCCTGTCTGCTAAGTGTAGCATCTTAGTAGGGCTGCTGCTGAGGCTAAGCCCAAAATACTTCAGAAAAGTTGTGGTTTATACATTTTTAAAGATAAATATTGGGATAATATAAGTATTTATGTGATAGTAAGTTAATATTAGAAGTATTCTGTGAACTCACCTAACCAGAAGTCAACCAGGTCTAGAGGTAATTTTTCTAACAGTTCCCTTGAAAATGAACAATCTTTTCCATATTTCCAGTATGAGATGGTAGCTCATTTGCATTGCCTTACGAGTCTGTGGCAAAGTTAATTTCGAGTCTTTCTCTCTTGTCTTCAATTCTAAAAACTTGGAATAAGTTCTACCCATTCTATTTCAAAGCCATATTAAATTCCTAAAGCTGCCATAACAAATTACCACAAACTGGGTAGTTTATAAAAACAAAAACATTTTATCTCCTAGTTCTGACAGCTAGTAGTCTGAAATCAAGGTATCACCAGATCCCTGCTTCTCCAAAGGTTCTTGGGGAGAATACTTCATGATTCTTCCTGGTTTTTGTTGGCTCCAAGTAACCCTTGACACTCTTTGGCTTACATCTGTATCATTCTGATCTCTACCTCAGACTTTAAGTGACCTTCTCCCTGTGTCTCTAATTGTCCTTCCCTCTTACACATGTTGCTGGACTTAAGGCCTGCCCAAATCCAGTATGACTTCATCTCAACTCATTATTGATACATCTTCAAAGACAATGTCTGAACAAAGGTTATGAAGTTCAAGGTGTACATGACTTTGGCAGAGCAACTATTCAACACACTAAAAGGTCCACTTCAAATATTTAAAGAGGTACCAGCATCTCACCTTGGTCTTGCCTCCATTAGCCTAACACCCTGAGTACCTTGAAATCTTCTCAAATTATTTATGCCCAGACATTTACCATCTAAGTCAACTTCCTTCAGTTATCATAAAACAAAAAATAAATTGTGAGCTGGAAATGGATCATTTTGATTTTTGAACATAATACTAAAAATATTATAATTAAAAGTAACTTTTTTAAAAAAAAAAAGGTTATTTGTAAAATTTCTTACTCAAGAAATAAAATGTGATTTTATCTAATAATTTAGCTCAGTGAACAAAATGTCTGCCCTCTGGATCTTGTACCTGGTGATCCAAGATGAGAAAGATATTACATCAGAAATCATCTGCACTGTCCTGATGCTGACTTTTATACTCCATTGGGTGCTTTTTAGATTGTATTTTACTACCTATGTCAAAGACCAATACTGGTCAAGACTTATTACCCACCAATGAGCTGTAAAGAGACTGCTGAAAAGGGCATTGGAGGCTACTGAAAATATAGATCACACTTTGCTAGGGCAAAAATGCCCCTGGACCTAGACTTTATTAGCATTAGAGTTTCATTACTGCCCTTTCAGCTCTGCTTCAGAGCCTCCCGTTGCAACTGTGGCTTTGTAGAGTCAAGGATTATAGAATGATGTGAAGACTGAGAATACACCTGATTCGATCCTCAAACACCAGAGCAGGGACTGCTTCCCAATTAATTGACTCCAAAGGTTTTGTACCTGGGCACAGGGCCCTGTTCTGAATACTGTGGGAAAATTAATCAATCACAATATTTATTTAGCTTCTACCATATATTAGACAACTTATTGCCTCTGGATTGGCAGTCTAATGGTGGATGAAAAAAATATGAGAAGGTAAGAAGTGGAATAAATACGGCTGAGCACATGAGTGTTCAGCCTCTGGAGTTACATGGACTTGAGTTCAAGTCCTGGAACTGCTTACCAATTAAATGTGACCTCAGTCAACTTATTCATTTTGTTAAGCTTCAAATTCTTCACCTGGAAAATGAAAATAATAATATATGTATTGTGTCAGTATATATGTGCCCTAGAAGGTCTGTGCACTCACCAGAGAGAAACAGAGAGAAGAAGAGGAGAAAGCATTCCCTATGAGGAATGGTCACACTTCAATGACTTCTCCATCTCTCCCTCCTTCAGTGATTTTGAGCATGCATACAGACATCCCCAGAGTGTTTCTTAAGCTATTGGGTCTGGGACTCGAACTACACAGTTGACCATGTGGGATCCAGCTGCCTTAAGTACCAGACCACAGAGCCAGTCCATAAATCTAGGTATTTTATAGGAATGTTGTGAGAACTAAATACATCAATAAATAAATAAATGCAATGTACTCAGCAGAATACCTACTACTTAGTGAATATCAGTTGTTTTTATTATAACAGTGTAAGACAAAGCAAAGCAATTTTAAAAAGGAAGAGCAAAGCTGAAGGACACACTATTTAATTGCAATATGATGCTACATTACCCAACAGAATGTGGTATTGCCACAGGATTCACTTGACAATCAAGGATAAAGAAAGGAGATCCCAGGAATTCAGATATAGACACACATTTACAAGGTTAGTTAATTCTGACAAAAGTTCTAATGTAATTCAATGGGGAGAAGGATAGTCTTTTCAGTGAATGATGCCGAATCATTGGTCATTTATAAGCAAAAGCAAAACAAAACAAAATAAAAACCAGAACAACCTCCTCGAAAAGTACTTCAGACCACACATCAAAATGAATGTATTGGGACCAGCAGTTAGCGTAATGGCTGTCGCTGAACCCCATGTGCTCGATTGAGATTCGAGTCCCGAACCCGGTGGCTTAAACTCATGTCGGGCACATGTGCATGCGTGCCCAAGATACTGAGAGGAGAATGGAGAAGGGATTGCAGTGTGGCCATCTCTCCTGGGGGGTGATTTCTTGTTCACTATCTCTCTTTCTCTCTCTGTCTTTCTGGCGAATGCACGTGCCCTATAGCAAAAACCTCTCCATTTAAAAAAAAAAAAAGTCTACACAGGTTTAAAGTAAAAGACTATAAAAAGAAATACTATGCAAACTGAAACCAAAAGTCTGGAGTCATTATGCTAACATCAGGCAAATAGACTTCAAGACAGAAGTTATGAGACAAAGAACACTATATAGTACTGAAGGATTAGTTCACCCGGAATATGTAATACTTAAAATATCTATACACAAAACACTGGGGCACCTGAATATATGGAAGAGATTGTGTAAGTTCCAAAGAAGGAGATAGACTGCTACATAATAAACACTGGGGATATCAACATCCTACTGTCTCTTCATGAGAGATCACCTAGACAAAAAATAAACAAAGAGATACAAGATGTTGGAGGAGTCCAACCCGGTAGGGCCCCAGGATCTGTCTTGAGCTTTTGACCTCTACCTCTTAGGTCGGGTCAGCACGTTGGCAAGGCCGCTGCTGTGTACCCCCTCGACCTAGGAATAAAACTTAGGTTGAATTAGCATGTCAGCAAGACTGCTTGCTATTTGCTCCAGAAAACTGTGGTAGCCTTTCTGGGAAGCGACCACCCTCTGACTCCCTGATGTACTATAAAAAATTACATAGCTCTCTTGAGTATGTGATGAGATTTTCCCAAAAGTCCCCCGACCACTCCCCTCGGCCCTGTTCACCTACTGTTAATTACAATGCTTTATCTCCGTGGTCACAATAGAGGGTGGGCTGAAGCTCTATCTAGGCAGAAATAATCTTGACCTTTGGAAGTCCCTTCAAGATACATTTAACATAAACTTAAAGATACTCTTTTCTTTACATAAAATAGGATTAGGCCGAAACTGGCCCAGGACACCCCCGCCTTCACCAAGTGAAATAGATAAATATATATAGATAAATATAATTCCTTAAATTAAGTTTTAGATCCTTATAAAACTATATAAGTATCATTCTTTATTAAGATCCATAAGAACTAATATCTATACTTGAGATTTTCTTTTCTCAGCACCATTCCTGGTAATCACAAGATGGCTGTTGCACCACATCAGCTGATAATCATCTCTGCTTACTGGAACTGCTTTCCTGAAACTGCATTCCATGGAGACCCACCTACATCAAACGAACAATTGCAGAACCTCAATAGACCCACCCTTAATCCAACCCTAAATAGAACCTATGATCCCTATTGAACTAATAATTAGAACATGTAGCCCCTTACCCATTTACTTGCATGTACCATATTTTCAATAAAAAGGCTCCAACGAGTCAACCCAACCCCGCCGAGGCTGGACCTTGGCAAGATGTAAATGACACCGTAAGTCATACAGACTTGTCAGATATCTATATAACATTTCACCCAATAACCAAAAGATACACTTTTTTCTCATCCCCATGTGGAATGTTTTTGAAGATTGACCACATAATAGGGCACAAAACAAGACTTTACAAATTCAAAGGTATAGAAACTATATTCGGCATCATTTCTGATCATAATAGAATCAAATTTGAGGTCAACTACAGAAAGAATCCTCAAAAATACAAAAAAAAAAAAAGAAATTAAACAACCTACTCTTGAGTGACTTTATAACTCCTGAAGAAATTAAGACTGAAATAAAGGGTTCATTGAAGCCAACAATAATGAACAAACAAGTTTGCATAACCTATGGGAAAAGCAATCATAAGAATGAAGTTCATGGCAATTAGTGCATTCAAAAATAAAACAGAAAAGAGAAAAATAGACAACCTAAAGTATATCTCAGGGAAGTAAAAAAAATAAAAAAAAAACAGGAAAAAATAATAAAGATTTGAGCAGAAATAAGTGAAACAGAGTAAAATAAGTATATAGAAAATAAGTGAAACCAAAAGTTGGTTCTTTGAGTAAATAAAGAAAATCAACACACTGTTAGGTTAATCAAGAGGAACAGAGACAGGAACCAGATGAATCAAATCAGCAACAAAACAGGCACTGTTACAACAAACAAAACAGAAGTACAAAAGATCATTAAAAAATACTATAAGCAATTATATGCCAAAAACCAAGAAAACCTAGAGGAAATTTCTAGACTAATATAATTTACTAAAATTGAATCAGGAGGAAACAGAAGCCTGAAGAAGAAATAGAAAGCCTGAATAACAAGCAACAAGATTGAGTTAATAATAGTCTCCCAGCATAGAAAAGCCCAGGTCCCAATGGCTTTACTTCCATTTCCACAAAACATTTAAAAAGAACTACCCTGATTCTCCTTAAACTATCTCTAAAGTTCCAAAATAAAAGAACCCTCTCAAATTTATTCTATGAAGCTGCTGTTGTCCTGATCCCCCCCAAAACAAGAACGTAACAAAAATAGAGAGTTACAAACCATTATCCCTGATGAATACAGATATAAAAATCATCAAAAACATACTAGCAATTATATTCAACAACACATCAAAAAGATTTGTATACCAATAACCAGATAGTCTTTATTCCGGGGCTGCAAAGGTGCTCCAATGCATGCAAAACAATAAATGTAATTTATTACACTAAAAGAAGGAAAGATAAAAACCATATGATCATATCAATCAATGAGAAAAAGCATTTAATAAAATACAACATCCATTCATGATAAAGACTCCCAGAAAAACTGTCTGTGACAAACCCATAGCTAACTTCACACTCTATGGGGGAATGCTCAAAGCTTTTCCACTCAAAATAAGAATAAAACAAGGCAATCAAATAAGAGAGTAAAATGAAAGGCATTCAAATAGAATAGAAAAAGGAAAGAAGTGAAATAATCTCTATTTGCAGATGATACACAGAAAACCCAATAGAATCCACAAACAAAACTCCTGGAAGTGATAAATGAATACAGTAAAGTGGCAGGATACAAAATCAAGATACAAAAATATATAGCATTTGTATACACTAACAATAAGCAAACCGAGTTAGAATTGAAGAAAGAAATCTCTTTTATAATAGTCACAAAAAATATAAGATACTTGGAACAACCTTAACCAAAGAAGTGAAAGACCACTACAAAGAAAACTATGAAAAACTAAAAAAAAAAAAAAAAAGAGATATGGAAAATGATACCAAAAAGTGGAAAGATATCCCCATGTTCCTGAATTGGAAGACTTAATATAACCAAAATGTCAATCCTACTCAAATTAATTTATAAACTTAAGGCAATTCAAATCAAGTTACCAGAGATAATTCTCACAGAAATAGGAAAAAAATCATAAAATGTGTCTAGAATTATAAAAAGATCCATATCATCAAAGCAAAATTGTGTAAAAAGAATAAAGTAGGAGGCATCTCACTTCCTGACTTTAAAATATATTACAAAACTGATAACCAAAACAGAATAGTATTAGCATAAAAATAGGCAGATATATCAATGGAGCAGGATTGAGAACACAGAAACAAACCCCAAAACACACAGGTAAATGATTTTTTTTTTGAGAGGTTTTTGCTATAGGGCATGTGCACTCGCCAGACAGGCAGAGAGAGACAGAGAGACAGAAAGCAAGAAATCACCCCCCAGCGGGAATGGCCATGCCACAATCCTGTCTCCTCCATTCTCCTCTTGGGATCTTGGGCACACACGCACACGTGCCCAGCGTGAGTTTTAAGCCACTGGGTCCAGGACACGAACCGCGGTCAACTACGTGGGAGTCCAGTGACATAGCCATTACGCTAACTGCTGGTCCCAAAACATACAGGTAACTGATTTTTGAGAAATGGCACAAGACAACCCACTAGAGGAAAAAAAAATATCTTCTGCAAATGGTGTTAAAAAACTGAATATCCACTAGCAGAAAAATGAAACTACTCCTCTCTTAACTTTAACAAAAATCACCTCAAAATTAATCAAAGATCTAAACATGAAATCTCAAACTATAAAAGTACTGGTGGAAAACACAGAGGAAACTGTTGAAGATAATGAAGGTTAAAAACCTTCTGCACAGCAAAAGGAATGAAAATCAGAGTAAAGAGACAAGGCTCTGAATGAGAGAATATATTTGCAAACTCTCCATCAGGTAAGGGACTAATGACCAAAATATATAGAGAACTCAAGCAGTTTACTGGCAAAAAATAAATAAATGAAAATAAAATTTAAAAAAATAAAAATAATCAAAAAAATGGGAAAATGAACTGAACGAACAACTTTCTTTTTTTTTTTGAGAGGTTTTCGCTACAGGGCGCGTGTGCTTGCCAGACAGAGACATAGAGACAGAAAGTGAGAAATCACCCCCCAGGGGGGATGGTCACACTGTAATCCCTTCTCCTCCATTCTCCTCTCGGGATCTTGGGCATGCACGCACACGCGCCCAGAGTGAATTTTAAGCCACCAGGTCCGGGACATGAACCGCGGTCGACCACGTGGGAGTCCAGCGACATAGCCATTACGCCAACTGCTGATCTCACCCTAAATTCTTATTGTGGATTCTACATTCACATCCACAATAGAGGAGGGAAATTAGCACAGATCTTAGGCATAATATAGAGACGTGTAGGAACACACAGCTACAAAAACATTCTTCAAAGAAACAGGAAGAAGAGAGCATACTATCAGATGACTAAAAATCAAAAAAAGAGCTTGTTAAAATAGAAGAAAATCAGGAAATACCTCCCCCTCAAAGGATCATCACTCTTCACTAAAAATGGAAAAATTACAAGATTGCAGAAACGTTCGAAAAAGAATTCAGAATATTAATTGTAACAACAATCAGTAACATGCAAGATGAAACAGAGAAGCAATTTGAGATAAGGAAATCCTTTCATGACATGATGGAGAAACTGCAAAAGGAGACAGACTGAAAAAGAATCAAACAGATCTTCTGTAGATAAAGACTACATTGCAGGAAATCAAAAACTCCCTGAAAAGTATCAACAGCTGGTTAGATGACACAGAAGAAAGAATCTCTGACCTTGAAGATTAAACTTCTGATTTATTTCAAGCAACTGAAAAGAATAGAAGAATAACCATTAAAAGTAAGGGCAATATATGGGAAATCCTGGACACAATTAAACAGTCAAATATCCACATAATAGGTATTACAGAAGGTGAAGAGACATGTAATATAGAAAACATCTTTCATAATATATTAACTGAAAAATTTTCAAATTTACGGAGGCATGTGAACAGCTAAATCCAGGAGATACAAAGGAAACCAATAGATACAACATAAGAAGATCCTCTCCAAGGCGTATCATAGCCAAATTGGTGAAAATTAAAGACAAAAGGAAATTTTTTAAATGGCAAAAGAGAAACACCAAGTTACTTACAAAGTTTACCCCATTAGACTAACATCAGATTTCTCAGCTGAATCAATACAGGCAAGGAAAGAATGAGAAGACATATTTAAAACTCTGAAAGAAAAGTAATTTCATCCAAGAATACTATACCCAGCAAGATTATCCTTCAAATGGGAAAGAGAAATAAAATTATTCCCAGATAAACAAATGTTAAAAGAATTCCCCAAAACGAAACCAGGACACAAAATATTTAAGGGACTACTATACCAGGAAAGGTAAAGAGAGACAAACAGAAGTAAGAAAACACAAAATAACTGGGGGGAGGAAGACAAGTCCACACATATTGATAATAACATTGACTTGGGACTAAATGCAGATTCAACAATTTCACACAAAAACAGGATTAAATACAAATCCATCTATTATTTGATAGACAGTTTTCTCCCAAGTTTCAATTTATATATTTATTATCACAATTACTCATTGTATAGAATCAGATAATAGAGTAAAAGTTCAAAATGTTACAACTGAGCCTTTCTGTGGAATGAAATTAAAAATAATAATTTTTAAAAATGCTAAAATCAAAAAGCTTGTAAAGCCTATAAATCACCAAATCGATTATTTTATCATGTCTTCCTTTTCAATATCTCTTTCCACTTTTGTTTTATCTTTGCCTTTTTGAAATGTATTATTTATTCACATTATAGTACTATGGTCTTATAAGAACTCACAGTGTGTGAGTAAAAGTGTCTGTTCTATGTCTTCCTAATGAGCTACTTTTACATAAAATTTTACTTATCTCTATCTGGACCAAATTTTTTTCTGATTATAAACTATCTCCCACAGTCTTCTACATGGAAATTATAAACTCTTCTTTTATTGGCCATGTTAAGATTATCTTTGTTAATTTATGAGATTGTTTGTGCCTTATTTTTAATAGGCTTTTCTTTAGAACCGTACCTCACAGTAAATAATGTCATAGACAACTCAGTACATACTTGCAGGCTAAGCATTGGAGTGAGTTTTGAATGTTCACAACATATTGTTAAATGTTGAAGGTGGTGAGCATGTTTATATCCTCAATTTGTTTATTACACAGTATATACATTCTGTAACCTACAAAGATGTGTAATGATTATATGTAAATCATAACTTATAATAAATATTTAAAGAGAAAAAAATATTTGAGTGAGCAGATGGTGCAGTAACCCACTAGAGGAAAAAAAAATATCTTCTGCAAATGGTGTTAAAAAACTGAATATCCACTAGCAGAAAAATGAAACTACTCCTCTCTTAACTTTAACAAAAATCACCTCAAAATTAATCAAAGATCTAAACATGAAATCTCAAACTATAAAAGTACTGGTGGAAAACACAGAGGAAACTGTTGAAGATAATGAAGGTTAAAAACCTTCTGCACAGCAAAAGGAATGAAAATCAGAGTAAAGAGACAAGGCTCTGAATGAGAGAATATATTTGCAAACTCTCCATCAGGTAAGGGACTAATGACCAAAATATATAGAGAACTCAAGCAGTTTACTGGCAAAAAATAAATAAATGAAAATAAAATTTAAAAAAATAAAAATAATCAAAAAAATGGGAAAATGAACTGAACGAACAACTTTCTTTTTTTTTTTGAGAGGTTTTCGCTACAGGGCGCGTGTGCTTGCCAGACAGAGACATAGAGACAGAAAGTGAGAAATCACCCCCCAGGGGGGATGGTCACACTGTAATCCCTTCTCCTCCATTCTCCTCTCGGGATCTTGGGCATGCACGCACACGCGCCCAGAGTGAATTTTAAGCCACCAGGTCCGGGACATGAACCGCGGTCGACCACGTGGGAGTCCAGCGACATAGCCATTACGCCAACTGCTGATCTCACCCTAAATTCTTATTGTGGATTCTACATTCACATCCACAATAGAGGAGGGAAATTAGCACAGATCTTAGGCATAATATAGAGACGTGTAGGAACACACAGCTACAAAAACATTCTTCAAAGAAACAGGAAGAAGAGAGCATACTATCAGATGACTAAAAATCAAAAAAAGAGCTTGTTAAAATAGAAGAAAATCAGGAAATACCTCCCCCTCAAAGGATCATCACTCTTCACTAAAAATGGAAAAATTACAAGATTGCAGAAACGTTCGAAAAAGAATTCAGAATATTAATTGTAACAACAATCAGTAACATGCAAGATGAAACAGAGAAGCAATTTGAGATAAGGAAATCCTTTCATGACATGATGGAGAAACTGCAAAAGGAGACAGACTGAAAAAGAATCAAACAGATCTTCTGTAGATAAAGACTACATTGCAGGAAATCAAAAACTCCCTGAAAAGTATCAACAGCTGGTTAGATGACACAGAAGAAAGAATCTCTGACCTTGAAGATTAAACTTCTGATTTATTTCAAGCAACTGAAAAGAATAGAAGAATAACCATTAAAAGTAAGGGCAATATATGGGAAATCCTGGACACAATTAAACAGTCAAATATCCACATAATAGGTATTACAGAAGGTGAAGAGACATGTAATATAGAAAACATCTTTCATAATATATTAACTGAAAAATTTTCAAATTTACGGAGGCATGTGAACAGCTAAATCCAGGAGATACAAAGGAAACCAATAGATACAACATAAGAAGATCCTCTCCAAGGCGTATCATAGCCAAATTGGTGAAAATTAAAGACAAAAGGAAATTTTTTAAATGGCAAAAGAGAAACACCAAGTTACTTACAAAGTTTACCCCATTAGACTAACATCAGATTTCTCAGCTGAATCAATACAGGCAAGGAAAGAATGAGAAGACATATTTAAAACTCTGAAAGAAAAGTAATTTCATCCAAGAATACTATACCCAGCAAGATTATCCTTCAAATGGGAAAGAGAAATAAAATTATTCCCAGATAAACAAATGTTAAAAGAATTCCCCAAAACGAAACCAGGACACAAAATATTTAAGGGACTACTATACCAGGAAAGGTAAAGAGAGACAAACAGAAGTAAGAAAACACAAAATAACTGGGGGGAGGAAGACAAGTCCACACATATTGATAATAACATTGACTTGGGACTAAATGCAGATTCAACAATTTCACACAAAAACAGGATTAAATACAAATCCATCTATTATTTGATAGACAGTTTTCTCCCAAGTTTCAATTTATATATTTATTATCACAATTACTCATTGTATAGAATCAGATAATAGAGTAAAAGTTCAAAATGTTACAACTGAGCCTTTCTGTGGAATGAAATTAAAAATAATAATTTTTAAAAATGCTAAAATCAAAAAGCTTGTAAAGCCTATAAATCACCAAATCGATTATTTTATCATGTCTTCCTTTTCAATATCTCTTTCCACTTTTGTTTTATCTTTGCCTTTTTGAAATGTATTATTTATTCACATTATAGTACTATGGTCTTATAAGAACTCACAGTGTGTGAGTAAAAGTGTCTGTTCTATGTCTTCCTAATGAGCTACTTTTACATAAAATTTTACTTATCTCTATCTGGACCAAATTTTTTTCTGATTATAAACTATCTCCCACAGTCTTCTACATGGAAATTATAAACTCTTCTTTTATTGGCCATGTTAAGATTATCTTTGTTAATTTATGAGATTGTTTGTGCCTTATTTTTAATAGGCTTTTCTTTAGAACCGTACCTCACAGTAAATAATGTCATAGACAACTCAGTACATACTTGCAGGCTAAGCATTGGAGTGAGTTTTGAATGTTCACAACATATTGTTAAATGTTGAAGGTGGTGAGCATGTTTATATCCTCAATTTGTTTATTACACAGTATATACATTCTGTAACCTACAAAGATGTGTAATGATTATATGTAAATCATAACTTATAATAAATATTTAAAGAGAAATATTTGAGTGAGCAAATGGTGCAGTGGTTGCACCACTAAACTCCCACATGATCAACCACAGCTCAAGTCCTCAACCTGGTGGCTTCGAAATCACACTGGGCACATGTGCATGTATGCCCAAGATCCCAGGAGGAGAAGGTATTGTGGCATGGCCATTCCCCTGGGCTTAATATCTCATTTTCCCTCTCATTGTCTATGTTTTTCTCTCTCTGGCAAGCACACACATCCTATGGTAAAAACTTCTAAAAAAGAGAGAGAGAGAGAGAGAAATATATATTATGGGCAAAAAAAAAAAAAAAGAGGAGCACAATATTTGAAGGGATGTTTTGCACATAATATACAAACACACACACACACAGGCAAAACTACCACTGTCAATGGCCAAATGAGCTCACAGAAAGAGAGCCAAGCTTGATGGGTCATTAATGTGTTTACCAAAGCCCCATTGGGATATCAATATGTACTCGCTAGAATTCCCAAAATTTGAAAAACTAAAAATGTGAAGTGTTGGCAAGAATGAGGAGTATCTCTTAAAATTCATACATTACTGGTGGGAATGTAAAAATTTTTACCAACTTGATCCTTGAGCATCAGAACCCAAGAACTCTTGTTCTGGTTGGTGCTATTTATACTAATAAAACAAGACCAGGTTTAGGTTTGGTGTAACAAAGCAGAACTTTATTTTTCACATCAAGAAAGCAAAAGGGGAGTTAATGCTCCAAAGTTATTTTCTCCCCAAAAAGGAGTCAATCTGTTGCTTTCACAGGAGTTAAAGCTCCACCTTTTTTGCAGTTTGCACTGTGAGACTCCGGAACATGCTCAGACCCTCGTTCTTGGCATCCAGTACCTTCTTTTTCACTTGGCACTTTATTGCTGTCTAGCGACAACTGTGGTTTCCGTTGGTACTGCAGTTAGTACTTTGGACTGCTTCCTTGGTTCCTGTAAGCAATCACAGTTAAAATATATGATCAGTTGCTACATCACTGCAGGGTTTTCTTAATAAGATGTTTTTCTTAGTAAAAAAAATGGCACATTTTGGAAAAAAAAATTGACAGTTTGGGCCAACAAATGGCATGGTAGTTGAGGCTCTGTACCCCAAATCACTGACTCTGCAATTTGAGTCCCAATTTAGCAGCTCAAAAATCACATCAGGCATGCCCCAAATCCCAAGGCAAGAATGGAAGAGAAGGGATTACAACCCCGGGGCGGTGGGGGGGTGGATTTCTCACGTTCTTTCTTTCTCTGCCTGTCTCTATCTCTCTCCATCAAGAGCATGTGCCTTATGGAAAAAATCTAAAAAACATTTTTTAAGTAAATTAAAGAAAGTTTGACAATTTCTTATAAAATAAAATGTGCATTTCCCATGTAACCAAGTATTCTATCCCTAGATATTTATTCAAGAGAAATGAAAACATGTCTACATAAAAACTTATATGTGAATATTCATGGTTCCTTTATTAATAGTCCCCAAATATTAAGGTTATTTCCAAATTGTGGGATAAATAATTCTAGTATATTCCAATAATGGATTAATATTCAGCAATTAAAAAAGAACTGCTAATACATGGTAAATAGATTGATCTCAAAAACATTGTATAAAGAGATCAGACAAGTACTACTACATGCAATATAACTTCATTTTATGATACTCTGGAAAAGGAAAATCTGTAGGGACTGAAAGTATGTCAGTGTTCACCAAGGACTACAGTTGTGGAGAAAGAATTGACAGCAAATGAGTATAGGGATATTTTAGGGGCAATGGAAATGTTCTGTCTTGATTATGATATTGGTTACATGCCTACATACATTTATCAAACCTCATCAAGCTTCACACTTGAAAGAGTAGATTGTATTTCTTTTCTGTAAAGTATACCTAAATAAAAATAGTTTGTCACAATAATATAAAAAAGATTATAAGACAATGTTCAATTTATCATCAAAGGACACAGAAAAATACTCACATAATGATCAAAATATTAAAATACATCTTGTCTAACAACCTCAGTTTAAAGAGGAGGACAATCAAGTCCAGAAAGTTGCACTGATTACTGATTGGATACACACAAATTGACCTTTATTGTCTAGGAGGATTTTTTTCTTTTTGAGTTTACTAATTCATCTCTTTCATGAGAGTAGGAAACAGGGTTAGGGTGAAGGGAGACAGAAATTCCCAGCAGGATCTTAACACTGACATTCTATTCCCAGCTTCACCCAGCCATCACAGGCCTACATGTGGGTATTCAGTGTGTACAAGGAGGCCTTGGAACATGAACTCAGGACCCTCCCACATAGCCTCAGCTTCCCAAAGTGTTGTATTATTACTGTGCTACTGCAGCTGGCCTTTGCAGGGCTTTGAAACCTAATGCTTTGCAATAGAAATGCAGTGCTGGGAGCAATTAATAAATGCATAGCACTCTCACCAATTCCCCATAAAGGGATGAATGTATTTTACATTAGCAGCTACAAAGAAAATGTAAAGGAGCCATAAAGACAGAATTTGATAAGAGGAACTCCAACTTAGTCCCAAAAGGTGTCCTTTACAGAATGATTTCAGGAGCTGTTAAGCAAGGGTACAACCTGGTAATGTGAGATGTCAATAACACAAACCCGGCTGGCCGAAGAATACAACAGAATGGAAAAATCATACAGAAAAGTGAGATGTCAATAACACAAACCCGACTGACCGAGGAATACAACAGAATGGAAAAATCATACAGAAAATAATAACACTTAGGGTAGCAGGGTATGAGTATGAAAACATAGATGGTATCCAAAGAATATGACTTTGAAGATAAAAGTATAAACCTTGGTCCTGTTTGGAATCCAGAGGAGATGGTATGTGTGTTCATGCCCAAAATCCCAAGAGGAGAATGGAGGAGAAGGGATTGTGGTGTGGCTATCCTCCCAGGGTGGGGATGGGGGGTTGTGAGTTCTTGCTTTCTGTCAACTTAGTCACCAGATTTCCTCTCCTAAAAAGTTTAAAGACTGTTGTTTTTATTTGAAAGAGCTATAAATCAGGAACCACACAGTGGAGTACTTTATTGACTATAAAAATTAGATGAGTTATTTAAGGCCTATGAGTACTTATTGAACCTCTGAGTGGGGTCACTGGGGATAAAGTAGACATGAAATGACTAGATTCTAGACCTGACCATGCCCATTTAATCTGTGTATACTTCTGAGTTTCATCTTAATTCTTCAATGGTTATAGTATTAATATATATACATATATATATACATACACACACATATACATATATAAATAATTATATATTTTACACATATATGTAAAATTCTGGAGTGATATATTTCTGAGTGTCATCTTAATTCTTCAATGAATATATATATAAAATTTTATATATATAATAATAATGGAGTGTACTAGAGACATATCTAATAATTGGTTGGCTATTTGGTTGGGAGTCATAAAAATAGCAAATTAGCATGATGATGATGGGCAATCCTCTGTATATAAATACTTATAACATATTTGCTTTGAGAAGAATAAGAGACATTCCTTAGTTCATATTTGAATTGATCTTAAGTTTAGTTCAAATGAGGAATTATGAGTCCATCCTGACTAGCAAAAACTAATGTGTATTTCCAAATAATTCTACAATGAGCTCTAAAGTTAAAAGATATTGAATGTACAAAAGGAAGAAATAATGGTATAAAACTGAAGATCAATATGAGATGGTTGTTTAGATCTATAAATATAGTGTCCAAGGGGATAATCCCATATAGAGCATATATAAAGTTAAAGACCATGAAATGCCTTTGTAATCACATGCATAGTACACAGAGATCAAAGAAATCAGAGATAGGGTCTGTGGAGCCTTTGGTGAAATGCCAATGGATGGCACAGTCAGCATCAAACTGCTCATTCCCAAATGGGTGTGTCCACTGTTGAAGGGGGAAAAGAAGATAGAATGGAGATCCACGAAGAACAGATTCTCAAGATGGTGAAGGACAGCTCTTTTCATCTGGTAGGCACAGCACTTTAAAAGCGTGGAGAGCAGAATTCTCACTAGTACAGCTGGTGGTAGACTAAGAATCTAGCCAAAGGAATACTGCATACAGGAAGAAAGATTCCATTAGTCTCCGGGAGTAATTAACCTCCAGCAGCTTGAAACTCACACAGGGTGTATGTGTGTTCATGCCCAAAATCCCAAGAGGAGAATGGAGGAGAAGGGATTGTGGTGTGGCTATCCTCCCGGGGTTGGTGGGGGGGTGTGTGTGTGAGTTCTTGCTTTCTGTCTATGACTCTCTGGCAAGTGCACACACCTTAGAGCAAAAAAAAAAAAAAAATCTCTCTTAACCAGCTGTTGGCTTAATGTCTATGTTGCTGGACTCCCGTGGTAGTGAACCACTGTTCAAGTCCTGGACCCAGTGATTTAAACTCATGCTGGGCGTGTGTACATGAGTGCCCAAGATCCTGAAAGGGGAACAGAGGAGAAGGGATAGTGGTATGGCCATCCTCCCTGGGGGGTAATTTCTCGCCTTCTGTCTCTCTGTCTCTCTCTGTCTTTCTGGTGAGCACATGTGCCCTTTAGCAAAAAATAAATAAATGAATAAAAAATAAGATAGCAACAGAGTAAGAGTCACTTCTAATTTTTTTGCATTATTTTTGCCAATACTGTACAGAATATGGCCAAATAACATGAACCTTATACCAAAAATTTTAACTTTTTTTAAAAGTATAAAATATAGATAATTTGATTTTTCTCACTTCACCTAATTTTGGGAGTCTTTGTCTTACCATGTAGCCTGCTTTGCTTCCCTAATCCAGTAGTGTCTCAAGCTAAACAAAAGGGCTTTCCAGGAAGAATCAAGGTTGAATACAGCAGAAGCCAGGAGAGCAAATAGTCTGGTGAATACTTCCAAGGGTAAAATTTAAATAACAGTTAAAACCTGTGGGGGGGAAATATTCTTTAAGTGCTTTAACTAATTCCCTTGTCAGCTAATCCAAACTGAAAAATGTATACTAACCTACAGTGACTATCTATTTACAGCTGAAGCTACTGAACTACAGTATATTGAATTTATCTATTGTTATATAGATTTCTAAGACTTTGTTTCCTGCTGTGAGTATGAATAACTCAAAGTTAATTGAACATATATGTCAAAAGTGATTTTTAAATTAGTGGACAAAACATTTTTTAAAAATTTAAAGGATGACATTTATCTTTCCCTTTAGTGAATTCCTCATATGCTTGTTTTTGAGCTTGGCTTCCTGTGACCACACTCATTCTCCTGATGTGGCAGGGGGGGCTTCACAATTCTAGAACTTTGTCAATCAAAATTCAATTTTACTAGCAAAATACATACTAATCTTTCCGGGTGAGTTCTTTCTCTTTGAACTCAATTTCCCTCGTTGAGAATGTTAATAATTTCTTACAAAACCCTGATGGAAATAAAGAAAAGAAATAGAGAGACAGAGACATCTAGAGTTTCTCCAAACTCTCGCATCATGGGATTAGGAGCAGAGCTAAAATGCAAATAACTCTACACCTCTCTGTGTGTGAATGACTTTTGCTTGTTGTCTTGGAGTCGTTAGGTAGTCATGGTATATTACCAAGTAATGAAGGCACATCAAAAGATGTTTGTTTCAAGGTCTCAGGAGGTAGCACAACTATAGAGGGAACCTGAATTGTTGAAGAAGGCTAGTCACAACTGGAGAGAACACATCAATTCTTGTCTTGGTTAAATGTTCTAAAAATGAGAGATTGAGCATTGAGATGAAAAACAAACATAGTAAGTAAATCATAATGTATTGGAGGGGAATTGATCAGGACTCATTTGATCACATTGCTAATAGGAAAAGAGCTCTGACTCATTTGTATTTGTTGCCTGGTTTATGACACAGTGGTGACTGTGAATGCAGTTTTGGAAAGGAAAAGTGTTACATTCAACAATAAAATCCTTCCTCAATCTGTATCTGAATAGGAAACCAATCTGGATCAGATGACAGATCATTTTCACATGCTTCCCACATTTCAGGCAGTCCAATGCCTTACATTTCTGCCTAGCTGACTCAAGTTCCCCTTTGCAGTTGCTCCAGTATTCCCACCTCATCCTTTCTACACTATGGCAACTTTGTCTCTCTGCTTGCCTAAGTACTGAATTCTTTCTTTTCTTTTTTTTTTTTTGGAGAGATTTTTGCTATAGGACACATGCGGTCGCCAGACAGACAGAGAGAGACATAGAGACAGAAAGCGAGAAATCACCTCCCAGGGGGAATGGCCACGCCACAATCCCTTCTCCTCCATTCTCCTCTCGGGATCTTAGGCACACACACACTCGCGCCTGGCATGAGTTTTAAGCCACTGGGTCCGGGATTCGAACCACAGTTGACTACATGGGAGTCCAGCAACATAGCCATTATGCTAACTGCTGGTCCCAGTACTCAATTCTTGAAGCCCATATTTCAAGACTGTCTCTTTGGTACCATTTAACTCTGAAGCAAATGAGCCAAATACAACATTTCTGGAGTTCTATTTTGCATTTGGGCAGATTTACATTCTCAAATGTATGGCTGTGGTTGTGGCACTAAGAATTAGAACATGTGGAGATCAGCAGACGGTGTAATGGTTACGTCGCTGGACTCCCACATAGTCGACCACAGTTCAAGTCCCAGACCCAGAGGCTTTGCTGGGCAGGTGTGCACACATGCTCCAAATCCTGAAGGAGAATGGAGGAGAAGGGATTGTGGCATGATCATCTCCCCTAAGAGATCACTTTTTACTACCTATCTCTGTCTCTCTGGCAAGTACACATGCCCTATAGCAAAAAAATCTCTCCCTAAAAAAAAAAAAAAAAAAGAATTAGAACATTTGATACATGTGTATATATGCTGCGTGTGACCAATGCCTTTGATATATTATTCTTCCATCAGTTGTCTTTGTATTTTCTTAAAAATTATTTACTTAATTTTATTTGCTCTTTTTATTTCTTTCTTTCTTCTTTTTTCTTCCTTTTCTTTTCTTTTTCTTTTTTTTTTTTTTGATAGGTTTTTGCTAAAGGACGCATACGCTCACCAGAAAGACAGAGAGAGACAGAGAGACAGAAAGTGAGAAATCACCCCCCAGAAGGGATGGCCATGCTGCAACCCCTTCTCCTCCAATCTTCTCTCAGGATCTTGGGTACACATGCACAAGCGCCTGGCGTGAATTTAAGCTGCCAGGTCTGGGACTCAAACCGTGGTCAACTATGTGGGAGACCAGCAACATAGCAATTACACCAACTGCTGGTCCCTATTTATTCATTTTAACTTTGATCAGACAGAGAAAGAGAGAGAGAGAGAGAAAGGGAAAGTGAGAAGCAAGCCACCAGGTCTGGGACTCGAAACACCGTTGGCCATTTCGGAGTCCAGCACCCTAAGCACCATACCATCTGCTGGCTCCAGTCTTTGCATTTTTAATATATACTAATCACAAAAGACGTATCATGTTTGTATTGTTTTCTTTTTTTTTACTGGACATTGTCTTTATAACCATTATTTTTATTTATCTTTTATTTTATAATTATTATTTCTAAAAGAAAGAAAACAGCGCAATGCACCACCATGTACCCATTTAATAGGTTCAATGATTATCAACACTCTGCATCTAAGAGTTCATAATTAGTAAATGCTTACCTGGTTTGTAATGTGTTACAATTTTAAATACATTGTGTTGTGTAGAACAGTGCTTACAGATTTAGGTTATCTCCTTGCACAGATACCAGAAGTAGGAACTTCTGAGAGTAGTTGATCCCATCTTTATGTACTCTACATATCATCAGGTTAAACAAGAGTCCATTGGTTCTCCTTACACTTATGCTATGTCCACTAAGGACAAGTCTTGCTCTTTTTGCTTGCTTAATGAATGAGTAATGACCTGAAGTGAGCTCTAAAGCTCAAAGTTAAGGTCAGCTTTACAATGTGGGAAATTCTCTTGGGGCCACCTTTTGAATATTGCAGAGGCTGTTGCTGGGATTGTAGAGGAATGTAAAGAGGTGGATGAGAGTCATAGCTAAAGTTGCAAATAAGTTCTTTGTGCATTTTAACCAAAGAATACTTTGAACACAAGCATGTTTTTCTCTTCCTTCCCCAAGCCCTTCTTGACAACACAACAAATGATAATCTGGAATCAAACACGACACTCTACCTGCAGGACCCGACTCTGACAGATGGAGCTGTGTTTAAATAGCTTCTTGTTGCCAGTTCCAATAAAAGAAAAGTACACAAAAACCCAGCTCTAATGGGAAAAGGGAAAGTGCTCTGAATTTGAAAGGGAGTCAGGTAAGCATAATAATGATGAGATTCATCCAATCCCTCAGCAATCCAGGGAAACCTTTCCTTGGAGGTTGGCTAGAATAGCCATAGCTGTGTAGAGCCCAGCTGTACATGGGTGGGTAGCATAAAGTTTGGTGATGCTAACAAGTGTTCATTTAGCTTATATGGGGCAAGAGGGAAACCTGCCAGATATTTTATCTGTGCTGGGCTGGTTGGGTGTGCAACAGCTGCTTTTGTTATCTGAGAATGAGGCATCGGGGGCTGTGGGATTGCTCTAGGCTTAATGATTTCTGAGTTTTGTTAAATAAAGGCACTCAGATGACATTCTGGTAGAGGATGAGGCCTCAGAAGACTCCAGGAAGAAAAACAACCTTTACCTTGAATTTTTGGATTTAGATCCAATGGGACAACAGTCATGCATCTAGTCAAAAGACTTATAAAACACTTACTTTGTTTTAAAAGAAAATGACTTTTGTCATCAATTTGATTTGAATTGGTTCCAGTACCATCTATAGTGTTGAATTTGGTTTCCTGATCACATGGCAGAAACCTTTCTGTATGGTTTGTGGCCTCCTTAACCCTCATTTTTCAGATATTGGTCAAAAACTACCCCATAGCACCACAGCCATCTAGAGCTCAGAAGAGATATCTTGGGTATTTTGTTGTTTTGGGTTGTCTCCATCCTAATGTCCTTCAGTTGTACTATAGTGTCACTCTGTAGCTCTCACACACTTTCAAACCTATATATGCATTGAGTTCACCAGCATTTATTGGTGAATGTTATTGCCAGACTTTGTGGAAATTACTGAGGTTGCAAAGATAAGGAAGACAGTCACTAACCTTAAGGCATTTATTGAAGGTATGAGATACACATTACATAATTCAATACAAACCAATATGCAAAAACAAACTGATAACCTTACATAATTCAATACAAACCAATATGCAAAAACAAACTGATAACCTTACATAATTTAATACAAACCAATATGCAAAAATAAACTGATAACCATCAAGAGAAATATGAGAGTACGGTGATTCATTCTACCTGTAATTGTTGGTGAAAGTGCACAGGGGATCCTAAGAGTCACCCACTGGTCTTTACGAGAAAAGCCTATGAATAGCTACTGTTTATGGGACACCCAAAACATTCCATGTGTTAAATCAGGTAGTTTAATTTACTTTTTTAAAGTCAGAATTACATCCTCATGCATTAGGTATTATAACTCTCAATATGCAGGGAATAAAAAAAACTGAGAGAGATAATGAGCTGAAGGACACACAAAGTTGAGTCACAGATAATCTAAATATTTCTGATTCAAAGCCTATGCTCCTTGATGAACACCACACTGCTTTTGAAAGTACCAGAGGTGTGTACTCTATCAGAGAGATAGTTACCACTGCCAGCTTTCTCCATCTGTTCTTTAACCTCTACCTCCCAGGCAAGACTCAGTACCCTGGCATTTTTTCTGCCTTTTCAGTCACTCAGTTGTAGTAAACTAAGTGCATTTTCTTCCTCCCCTTCTTTCAAACTCACATTCCTTAGGAGAAACCTGTTTTGGAATGTTTTTTGCTGCTGTAACAGAATACCACAGACACAGTAATGTATAAAGAACCTAAATTTAGTAACAGTTTTCCAGTCAAGAAAGTCAAAGAGGAAGGCATCAGCATGCGGGCTGGTGAGGGAAGGCCTTCTTGCTGTCTGCTCACAGGGCAGAGGCAGAAGCAGAAGGGCAAACTGGCTAAAAGTTATGTGTAGCCTGTGTTTTTTTTTTTGAAAGAGAGTTTTTGCTGTAGGGTGCATGCACTCGCGGGTGAGACAAAGAGATACAGAGAGACAGAAAGCAAGAAATCACCCCTCAGGGAGATGGCCATGCTGCAATCCCTTCTCCTCAATCTCCTCTCAGGATTTTGGGCACACATGCATGTGTGCCTAGCATGAGGGTTTTTTTGTTTGTTTTTTTTTTTAATTTCCCTGAAAGTTACAAGCATTCAGTAGGCTCCAGAGTTCCAAAATAGTTGCATCAGAGCAATTCTGCCCATGCAATTGTCATCCATGTGCAGAGACAGATTTCTGGTTCTTTCTGCTTTGCCACCTTCCTGGAATTTTTTTCAGTAGATTTTTAAGAGGAGATGTTCTCTGAAATATTACACAGATTAATAATATGTGCTCACTGTGTAGATGCTTTGGTCATATTGTATGATTATATTGAATAATGTCTCATTGGTTAACTTGTAGTTAGCAATGAGGCCAAAAAGGGTAATATTGGTTCTTCTGACTGGAGAGAATATGGTTGTTGCATCAGGCATATGACTTTATCATTTGCCTCAATTTTCACAAGTGATTGTCAGTTCTGACACATCTCAGCTGACTATTAAAGCACACGATTTTTTTTTTCTTAACTGGTATTAAATAGATTAATGTCTATAAAAATCTTGTAGGGTCATTCCCATGAAGATTCTGATTTAGTAGTTGAGAGTAGATCAAGATTTTCGTTATCTGACAAACTCCCACAAGTATTCTCGATTCTTTATCTACATTGAAGAGCAAAGCTGGGTACTAGCTGTGCTCTGGATCTAAGCGTTGTCTCACTACATGGCTACTCAACCTCTTTTGAGAATCAATTCTTTGTGGAAAAAAAAATTTCTGTTAATATTACTTATCAAAATTGAGCTTTTGAGAAGGGTTTTCTGCTGAACTATACTTCAACATGTGTTAATTTCTCATTTAACCCTCATAGCAACCCTGAAAAATAGCTACAGTTATTACACTTTACAGATGTGAAACTGAAGTTCAAATTGTTTAAGTAACTTGTCCATAGTCATTCAATTCTTAAGTATCTTTGGACCAAAAGTTACTGTAATTTGTTCTGCCTTTTACTTTTGATTTCGTTTTATTTTCTTACTCTTAGTTCCCTTTTTCATTATTTTCCATAATTTCATTAAACATTTTATTACTATAATGCATAGTCTATGTGCCATCTAAAAGTTGTTTACTATATTTTAAACCAGTTTATTTATTTGTTTATTTGGAGAGGTTTTTTTCTATAGGTTGTATGTGGTCACCAGAAAGACACAGAGAGACAGAAAGACAGAAAGCGAAAATCACCCCCCTGGGGGGATGGGCCATGCTGCAATCCCTTCTCCTCCATTCTCCTCTCGGGATCTTGGGCACGCAGGCATATGCACCCGGTTTGAGTTTAAACCACTGGGTCTGAGACTTGAACTGTGGTCAACTACTTGGGAGTCCAGCAATATAGCCATTACACTAACTGCTGGTCCCTAAACTACTTTAATATAGACATAAGTAATGCACAAAAATTGAACATAGGGCAAATCATAATTGAGACACTGAAGTATCCACCACCTTGCGGTCATTCTTCTTAAATTTTTTTTTCAACTCATCTACCAGACTTTTCTCCCTATGCTACTGCTTGTCTTTTTTCTTTTTTGGAAATAATAAAATATGATTCCAAATGAATATACTTCCAGAATGTTATTCTTCATGAGTACAGGATACTGGTTTAAATTAGTGAAGACTAATTTCTTTAAGCTATCTCTTATTCTTAGGTATTTACATAGCTTTATTGCCTTTCTTTTAAATTTTTGTTTTCTAATTCAAATAACGTTGCAGCCGCTAACACTCCTTTGCATTTGTGATGGTGCACACTCCTCATTGGTCTCTTTTAGATTTTTAATTACTGAAGTAAGCACTTCAAAACATCCCTATTGCAAAATCTTTAGCTACCAAAGGAAATCCCACTTTGGTTTCCAGATGAATCACATTTCTCTCTCTGAAGAGTCCTTTGAGTTTGGTGTTTTCCTTCAAGATCTTTTCACATTAATTCAGACAGATGTACATAAAGAATGATTCTATGATGCCTTAGTATATGAATGGAAGCATACTGTGCACGCTTTTTAAAATTACATTCCATAGAAAATATTTTCTAAGAGACATTGGTTAGCCCAAGTTAGAGTAGTCTTGCTTTTTTGCCACCTTGTTATCATGGCATATCACCTTCTGTTCTTCTTTGTCAGGTTGATAAATAGTAAATAGTAGTCAGTAGAATGTCAATCAATATGCACAATGGATGTAGATATAATTATTGATTCTAACTTTTTTATAACATTGCTCTTATCTGTCAAATTCTCTTTCCATGCAGTCCTTTCCCCTTCCACCAACCTTTGAGGATAACGATATTTAAGAGTTTGCTTGTATTATTTTAGATCTCTCCTTAAGTTTATAATTTATACATTCAGACAAATGTAAACACACTCAGAACATTTACTGCTGTTTGTGTATGCGTGTTGTCCTTTTAAAATAAAGTAGATCATCTATAAATTGTCTTTTGACATAACTAATATTTCTTAGATATCAATTGATGTAAACATAGATCAGGATTTTGCTACTTCGAAACTATTAAGATTTGGGACCAGAATTCTCTGGGAGGCTCTCCTATGCATTTCAGGATGTTTAGCAGCATTTCCGACCTTTACCCATCAGATGCCAGTGTCACTCCCTCCTGTAGTTGTAACAACCAAACTGTCCACATGAACGAAATTGCTCCTAGGTAAAACCAATGATGCATTAATAGATGTACCTCATTATTTGTTAGTATTGTGTTAGATTCCAAACTATCTAACAACATTTTCCATTTTAAACAATGTTGCAATGAGCATCTTTTCAGAAAAGACTGAGAGGTAACTTGACATAATGAGAAAGAGCAAAGTTTCTGAAACCAAGTTATCTGAATCAAATCATAGATCCAAAATTTGTAAAATGGGGAACCTAAGAGAAACGAGCAGTAATTAAAGGAGCCTGGGTATGTAAGGTAGTAGGAGCAACTTATTGATAAATAATGCCTCTTCTTACATACCACCTTTTGAACATGTTCAAATGTTTCAAAGGGTAGACATGAACATTTACACAGCTGAGTATGTAAGAGATTCATGTTTTTAATGTTAGGAAACCTTGCAAAATCTCTTTTCAGAAAAGTGTACTGATTCATACTATCATCAATAATGCATTATAGAGTTATCTCCTCATACACTTGCCAGTATTCTTTTATTAGACTCTAAAAATACTTCTAATCTGGTAGAAAATCAGTAGAATTTCATTTTTATGACAATTTGTATATTCATAATCATCAATACCAGTGAATTTGAATAACTATTCATGATTATATTGACTATTAAATTTCCTTCTCTGTGACTTATCTGTTCTTATCTTTTGCTATTTTCAATTTATTTTTCCATTTTCTTTACCTATATGTAGTTCTTCAATTATTGGGTCATCCGGAAAGTCATGAAGCATTTTTTTGTATTAAAACACACACACACACACACACACACACACACACACACACAGAGAGAGAGAAAAGGTCATCATGACTTTCCCGATGACCTAATATTCTGGCTTAAAACCTAAAATAAAGAAGGCGTCACCACCAGTTTATAATAACTGGGAAAATTCAGGTTAGAATCCAAGCTTAATGATGACTCCTGAACCATCATGACAAGAGTATAATCACTGATTATATTCAGTCCCATTCCAGGTGGTATTTTCTGGTAGCCAGTTACATTACAGTTTTCTAAAACTTTACTCTGTAAGTTTCATCTATATAAGCCTAGTGACTGCAGAGAAAATAAAGACTGCACTCTTTGTTTAAAATGAACAAACAAAAAAGCAGCAATGAAAAACTAAATAGAGTAACAACATTCTGAGAATTTTTATTGTTAAATATAATTATAATCAAATAATGCTTTGTTACCCGGGAGATCAATTTTTTGTTTTCCTCAACATCTAGGGCTTCATGTCCAGCAAAAAGGAATTCTAAAAAGTCTTTTGCTGGGAACCAACAGTTAGCATAATGGCTATGTTGCAGGACTCCCATGTAGTCGAACGTGGTTCATGTCCCGGACCCGGTGGCTTAAAACTCACGCCGGGCGCGTGTGCGTGAGTGCCCAAGATCCCAAGAGGAGAACAGAGGAGAAAGGATTGCGGCGTGACCATCCCCCCCAGGGGGTGATTTCTCGCTGTCTCTAATGTCTCTCTCTTTGTCTGTCTGGCGAGCGCACACGCCCTATGACGAAAATCTCTCAAAAAAAAAAAAGGTCTTTTGTGTCACAAGTGCCACATGTCAACTTCTATGTAATTTTAAAAAACCAACTAGAGGGAACCAGCAGTTAGCGTAATGGCTATGTCGCTGGACTCCCACGTAGTCGACCGCAGTTCATGTCCCGGATCCGGTGGCTTAAAACTCACGCCGGGCGCGTGTGCGTGCGTACCCAAGATCCTCAGAGGAGAATGGAGGAGAAGGGATTGCGGTGTGACCATCCCCCCTGGGGGTGATTTCTTGCTTTCTGTCTCTATGTCTCTCTCTGTCTGTCTGGCGAGCGCACGCGCCCTACAGTGAAAATCTCTCCACCAGTTTATAATAACTGGGAAAATTCAGGTTAGAATCCAAGCTTAATGATGACTCCTGAACCATCATGACAAGAGTATAATCACTGATTATATTCAGTCCCATTCCAGGTGGTATTTTCTGGTAGCCAGTTACATTACAGTTTTCTAAAACTTTACTCTGTAAGTTTCATCTATATAAGCCTAGTGACTGCAGAGAAAATAAAGACTGCACTCTTTGTTTAAAATGAACAAACAAAAAAGCAGCAATGAAAAACTAGATAGAGTAACAACATTCTGAGAATTTTTATTGTTAAATATAATTATAATCAAATAATGCTTTGTTACCCGGGAGATCAATTTTTTGTTTTCCTCAACATCTAGGGCTTCATGTCCAGCAAAAAGGAATTCTAAAAAGTCTTTTGCTGGGAACCAACAGTTAGCATAATGGCTATGTTGCAGGACTCCCATGTAGTCGAACGTGGTTCATGTCCCGGACCCGGTGGCTTAAAACTCACGCCGGGCGCGTGTGCGTGAGTGCCCAAGATCCCAAGAGGAGAACGGAGGAGAAAGGATTGCGGCGTGACCATCCCCCCCAGGGGGTGATTTCTCGCTGTCTCTAATGTCTCTCTCTTTGTCTGTCTGGCGAGCGCACACGCCCTATGACGAAAATCTCTCAAAAAAAAAAAGGTCTTTTGCTGTCACAAGTGCCACATGTCAACTTCTATGTAATTTTAAAAAACCAACTAGAGGGAACCAGCAGTTAGCGTAATGGCTATGTCGCTGGACTCCCACGTAGTCGACCGCAGTTCATGTCCCGGATCCGGTGGCTTAAAACTCACGCCGGGCGCGTGTGCGTGCGTGCCCAAGATCCCCAGAGGAGAATGGAGGAGAAGGGATTGCGGTGTGACCATCCCCCCTGGGGGTGATTTCTTGCTTTCTGTCTCTATGTCTCTCTCTGTCTGTCTGGCGAGCGCACGCGCCCTACAGTGAAAATCTCTCCAAAAAAAAAAAAAAAAACAACTAGAGACTAAAGCCATTGCTATGGTACATGATTGCCATCTTTTATTCATCAAATAAGTTTAAATTGGGCTGTTTTTAACTTATAAGGTAATAAAAAGCAACAAATTAGAAAATGTCTAGAGAGGACACAAAAGTAGATACTTAGAAAAAAATAAGAAATCATAGAGGACAGTATGATACTGGGCATGAGAGGGAAAGCTTCAATCAAAGAAGCTAGCAAAGACTTACCATCCTAGCACAATCTAGACAAGAAGGAAATCAGCGAAGGATCTTAATGGCCACTGAATGTTATGCATAATGCAACCTTCTGTCTTCTCATTCTTTCAACCCCTACTTATTCCTACCCAGACTGATGTGGCACTGGGATTGCTCATAATGAGTCTCTCTGTCCTTACTGTGAGGATGAAATGTCTTCTCTGTATCACTTAATATCTTTACCTCTCCTCCTTCTTGATTCTAAACCATATATATATATAAAATAAGCTCCTATCACTAGCTCATGCCTTTTGTTTTCATTACTGTAAACAAGAGAATCGGATTTTTTACTTCCAAGTATGCCCTCACCCAGAAGAATGGCTCTTTCAAAAACTGTACCCCTGAGTACCTTCCCTTTATACTCCTGTGTTTCTAGTCTTTCCATCTTTTTCATTATTGAGAGTTTTGGCTGTCCCTTACTTTTATTCAAAGAGAAACTTGTGCTCTTGCATATCAATTTTGCATTGGGATGATTTCACAGAAAAGAAATGGGGAAGATTGACTTCATACCATTATTACAAAGTTGAAAGAATCACTCATCATTTTCTGAAGATCTGGCATTAAAATCTATAAATAAATCTATTAATTGAGAATTTTAAAAATCAAATGTGTATGATGGTTTACGTAGATATGAGGACTATCAGTAGCTGAAACATATCCCCTACCCAAAGTTATGAATTTTTCCTGGTTTACAAGATGAAACTCATTCTACTTTTATTAGTACTATCCAATAATTTCAGTATTATGTCTGAATTTTTGTTAAAAAATAATAAATGTGAGCAACTTTTTTTAAGGTTTTGCCATAGGGTATGTGCACTTGCTGGAGAGACAGAAAAAGAGAGAGGAAACGTGAGAAATCACCCACCAAGGGGATAGCCATGCTGCAATGCCTTCTCCTCTCTTCTCCTCCTGAGAGTTTTGGGCATCCATGTACCAAATGTGATTTTTAAGCCACCAGGTCTGGGACTCAAACTGTGGTCATCCATCTCACATTTAACCACTGTGCCACCTGCTGGTCCCAAAAACTTTATTTTTAATGGTGGTTAAATTGAAATATAGAAGTGCTTCCAACCATACACACTCAGCAGCAAGCTTACTATGGTTTGTTGCCTTCCTACACATTGTTTAATATAATTCTCAAGAGTCTTTCCATGTTGAGATTATGTTTCTCAATTTCACAGGTGAGTAAATTGAGGTTCAATGGAGAAGTGATTTTCCTACAGTTGTTGAGGTAGTAAGTAGTTTATTGGTGGTTCAGATATGCAAAATAATCACTTCTACTTCTAAATTCTTAAGCAATTGAGAATTAACACTGGACACAAATGAAGATTTTCATCACCTACACTGTGCTACAGGATATGCCCCAATCCTATTGTATCCCAATTCTAGCCCCTGGAAAGTACTGGGGAAAAGCTAAATCTGCAGAACAAAAGCTGGATATATTCATCAAGATGTTTAGGGAGCCTTGCAACCTGATTATGCCCCTCATTGAAAGTGCCAGTTAGAGACAGCTAGAAAGTGGCAAGCCCTGATAATTCAATATATAGGTCCCAAAACCAAAAAAAAAAAAGAAAAAGAAAAAGAAACTAGTAGAATGAATCTCAAATGTGCACAACATAATATTAGACTAGATGTTGAAAATCAAAGAAACGTTAATATCCATGATGTAATTACTACACACTGCATACATACATGCTTTAAAATGTCATACTGTACCCCCACAAAGATGCACAGTGTAAATCAGAAATTACAATAAAAAAAAAAAACTATACCCAGATCATGTTTGCCACCAAGGAACAAGAGGAGAGGGACATGTAGCAGGCAAATCTGAGAGGAGAAGAAAACGGGCAAGAGCTGGGGCCATCCATGATAATGATACTCACCTTCCTTCTGCCAATTATACGTTGCTCCTCCCTGACACGGACAGAAAAGCCTAGGGGCTAGAGAGGGGAACTGAGAATGTTCTTCCATCATTGCGCTTTCCTAAAGAAATGGAAGATTCCTCCCTTATCTGAAGACAGGAGGAAAGGATATTAGGAGGAGGATAGACGTCTCAACAACTTTGTATGAAAGACTTTCTGTTGGATCAGCCAGAGGCATGGTAGGTAAGGCACAGCATACATGGCCAACTGCGCAATTCGAGTGAGCATATGGCTTAAGAAACACACTCATGTTTGTGCATGTGTGCGTGTGCCCAAAATCCAGACAGAATAATGGAATAGAAAGGATGGCCATACCCCTAGTGGAGTGATTTCTCATTTCTGCTCTCTCTCTTTTGCATGTACGAGTCCACATGACCTATAGCAAAATAAAAAGAAAAATAAAAACCTGCTGTTTTCCAAATAGTGAGCAGCTCACTGTCCTTTCTGTGACCCACAGCATCAGTAGAGGAGAGGAAAGTAGAACACTTGACCTTTCCTTTCATTTTCTTTTCTTTCTTTTTTTAAAAATTATTTTAACTTTATTCACTTATTTATTTTAATTTGACCAGAGGGGGACAGAGTCAGACCAAGAGCAAAAGAGATAGAGAGAGAGAGGGAAAATGAGAAAGCAAGCTGCCAGGTCCAGGACTCAAACTGCTGTCAGCCATGTGGGCGTCCAACACCCTTAACCACCATGCCACCTGCCAGCCTCAACCTTTGCCTTTCATTTTCAGTTTTGCCACTGATGGATAGATAAAAGACAGCTTTGCTTTTAGAAGGAGTTTGATTGGGTCTTTAGGGTGCTTTCCTACCAGTCACACCAGCACCCTGGTTACAGCTCACAGTCTAAACATCTATACTCTCCCAGGCATTAATTGTTTTCTTTGGTAGTGAGGTTGGTTGGACCTCACCTCACACTCTATCTGTCCCTTCTCTGGAAGGTTGACAGATTATGTTTTTCTTTCTCTTTCCATCTCTAGAACATTTCAACAGGGTCTCTCCCCTCACTGCCCTTTTTGAAACTGCCTTCTTTTTTTAGTCTGCCTGATTTAATTTCCTTTTCCTTTTTTTTACTAAATCTATTTTAGGAGGAGGATAGACGTCTCAACAACTTTGTATGAAAGACTTTCTGTTGGATCAGCCAGAGGCATGGCAGGTAAGGCACAGCATACATGGCCAACTGCGCAATTTGAGTGAGCATATGGTTTAAGAAACACACTCATGTTTGTGCACGTGTGCGTGTGCCCAAAATCCGGACAGAATAATGGAATAGAAAGGATGGCCATACCCCTAGTGGAGTGATTTCTCATTTCTGCTCTCTCTCTTTTGCATGTACGAGTCCACATGACCTATAGCAAAATAAAAAGAAAAATAAAAACCTGCTGTTTTCCAAATAGTGAGCAGCTCACTGTCCTTTCTGTGACCCACAGCATCAGTAGAGGAGAGGAAAGTAGAACACTTGACCTTTCCTTTCATTTTCTTTTCTTTCTTTTTTTAAAAATTATTTTAACTTTATTCACTTATTTATTTTAATTTGACCAGAGGGGGACAGAGTCAGACCAAGAGCAAAAGAGATAGAGAGAGAGAGGGAAAATGAGAAAGCAAGCTGCCAGGTCCAGGACTCAAACTGCTGTCAGCCATGTGGGCGTCCAACACCCTTAACCACCATGCCACCTGCCAGCCTCAACCTTTGCCTTTCATTTTCAGTTTTGCCACTGATGGATAGATAAAAGACAGCTTTGCTTTTAGAAGGAGTTTGATTGGGTCTTTAGGGTGCTTTCCTACCAGTCACACCAGCACCCTGGTTACAGCTCACAGTCTAAACATCTATACTCTCCCAGGCATTAATTGTTTTCTTTGGTAGTGAGGTTGGTTGGACCTCACCTCACACTCTATCTGTCCCTTCTCTGGAAGGTTGACAGATTATGTTTTTCTTTCTCTTTCCATCTCTAGAACATTTCAACAGGGTCTCTCCCCTCACTGCCCTTTTTGAAACTGCCTTCTTTTTTTAGTCTGCCTGATTTAATTTCCTTTTCCTTTTTTTTACTAAATCTATTAATTGTTTTCCTTCAAAAACATGCTCTATCCATGCCATTGAATTCCTGCATGTGATCATTTTGACTAAAGTTCAACTTTTTCACTTAATTAACCATCTATATAGCATGTTTTATTTGCAGTCCTTCTAATTAGGCCTTCCCTAATAACCCTATGAAGTGACTGGGTGGAATTAAATCCACTGCTTCTGGTCTCTTCCTTTGTATTCTTGCACAATTCTCCTCAGCCTTACCTCTTTTCTCCAATTCAGCATTATTTGCCTGTTAGTCTATTTGTTCCAATGTACTCTCTTTAGCTTTTCAGATAGATCTTTGTAGACATCTGCTCCAGGGTCACTGTGTGGAACTGTAATTTCCTCAAGCCTCGCCACCCTCTGGGTACATATGTGGGAACACTAATATTAATACCTCACTTCTCTGGCTCGTTTCTCTAAACTGCCAAGGCATGAACCCAAACTCCCTGAAAATCCCCTCCTAAGAATTTTTAGACTCTCCAGAGATGCATGGGACATATGCTGCCCTTTCCAGGGTTCTGTGCCACCCCGCTAGACACAGCTACTTTCTCCTGCTGCTCTGCTGGCCCGCTTTTCTCCACCAGTCTGCCTGATTTAATTTCCTTTTCCTTTTTTTTACTAAATCTATTAATTGTTTTCCTTCAAAAACATGCTCTATCCATGCCATTGAATTCCTGCATGTGATCATTTTGACTAAAGTTCAACTTTTTCACTTAATTAACCATCTATATAGCATGTTTTATTTGCAGTCCTTCTAATTAGGCCTTCCCTAATAACCCTATGAAGTGACTGGGTGGAATTAAATCCACTGCTTCTGGTCTCTTCCTTTGTATTCTTGCACAATTCTCCTCAGCCTTACCTCTTTTCTCCAATTCAGCATTATTTGCCTGTTAGTCTATTTGTTCCAATGTACTCTCTTTAGCTTTTCAGATAGATCTTTGTAGACATCTGCTCCAGGGTCACTGTGTGGAACTGTAATTTCCTCAAGCCTCGCCACCCTCTGGGTACATATGTGGGAACACTAATATTAATACCTCACTTCTCTGGCTCGTTTCTCTAAACTGCCAAGGCATGAACCCAAACTCCCTGAAAATCCCCTCCTAAGAATTTTTAGACTCTCCAGAGATGCATGGGACATATGCTGCCCTTTCCAGGGTTCTGTGCCACCCCGCTAGACACAGCTACTTTCTCCTGCTGCTCTGCTGGCCCGCTTTTCTCCACCACTGCCCTTTAGGGTACAGCGGTTCCCTGCATGTGGCTGATGCTGCTCCTCTTGTTGCTGCAGGCCCTGCCCTACATCATGCCCTTCTTCCAGCTGCTGAAGTCTGGCTGGTCTCTGAGCTCAGCATGCCTCTGCTGGTGACCCCTCTGAGTCCTCAGAATTAAATATGCCCCATGGTGTGTGTCAAGGTGGCAAAGAAAGACTCCCTGCTGTGTCCTGTATTCAAGTATTGGCATCCCAGTGGAGTGCTATTACGGATACTATATTTGTCTGCTACAGTTGACATAACAAAAACACCCAGACAGGTGACTTAGGACAACAAAAATTTATTTTCTCATGGTTCTAGAGGCTAGAAATCCAAGATTAAGGTCTAACAGGTTTGATTTCTCCTTAGGCTTCTCTCTTTGGCTTATATGAGCAAATTTCAAAAGTTTATGGAAGACAGAATTAAAGTACAAATTTATTGTAGCATCAAAAAATGTTGAAATCTATGCACAATTTTTTCATTGTATGCATTTTTAAAAATTATTTTATTTAACTTTATTTATTCATTCATTTTAATTTGACCAGAGAGAAACAGAGAGACTGAGAGAGAAAGTGAGAAAGCAAGTCACCAGATCCAGGACTCACACCACGATTGGCCATGTGGGAGTCCAGTGCCCTTAACCACCACACTACCTGCTAGCCCCTTTCATAGTACACATTTTACATGGACTTTTGTAAGATTCCTTAAAAATGTCCACTTTCTCCCTATGTATTCACATAGACTTTCTTTTGTGAACACTCACACTCATGTCCAAATTTCCTCTTCATAAAAGGATACCAGTCAGGTTGGTTTAGGGTTCCACATACAGCCTTTATTTGAACTTAATTGCTTCTTTAAAGGCCGTGTCATCAAATATAGTCACATCCTAAGTCACTAGGAGTTAGGATTTCAATATCCGAATTCGGAGGAAGAGTTAAAATTCAACCGTAGCAGGTGTCAATGCAATTCAAAACAGAGAAATAGTTCTTTCATTTTCTCTCTCTATGGCACAGACATCCACACTGAAGTTAAGCATCTGAGAACCTTCTCTACATATTACTGAGGATTCCTACACACCAATGAAAGCTAGGCATGTTACTCATGTACTAGTCACAACTTCTTTTCCCAGACGCTGTACCAAAAGCAGTACTTGGAGCCAGTAAGCTCAGCACATATAGAGACATCCCCATCCCAAACCCTCAGCAATGGAGGCCATCTGGACTTAAATCACTCCTAAACATGTCATAGGGATGACAGTGCATTGGTGAAGAATGTTGACTTTGCAGTCAGACTTGATGAGTGCATCATCCCAACTGCCTCACTTCCTACCTGCATAACCTTGAACAATCTGCTTACTTTCTCTCAGCCTTACTTCCTTTATCTCCAATATAGAATTATCAGTAATAGTACATGTTAGGCCTGAGGTCTGGGCAGCTTGGCTGTGGGGTTGGATGCCATGCCACAATCAGCTGATGCAACCCAGATCTAGTCTGTCATCAGACCTGCACTGCACCAGGATCTAACCCGGATATAGCATATGGTGCTCTACTCTGCACATGGTGCTCAACTCTGCACTGGGCACCAGACTTCACATGGCACAGCAGTCTGCTCTCCCCCTAAATCTTGCATGGATTGTTTCTACCTCTAAGACACTCCCCCTCCCTATACCCTTATAAAAATTACTAAATCTCGCCCTAGGGTGTGACTTCTTTGACCCCCCTCTCTTTTTCTCAGTCAGACCAGTGAACCTCATCCAAGAGCACTCCCAATAAAGGCTCTACATTTCTATTTTCTCATGTGGTTGGCTCATTCCTTACAGTACATATCTAAAATTATTGTGAGAATTAAATGAATCAACACAAATAAAGCACTTAGAACAGAAGAGAGTTTAGAGGAATATATTTAAATAATTATAAGCCTTATTACTCTTACTTGAACCCCATGGGAAATGGGTAGCTTCCTTATAGTACTACTCAAAATATGTAAGTGGAACAAATGCATTACTATTATTACTGCATTTATTTATCATATTTTATTGTTCATTTAATTCTTACATAAGTCATTTCACTTAGTCTACCAAGAAAGTACTATTGTCTATTCCATTTTATAGATGAGAAAATGAGGACTATAGAGTTTAAGAAATTTAATTAATTAAAGTCACACAACAAATGTGCAGATTAAATAAGAGCCTAATCACTTTTTCTTTCCCTTCTTACTGCCTTGCCTTGTAATTGCTACAATAACCTCCCTATTCTACCCACCTCCCACCACAAAACACAACCAAAGCATCTCCACATGCTGTGGAGAAACATGCTCTTCTTGGTTGTCTTTCAACTATTCATTGGTATCAATAATTCTATACCTCAGGCAGTGATTTGGAAAGGCTAGTTCAGCTGGAATACCTTGAGCTTATCTGTGAGCAAACACACATAGAGGCTATTCTCCCAGTGTGGATGGATAGAAAGACCCCAGTGAGCCCTGATTTCACTGGCTTCATGTGCATTCAAGTCCGGGGCCACCACTTGACATCAGCAAACTTTTTCTGGAAGTGGGCAAATAATAGTAGCATTTTTTGATTTGAAACCATTTGGCTCTACTGCTGAAGAGCAAGTGTAGCCATGGATGGTGTGTAAGTAAGTAAAGGATTATGACAGTGTTCTGATACAAGATCATTGACAAAAATGGGCAGTGACCACATTTGACCCAATTACCGACTTCTGCTTTATATACATTTATGAGTTTAATCTTCATTTAAACCTTACAAATGTAGTTCTTTTTTTTCTGCTTTAAGGTGTGAAAATGAGCTCACTAGGCACTGAGTGTAGGGACAAATATCTAAGGGGAGGAAAGCCCCAAAAACCTCTGACTGGGGAATCCAATTTTTTTGTCTAAGCATGTCTCATACTTGGGTTTCTCTTCTCCTTTCCCTGTTCATATCAGCCTGCATATCTGTGTACCTGTTTATGCTGCATTCAAATCCCTTTGATAGACAGTGTGATCTGTCACTTATACAACACTTTGTAGTAGCTGATGTCAGTGATTTTTATTATTTTCTGTCACTTGTTAGGCTCACAAGTTTAGTGCTTAAGAATCTATTTACATCTTTCTAGGTACTTTAGGTGAAAACAGGAACATATCTATGATATGGTGATTTCCATTGTCATTTTTTAGCTTCTAGCTTAGAGTATGAGCTTTAGAGAGAGAAATTCCTATTGATTTTCTGCAAAACAGAGATAATACTTATTTCATAGGGTTGTTGTGAGGAGCCAATGAAAGATGTTGATTAAACAGTACATATAATGTTTGGAACATAGTACATGTTCGCTAAGTTCAGTACTTTTTTTTGTTGTTGTTGATTTTCTTCTCTCTTTCTTCTCATGTTCTCCCCTATACCCTCACCAATACTAGACTGCTACTCATCAATCCTAACTTGGGGATGTTAGCTCAACTCAAACTTTTCAACCTTTCATTTTAGATTGGATGATTTTTGTGTGTGTATGTGAGGGGAGGGAGTGACTTGCATTGCATTTGGGGATCTTATGCAGAATCTCTGGTCTCTACACACTAGATGCCTGTAGCAACTCCCCAGTGATGACAGTAATTTATGTCTCCAGACATACCAAATATTCCCTGGGGGACAAACTTGCTCCTAGATTAGGACTATAGGCCTAACAAACAATGAACTCTTTCCTTCAGTCTCTACTCAATCTCATTCTAGCAGCCAAGCAAGGGTTATCTGATGTCTGGGTGGATCAGAAGTAAAAACCCAGTCCAAGCCAAACCTTTTTGCTTTTTGCCTCTTGAGAATATGAAATTAAAATTAAAAGGCAGTCATTCAATTCCAGCAGAATTCTTGCCCCTAAGGAGATGCCCCTACTTGGAGGTTATGAGACAGCATCTTGGACTGACCTCCTCTCACAAAACAGAGAAAGCCAGTCTGTAAAAATAGAGCATGATGCTTAGTGAGGAACGATGCTTAGAAAGGAGGGATGAGGGGAACCAGCAGTTAGTGTAATGGCTACGTCTCTGGACTCCCACGTAGTCGACCGTGGTTCGCGTCCTGGACCCGGTGGCTTAAAACTCACGCTGGATGTGTGTGTGTGCATGCCCTAGATCCCGAGAGGAGAATGGAGGAGAAAAGATTGCGGCGTGACCATCCCCCCTGGGGGGTGATTTCTCGCTTTCTGTCTCTATGTCTCTCTCTGTCTGTCTGGCGAGCGCACGCGCCCAATAGCAAAACAAAAAAAAAAAAAGAAAGGAGGGATGAGGGGAACCAGCAGTTAGTGTAATGGCTACGTCTCTGGACTCCCACGTAGTCGACCGTGGTTCGCGTCCTGGACCCGGTGGCTTAAAACTCACGCTGGATGTGTGTGTGTGCATGCCCTAGATCCCGAGAGGAGAATGGAGGAGAAAAGATTGCGGCGTGACCATCCCCCCTGGGGGGTGATTTCTCGCTTTCTGTCTCTATGTCTCTCTCTGTCTGTCTGGCGAGCGCACGCGCCCAATAGCAAAACAAAAAAAAAAAAAGAAAACAAAAACAAACAAACCCTCTAAAAAAAAAAAAAACCGCTCCAAAAAAAAAAAAAAACCTCTCCAAAAAAAAAAAAGAAAGGAGGGATGAGGTAGGATTCTGTGTGGGTTTCTGACCATTTCTACTTCCAGGTTTCAGACCTTGGAGAGACCTGATGGTCCTTCTACCTGGTTCAATGAGCACCTCCAGAATCTTTCTGATTTATTGACAACCTATCACACTTACTTTTTTCTTAACACAGTCGCGTATCTTACTTTTGTGTACAAACAAAAGAGTTTAATTAAAACACATTCAGAGAATTGTTGGCACCTTAGAAGAGGTACTTTTGCATGCCATCCAGAACTCGGAATTCTGTCAAAGTTCAGCCAGGACAAGAAGACACACTCTAACTATTTCAAACAGAGAGAATTTAGTAAAACAAATAGGTTACAGAGACGGTGAGCAATGAAAACATCACGATGAAAGAACCCAATGATTAATAATGCCAGGAAATCACTGTTACCCTGTGGTTCAATTATTTCCTTTTCACACAACTACATCTTTTTGATGTCCTCTTCATAGGGTTGGGTAATCCCCCCCATGCACAGTCTGGGCTTGGTCAAGCCATTTGACCTGCTCTAGCCAATGACATGTCACTAAAGAAAAATGTTGCCCATTTGAGCCTAGGTCCTAAGAGGTATCTTAAGACTTCCAGTTTGAGAACTGATGTGCAAAGGGTTAGAAAACAGACACTTCTTTACAATAAGAAAAAGCTAGACAAACTGAAGTTACTTTCCTCTAAGCAATTAGATAATGGATATTTCAGGACCAGCATTTGGAGTAATGGCTATGTCACTAGACTCCCACGTAAGCGACTGTGGTTTGAATCCCTGACTCTGTGGCTTAAAGTCATGCCAGGTGCATGTGCGTGCATGCCCAAGATCCCGAGAGGAGAATGGCGAAGAAGAGATTGTGGTGTGGCTATCCCCCTGGGGGGTGATTTCTCACTTTCTGTCTCTCCGTCTCTCTCTGTCTCTGGCAAGCACACATACTCTATAGCAAAACCTCTCTCAAAAAAAAAAAAAAAAAGAGAGAGAGAGAAAGAGAAAGAAAGAAAAGAAAATGGATGTTTCACGGTAAACTGTCATCTCAAAATTTGGAAATATAAGTACACTCAGAGAACTCCAATAGATATCCGCTTTTGTGGTGCAGAAGTCATTGCAGCCATCAGCTTGTAGAAATGCTTAAATGGTAATGTTGAGAAATTGCTGGAGGCTTAAGTAGACTAGCTTGAGAGTGAGATACCCCTAAGGACTGCAATCTTAGTGAGCCTCAATGCTTTTGTGGCCTTTGCCTACAAAAACCTCACCACATTCTAATAGTAAAGATCTAAGAAAATGCCCTTCATGGGCTAACCAGCTAGCAAAGAAGAGAAATCATTGTGAAACCTGCCTAGTGCGTTCTCCATAGCCAAGACCTACTCTTCCCAGGGCAAAAGACTTTGCCAAAGCCTTATCCTAGTTGAGGGGACATTCCTCCCACTCTATTTCCCTCCAATATTCCTGTCTCATCTAAGGGAAAAATAATATTTATTAGAGGTCAAAGAAAGAGATTAAGAATGTTTCAGCCAAAGATAGAAGTAGGAGGAAGTAGAAATAGCTATACAACTAGAAAAGCTCATGAAGGTCATAGCCCCAAGTACAGAACCCCTTAACAAAATGGAATTTAATAAAAATGTTTCATAATGCTTTCTTTCCCTCATACCTGAACACAACACCAACAAGGCTCCCATGTAACAAAGTAGATTATACTTCAATATGTAGATTCTCTCTGAGAAGGGGTATTTAGGAAAGCCCAAAGACAAAAGGAAAGACAAAAACATAGACACTAGTGGTATTTGAAACACTAGCACCTACAGTTACAACCAATGTTAAATACAGTATGAATATAAATATAAATATATAAATAAAAAAATCCTCATAATAAAGACTTATTTACTTCTATTCCTAATACTTGATGCAGAATGTCTAGTTTTCAAGGAAAAAAATCATAAGGCAGGCCAAAGGCAAGGAAGAGTCTATGAGATGAAAATAATCTTCAAGGCCAGGCTTAGATATAACATAGAAATTGGAATTATGAGAAAGAAATTTTAAATAACTATGAATACCAAGCAAAATGAATATCAAAAACAATGGCAATAGTATAAGCCCCATAGGCTAGTGGTTAAGAGAGCCGGATTTCACATGACCAACTAGTTTGATTCAGTAGCTTGGAAAACATGACAGACGTGTGTGTGCATGCCCCAAATCCTGAAAAGATGGAGAAATGGAGGAGAAGATATGGCAGCACGACCATCCCCCATTGGAGAATTGGTTTCTCACCCTCCTCCCTGTGTCTCTTTCTGCCAAGCACATGCACCCTCTGGAAATTAAAAAAAAAAAAAAAAAAAAAGCTTTGACATTAAAAAAATTAACTCAGGTTTATTATATAGTTAAACTGCCAAAAAAAAAAAAGACAAAGAAAAATTTTAGAAGCTGCAGGTAGGAAAAGAGCAACTTTTCTACTAATGATAAGAATTGTAGACTTCTTACCAGAAACTGTAAATGCAAGAATAGAGTGAAGTAAAAATAGAGAAAAGTTACCAACCCAACCCAAAATTTTATATCCACCAAATTTTCTTTCTAATATGAAGGAAAAAGAAAGACTGTCTCATACACATAAAATGAAAAAAATTCATTAGCAACAAACTTACCTGGAAAGAAATGTTAGAAGTTCTTCAAAAAGAAAAACAATAATAGAAGCCAAAAACTCAGACATCTCAAAACATAAAGAAAGGGCAAGCATCAGAGAAGGAATCAGTGATCATAAAATAAAATATTTATTTTTTCTTATTTTTAACTAATCTAAAATGTAATTGTTTAAAGCCATTAGAGTATCAATATATCAGGTGGCTACAGTATGAGGATAACTGGAATGACAGCATCGCACAGGGGAAAGAAGAAAAGGGGAAATACTTCACTGTAAATGAAGTTGTACAGTGCTATTTGAGGGTGCATATAGATTAGTCAAAAATGCATATTTTAAGCTTTAGGGCAACCACTTTGTTTAACAAAATGTATATGTTCATGTTCAAAGAGGAAATAAGTGGGGAAAAAGAAACATGAGAAAAACAAAATGAAATGAATAGTAAACAGTTACATATATGGTATATATTCATCATACTAAATCAATCATTTTCTTAAAATATGAAAGGTCTAAATACACCAGTTAAAAGTCGGAGATTGTCTGAATAAATTAGAATAAAACGAACCCTAGCTCCATGTCATGCCCTTTCCCCTGCTACATCACAGCGATGCTCAGCACAGCAGCCTAAGGCGATCGCGCTACGCTGTCAATCATCTTCCTTCCCTCCTCTGCTCGAAATTGTGCAAGAACATCCCATTTTACTCAGAAAAAGTTAAAATCTTTACAGTGGTGCCTCATCACTTCCCAGCCTTATTTTTATAAATTTACTTTTGCCCACTCATCTCCAGCAATTACCTCCCTGCTTCTCTAGCTGGGGCAGCAGGGAGCCACCTCCCAGAATGTCTCTATAGCTAAATCCCTCATCTATTCCATATTTTTGCCCAAATACCACTTTCTATAGAATCTACCTTAACCACCTTGGATTGAAAACTACAATCCATCCCTTTCTTATTATACTCCACACGCATGCTTATTCTCCTATTGCCTCTCCCTCTCTCCTAATACTTTCAACTTTTAATATACTATAAAACTTATTTCATTCCCTGCTCGCTGCCAGCCCTCAATAAAAACCCTAGTAGGGCAAGGATTTTGTTTTTTTGTTTTGTTTTTTTGTTTGGTTTCTGATCTTGTAGGATAATTCCTGGTTCAGAAAATAATTGAATGGGGACAGCAAATGGTGTAATGATTACATCGCTGGACTCCCATCTAGTTGACTGTGGTTTGAGTCCCAGACCCAGCAGCTTAAAACTAACACTGAACACATGCGAATGTATGCCCAAGATCCCAAGAGGAGAGTGGAGGAGAAGGGATGGCAGTGTGGCCATTCCCCCAGGGGGTGGGGAGTGATTTCTTGGTTTCTGTCTCTGTCTCTGTCTCTGTCTCTGTCTCTCTCTCTCCCTGCCAAGCACACATGCCCTATAGCAGCAATCTCCCTTAATAAACTAATAGAAAAAATGAAGGAATTTCTAATGCTATCTATGGACTTCTTTCCGTGTTTCAGGCTTATACTCTGACATGATATGTTCTGAATCCCCATCTTGTATCATAGACCAGGTTTTAGAAAACTGCAGCACAGAGGCCAAATCTGGCCTGTTGTCTATTATGCAACTAAAGTTTTATCAGAACACAGCTATACCTTATAGCTGCCTTCACACAATAGAGGAAAGGTGAGTAGTGGCTACAAAAAAATCCTGAATTTCCAAAAGGCTAAAATATTTTCTATATGATTTTCTACAGAAAAAGTGTTGCCCCCTGATATAGACCACGGCATTTGACTCACTATTTCTAAACACCCAAACAAAAAGTGAACAGAGATTTCATGTCTGTCTTCCTTTCTGTTTGGCTTCCAGGAATCGTTGCTGCAGAGGTTATAGGTCAGGATTCAGTTGTCCTATATGGTCTGGCCATTGTCTCTACTCAGACTCAGAGAAAATTACAAAATAGTTTATAGGAATTTTGTGAATAAATGCATAGTTGATAAAGGAAAAATCAAAGGAAGAGGGATAAAGAGAGAAGGATGACTACAGATAGATAATTGACACTACTTAAGTGAAGAAAATAGAATAGAAATCTAAAATATGTGAGTCATGAATGTATGTCTCTCATGATCCCTAATGAAGAACTTAAGATCTGTTTTGTTAGTTTATTTTTTATTTCTACAAACTGAGATGAGACTACCTAAGTTGTTGCAGTTTCTTCAGCTTGGCATTTTGATTAAAAGACCAAGCAATTTCACACAACCTATGAAATATTCAGGAGACAGAGGGAGCCCATAAGTGAGTATCAGAGCACAATTAGATAGATGGGTAAGAACTACCTCCCAGCGATATGTTATATCACGTCCTGGAGCACTCTCTTCTTGAGGGTCTGTTGACATTTCATTTTCTGCCCTGCAAGGTAGGGTTATAACTCAGCTATTGTAATTTTCACTAACTGAAACTTTAGGTCACAAAATACTTCAGTTTAAGTGCACCGCCCCTCCAGTGTTAGAGAAGGAAATACAAATTGTCTTTCAATTTCTGATTTTTAAATAAAATATATTTTGATTGGTCTGGGTTGTTTTGGTTTGAAGCTCAACTGTCAAAAATAATATATAGAAGATAAAATTACAGGAATTTAAATAAAGTCAGGGTTTAAAGTGAACTAATTTTTATGGCTTTCTACCCATAAAATGGTCTCATTTTTAGCAATTTCCTGCTCATGAAAAACCCTTTTTATAAACCAGTTTGTCTTTGAAGCGGAACCTGCACAGCGACTTTCTTCATTACAATGGCACTGAGCTTCTACTGCTGATTGGTATTTCATGAGAAATCTGGCCTTTCTTTCTTCACTTGCTGATGAAAATGAATCTATTGCAAATTACACATGTGAAATTCCTTATTACCCTTTGTTACCTAAGTCCTAAAAATAAAGGCACAGACATTATGTCAACACGTTTGTGGCGCAGCCATAGTCCATAATGGTTTAAGTATTTGTAAGTGTCCATCAGTTTTTAAAGGTTTTTTTTGTTGTTATTGTTCTTTTGGTTTGTTTGTTTTGTTCTTTTGTTTTTGAGAGATTTTTACTATAAGGCGTGTGCACTGGCCAGAGGGACAGGGAGAGACAAAAAGAGAGAAGTCACACATCATGGGAGATAGTCAGGCCACAGTCTTGTCTCCTCCATTCTCCTCCCAGGATTTTGAGCATGTACCTGCGTGAATTTTGAGCTTCTGGGTCCAAGACTAAAACTGCAGTCAGCCATGTGGGAGTCCACACCTTAACCACCACACCACCTGCTGGCTGTTGGTTTAAGTTTTTGTAAGTATCCATCAGGGTTCAGGTCTGCCTCTAGTTATGACTTTGAATCACTTATTCTGGCCCTCCAGCTGGTGTCAGCTCTTCCTCAACCTTAAATCTCTGTAGGCAATAAAGCCTTACTAATAACATCTTTTTTTTGGTACCAGCAGATGGCGTAATGATTAAGTTGGACTCCCACGTAGTTGACAGTGGTTCGAGTCCTAGACCTGGCAGCTTTAAACTCATGGAGGGCATACGTGCATGTATATCCAAAATCCCAAAAGGAGACTGGGGGAGAAAGAGACTGTGACATGGCCATCCTCCCAGGGGGTGATTTCTCGCTTTCGATCTCTCTCCCTCTCTCTATGATGAGCACACACTCCCTATAGTAAAAATCTCTCTCTAAAAAAAAAAAGAATAAATAATAAAAATACCATTTGCTGGCACATGGAATTGAAAATTTCTGGGCTTGGCCCTGCCACCAACAGACCTGTGCTCATTGGCAGTCTCTATCTAACCTTTCTGGACTATAGCTTGTTACCCTGCCTAAAGAGGAATTTGCCTTAGACAACTACAGAGGAACCTTCACAAGATACACTGTACAATTGGTAAAAAATAAAATAAAATGACTATTTAGTGGCTGGCTTTCCCCCAAAGTTTATGTTTTTCCGAGAGCAGAAGTACCAAGTTAGTGGTTTCTGTGGCCTCTGAAAAAGTATTGTTAAGTGTCCTTTAATTTTGTAGTTTTATTAAGACACTCTCACACAATTGCTACAAAAACATCCAGATTCTCTGCAAAACAAATGGATAAGTTAAAGAAGTAGATGCTCACAAGACAATATGCAAAAGTAATGGAAAGCAAATGTTAAAATAGTGATGATTAACATTAACATAGGATATTCCCACATATACAGCTGATTAAAAAAAAATAAAAATAAAAGTCACCATCACAGCATGTTAGAATGAGAATGGAATAGAAGAAATTATCATGTTTTTTCCAGGTCGTTTATCCACTCATTCATTTACCTGTTCTTCAACATTATTTTAGCAATCTCTGCGGTGAGCACTCTTCTAGACAGTGACACAAACAGGACCTTGGTGTAAACAAAAACTTCCATTTTAGTGGAAGACTGACAAATAAACAGATGAACATATGAATAAATAATAGCATTTTAGGGAGTGATGATGCTATGAAGAAAATAAAACATGGGCTGTCTTAATAAGGGGGTGGAGAATAAGAGGCAGAGTAAATGATTGAGAAAGTAGGCAATCATTTAAAGACCAAGAGAGGGGCCAGATGATGGCACAGTGGTAAAATGTGACACTCTCAAGGCAATCCCGATGAGAAGGTTCTCAAGTCCTCAGACCTTCCTGAGTCCTCCAGACACATGCTTGCTCATGAGTCAGGGCTAGTAGAAGGCTGGCGGTGGATGTCAGTCTCAAGACTGTTGGGGATGCTCTCTTGCTCACTCACTCACAAACTACGTATGTAAATAAGAACAGGAAGGGGAGAGTTTCAGGCACAGGTAGCAGTAAATACCAAGACTCTGAGGCAGGAGAGCACTGAGGAAAAGTAAAGAGACCGTATGACTGGAGGTTAGTGGGTACAAAGAGGAAAGATTTGAGGTGAGGCCAGGGAA
>NW_006207133.1:972255-979502 GCF_000334495.1 Tupaia belangeri chinensis
GAGGTAAGCCAGTACACACAGGGCACCATAGATAATGGCATCATACTTGGATCTTTTAAAATGTCTCATATTTTTCCTATTCTTTACAACCCAACTATACATGTATCTATAAGGAAAATCACAGATATAATTAGAAATTGTTGGGACTAGCAGATGGCGCAGTGGGTATGTTGCTGAACTCCCACATGACTGACCATGATTTGAGTCCCAACCCTGTGGCTTCAAAATCACATGGGACATGTGTGTGTGTGCATGCCCAAGATCCTGGGAGGGGAATGGAGGAGAAGGGAATGTGGCATGGTCATCTCCCCTGGGAAGTTATTTTTCACTTTCCCTCTCACTGTCTCTGTCTCTTTCTGGCTAGGGCATGTGACCTAAGGCAAAAACCTCTTTAAAAAAAAAAAGGAATCAGCTCTCTTTTTGAAGCCAAGAAGGCTGATGCCAGTGGCAAGGTTAAAAAGGGTGACCCCCAAGGCTAAAAAGCCCAAGAAAGGGAAGCCCCATTGCAGCCAAAACCCTGTCATAGTCCAGGGCATCAGCAGATACTCCTGGTCTGCCATGTATTCCAGGAAGGCCATGTACAAGAGGAAATACTCAGCTACCAAATCCAGGATCAAAAAGAAAAAGAAGGAGAAGGTTCTTGCGACTGTCACAAAACCAGTTGGTGGAGACAAGAATGGTGGTACCCAGGTGGTTAAACTGTGCAAAATGCCTAGGTATTATCCTACTGAAGAGGTGCCTCAAAAGTTGTTGAGCCACAGCAAAAAAAAAAAAAAAAAAAAAAAAAAAAAAACCTTGCGCACAGGTTAGAAAACCACAAAAATTGATATTAGCAAAGTAAAAATCCCAAAGCACCTTACTGACGCTTACTTCAAGAAAAAGAAACTGCAGAAGCCCAGACACCAGGAAGGTGAGATCTTCAACACAGAGATGGAGAAATACGATTTCAGAGCAGTGCAAGATTGATCAGAAAGCTGTGGACTCACAAAGTTTACCAAAAGTCAAAGCTGTTCCTCAGCTCCAGGGCCACCTGCAATCTGTGTTTGCCCTTACAAATGGAGTTTATCCCCACAAATTGGTGTTCTAAATTTTTTGCCAAGAACCTAATTAAATAACCGATTATATATATATATGAATATATATATATGAATATATATATATATATATGAATCGTTTCAGCCCATATCCATATTAATAATGATCATAATTAACTTTTATAGGGTACAGACACCATGCCAAATATTGTGTCTTAATTATGTCTTATGTCTTAATTCACTTCTTACACAACCCATAAGTATCACCAGAGCCCTTTATAGATAAGGAAGCTGCAGCTTAGAAAGTTTATTGCGCATCTATGTTTACTGCAGTACTATTCACAACTGCTAAGACATGGAATCAATCTAAGTGTCCAAAAACTAATAAATGGGTTGGAAAACTGTGGCCTGTATATAATATGGGCTATTACTCAGCCATAAGAAATAACAAGACCCTATGGATTTGATTCAGAGTAGATGATATATAAGATGTAAAATTGACCAAAGTGAGTCAGACTTTGAAAGATACTGTATATTCTTACTCTATATGTACCAAATATCTGTACTCTATGGCAGAAATGAAAAAATCCAAAGATATGATAGTAGAGAAGATAAATGTAGACACTAGAAACTGTAAGAGAGAGGAGTGGGTGGTAGAGGGTGAGTGAAATGGACAAAGGGAAGAAACATTTAACAAACAGAAGAATGTAAAGTTGAAAAAATCTGTAATTTTTACTTTATGAAAATAAATATTAAAAAAAAGAAAGTTTATGTATAACTTCTCAAAACCTACATGACTAGAAAGTGGAAGATTAGAATTAGAATTCAGATTTCTGATTCCAAAGTCCAGTGTGGATTCTACTTTGTTTTGTTTTTGCTTTAGGGCATGTACACTTACCAGAGTGACAGCGAAAGTGAAAAGTCACCTCCCCAGAGGGCATGGCCATCCTGCAATCCCTTCTCCATTCTCCTCATGGGATTTTGGGCATCCATACACACATGCCCCGTACTATTTTCAGGCCAGCGGGTCTGGTACTCACCATGCCACTGGCCATGTGGGATCCAGAGCCTTAACCTCCATGCCTCCTGGTGACCCATAGATGCATTTTAAGTGTGATGGAAAGAATGGAGGTCAGAAAGGGAGGATCAGGCTGAAATGAAAGGTCTGTGAAGAAAAAGATTTCCATTGTGATGAAGCCAGGACATAGAGAAGTGGCTTTTATATAGCTGGCCCTCAAAAATACGATAGAAAAATAGCTAAAATTTGCCACTTTGTAGGACTCAATGCACATGTGAGGGAACATAGAAGAATGACTATTACTTTGCAACATTTTTCCTGAGTGTTTACACCTATTTTTCTCTACAGAAATTGTTTCCTTTCCTCTAACTACCACCCTGTTTATCTACACCATTGATTCCTGTGACTCCCAGGGTGAACCGTTCATTTGCTTATCTCACTGCCCTCTTTTGTGATTCCCTCTCAGTGACCCTTTCTAGACAGTTGTTCATTTATTTACTCTAAATCAGCAACCACATGTGCATTCTTAATAGAATTTGGGTCTGCTTTATTGCATCAGGATGTAACTATGAGAAGTGCACCCTGTCTAGGCACGAACCATGTCCCCTCACTGTGGTGGCACTTGAGACAGACTATGGATCTGATGCTCTTGTGTTTTACATCAGTGGGTGCATAGAGGAAAACTAAATTACTGAAAGAGGATTAAGCACTAGAAATTTTGGGAAGACACTGAAGAGGGGAGGACTAAGGGAGTTATCAGAGGGGCATGCGACAAATAGAATTCTAAGGACAACCTTACAGGCTAGTATAATCAAGAAAAGGCCATGAACAGGTGAACAGTCACAAACAAGAGTATCCATCCAGCTAGACATCATGAAGCAGAGCAGGTGGTCCAAAGGCTAGGTGACCTGAACAGACAGGAGTCTGGCGAAGATGACCAAGCATGCATAGGTCACCCAAGGCCAGGAACAGTATGCTTGCAAAAACAAAGTCAGTGGCTAATTGGCCAGTGTGTTGTGCCAGTATTAATTACCTTCATTCATTTCTTTCCTAAGCAAGAAGAGAATGTAGAGGGTAAAAACTGAAGGTCAAGGTATTAGGAAAAGAATGGACATGGTTCTCTCATCAAGAGAAGTTTCCGGATGATTGTATGCACCTCACAGATCTATCGGCCAGGACTTCAGGCACAATGACTGAAGTAGGCCTTGCAGAAAAAGTAAATTGTCTTCATAGAAATTGCTCCCTGTGCTGGGGGCAGCAGTTGGCATGGTGGTGAGGGGGCACTGAACTCCCACATGGCAGACTGCAGTTCGAGTCCCTGCAGTTTGAGCACATGGCAGCTTGCTTTCTCACTTTCTCTCTCCCTCTCTCTCCTTCTCTCTCTCTCTCTCTCTTTCTCTGTCCCTCTCTGGTAAAATTTAAATAAATAAATAAATAAATAAACAAATAAATAAATAAATAAATAAATAAAAAGTTAAATAAAATAATTCTTTTTCTTTTTTGAAAAAAAAAGGCATCTCTCCTTGTGTCTCTTTAAGTATTCACCATCTCATTATTTCCATTCTATTCAGAATGAAAAGTGAGTCAAGATCACTAAGATTATTCTTTTCTAAGGCTAATCGAACACTTCATGATAGCTTTGGAACACTACTATTAGCAAATCCATACGTAATTTCCTTTTCACTTACCTTTCCTGTGATGTTTAAGTCATTCTTTGATCTGACCCAGAATTTCCCCTGGGACTGTAATAGGTATCATGCTCAGTCAACCAGGGTTCCCAGAGCTTTGTGCTGTTTGTTGGTGCATACTATTTTAAGAGTTCTTGGCTTGGTACACATGGGTCTAGGCATGTAGAGATGGGCTTCATGGAGCCTATGAATTCTTGGTAACTAAATGCATATTTTATGCAAGTTAATATTTAGGTTGCTTCTTGTAGGGGTCAATGACCCCCTAAAAGTTAAAGACCATTCCATCATGCCTAAGATGTTATTCTATCATTATCCCCAGCTGACATTAATCTCATTCTTTAAGGCCTGGCTGATGCTATCTACCTCTTAAAGATGTAAGAATTCCTAAATCAGAATCAAATTAATCTAACCTTTCAACTTCCATCATGACTTGGATGAGCCTCTAATAACAGCACAGTTTAATTTGCCTATGGTAAGGTCGATAATTAAATGCCTATCTATTGTAATGAATTGAAAGCTCCTTGGGGAGAGGAAGTCTTATTTTATTTATCTTTGTGTATCCTATTGATAGTTCTAGCAGTTCTTTATAAATAGTAAATTCACAAAATAAAAGTTTTAAAGTTTGGGGGTTGAACTAAACAGGATATTGTTTATCAGTAGTAGACTTACCAGATTTTGGAAGGTGTCTGCCAGCTCCTGGTACTAAGTGTACTTCTCCTTTCTGTCTGGCCTTCACGTCTATTGACTAGAATTCCATTGGTTTAACTATACAGTAGTCTCTGCTATGCCTGCATAGTCCTATTTCATAGTCAACCCCCACCAACCATCATTCTGCCATAGCACTGGCACTAGTTCTAGCCCTAAGTACAGTTCTTTGCCCACCAGTGGTTCTGTGTGAACTTCAATTTCCAAGTCAGCCTGTCAACATTTGTTCAATAAAGACACATGAAAGAAACTGTTATGTATCAGAGCTTAACCTTAGTATCAGGGATCAAATGATGGGCCTGAAGAGACACTGACTTATAACCATCATCTATACTTTGAAGAACTTATAGATGTTATTTGATTTCTGATATGATCTCATGAAATGTCACATTTTTATTTCAGAATTATTTTGTATACTTTATGCTAGATACAAAAAGACAATTCTGAATGCTGATTTTTGTTTGCTTCTAAGAAAGCCTGAAAATGTTGTGTGCTGCTCTCAGAATTTGATATCACACACATAATAGAAGTTTGAGAGCCACACTTTTTTTTCCTTCCTTGTTTTGCTCTTTTTGTATCGCTGCCATCCATGGACTATCTTGTCCTAAAGCAGAAGCACTGCACATTAAGATGAGAGATGTTTCCTCTAAATACGGAATAGTTGCAAAGCAATCATAATAATGAAATGGATTGTGGGCGTAATGTGCCTGTGTTTTCTCATTATGGCATATTTTGCTATGATGTTCCTGTATTGAATGTGCCACTTGTATGTATTAAAAATGATATAAGTGACCATTTAGAATTATTATCTTTCTCCCATGACAATATTGGGGACTGCTTTTTTATTGAAAAGGGTACTATCATTCGTATGTTAAATTTTTAAATGGATTCCTTTATTTTAATGTATAAGTGATGGAGGGGAGTTGAGTAGAGCACTTTCTTCACTCTCTTTTCTATCATCTCTATTGTTTTTCATTTGTTCTGATGTCTTTGAAACCTCAAATTATATAAAGATCATTTCCACATTTAGATGGGTCTGATTTGTCAATGCTGTGAAAAGCTCAGACTAACCTAAGGGGAAGAAATCTGGATTTTGTCCAGAGAGGGAAAAAAAAGTGACTTCCTCAATGTGAAAAAGAAAAGTATTAAATTATGGCCAGATCTTCTTCATCTCTATCCTTCCTTTTTTAACTTCTTTCTGATAGCGGTACAGACAATATTTACTGTCTGTGTATTTACTATGCTTATTTGAGGTTTCTAGGTCTTCAATTTCTGAAGATCTTAATAACTCCAAGGAGTTTGGGGCATTTGCCTAACTGGAAGGATCCTAAGTGTGGTTTGTCTTCATGACACAATATCCATTCATTCATTTGTTCACATTTATACTGTTATACCACTTTCTTGTTCAACTAGGCTTTGAAGTCAGCTTAACTTACTCTGTGCATCCCACACTGACGTCTTTTCTTGAACTCCTTACCTCTAGTCAATACCATGGCATTCAAGTTTTATTTGCTTTGTAATTATCCTATGTGTATATCATAACGTATTTAATATGTTAGTTTGGGCAAGTCATGTTATTATTCTCAGACTGTTTCCTTAAGTGGTAAGTAGGGATAATAATAAAGATTTTCATGGGCTCAGTATGGAGATAACCCTCTTTTCTTTATGTCACATTTCCATGCTGGTCTCGAGAAAAATTAAATTTAGCCTCCCACTGCTGCCCCCCAATCTCTGCCAAAGTGTCTGGAAGTGTCTTCTCCATAGCTCTCTCCCTACTCGTCATCACAAAGAAAGGAGTATCTGGTTCTACAGTTGGAAGGTTTGCCTCCGTTGGCCATGCTTCTCACTTGGGTATAGCTTCAGTGTTAAAAGTGACTGCTCACTCACACCATCTTCTCCTTGAGAGAGATTCCTCAGCTGCAGTGGTGCTCTGCCTCCACATTCTACTGCCAAGTGTCCAGAATACCTGGACAACGTTATTGCAAAAGGCAGGGCATAGAGTAAATTTCTTTATGCACTTTTTACAGTGTTTGTAAGGCGTGTCTGCTTTACTTGCACCTGTCTGGAAGAGTAAGAGTCTACTCTGTAGACCCAAGACTTACTACAGGTGGAGCCCCAACTTTGGGTTAGAGAACAACAAGGAGATCCTCATTGTGATCCTTGATTCCCTACTATTCTCTCCCATGTGGGTATAGCAATGGCCTTATTCATTAGCAATGTCCTAATCTAACAGTAAAATCAATGCTTGTGTTTCACTTGATCTTTTTTCCCATTGTAATTGTCTATCTTACCATTGGTAGAACCCCCCCCCAAAGTGGAAAGTGATGTATTAATGCAGTTTATACTCAATGCTCCTTTATACCTAGCCAAACTTCAAGAAATTATTGCAACAATTATATCAGATATCTTTGTAAGGCATTTAGAATAGTCTATGCTATATAATAGGCATTCCCTATTTTTTTCTATATTCTTCAATCTTGCACAGGATTTCCATTTGTTTTCTTTTTCTTGTATGTTGTATGTGAGTAAAGTGTACAGTCACATGTTGGGCATATAGTAAGTTCAGCGAAGTTTGTTGTTTCTCCTGAAAATGCCCCTCTACCATCGTGCAGTCTCTGGTGGCATTACTCCCTCTACTTCTATGCCACTGTGTCTATCGGTTTCCATCACAAAGTGTGGACATTTGGTATATGTTAAACAAGCATACAGTATCTATTTACCTTGTGTAGCATGGCTTATTTTGCTTACCATTATTTGTTTACTTTTACTGACTGAAGTAAAGACGACTTTTTTTTTTTTTTT
>NW_006207133.1:979941-986842 GCF_000334495.1 Tupaia belangeri chinensis
TTTTTTTTTTGGGGTTTTTTTTTTTTTTTTTTTTTTTTTTTTTTGCTATAAGGGCATGTGCGCTCACCAGACAGACACAGAGAGACATAGAACAGAAAGCGAGAAATCACCCCCCAGGGGGGATGGTTACACCGCAATCCCTTCTCCTCCATTCTCCTCTCGGGATCTTGGGCACGCACGCACACGCGCCCAGTGTGAGTTTTAAGCCACCGGGACCAGGACGCGAACCACGGTTGACTACGTGGGAGTCCAGCGACATAGCCATTACGCTAACTGCTGGTTCCCAAGACAACTTTTAGATACTCATAAGACTCAAGACTCTCGTCTTCATTAGCAATATTAGAAGATGCTCTTTGTCCTGGTCATGCTATCTTGGGGTTTTTATTTGCCTTTTAATTTTACATTATACAATGGCATAATTTTATCATTATAAATTTTCTAATTAAAAATATTTCACAAACATGTTGCTTAAATCAATACATTTCTGCCCTCCAATATATGATAGAGTTCAATCCTGATCAATACTTTTCATGATATCATATACACATTTCTATACATGACACACGTATAAGTTTAAATAATATCTTTTCCTTTATCCTTTAAGGAGTATTTCAAGGGTAGTTCCATAGTACAGCGATAAAGGGAACCAGTCCATATAACCAGATGTGATTCAAGCCTCAAAATCAGCAGCTTGAAAAACATGCTGGGTATGCGCGTGCATGGCCAAATTTTTGATAGAATGGAGAAATGGAGGAAAAAGAATGCATGTGGCCTCATTGGTGGTTACTTTCTGTCTCTCTCACTCTCTCAGGTGAAAGAATGTGGCCTCTGGCAATAAAATTTTTATGATTTTATTTATTTATTTGGAGAGGCTTTTGCTATAGGACGCGTATGCTCACCAGAAAGACAGAGAGCGACAGAGAGACAGAAAGCGAGAAATCACCCCCTAAGGGGAATGGCCATGCCTCAATACCTTCTCCTCCATTCTCCTCTTGGAATCTTGGGCATGCACATGCACGTGGCGTGAGTTTAAGTCACTGGGTCTGGGAATCAAATCACGGTCTCCTAATGGGAGTCCAGTGATATAGCCATTACGCTAACTGCTGGTCCCATGATTCTATTTTTTTTTTTAATTATTTTATTTAATTTTATTTATTTACTTTTTTTTTTTTTAATTTGACCAGAGAGGGACAGAGCAATAGTGAGAGAGAGAGAGAGAAAGAAAGTAAGAAAGCAAGCTGCCAGGTCTGGAACTCAAACCACGGTCAGACATGGTACCCTTGACCACCACACCACCTGCCGACTCATGATCTTATTATAAAAAAATATTAAATTAAAGTAACCATTGAATAATCATTGCTTCTCTTTGTGGAGGTGGTTTTTCAAAGCATGCATGCAGTGTTTAATAATTAAATCCAGGATATCGACATATTCGTCATCTTTAGCCTTGAACATTATATATATTGTACGTATTAAATTTAAGTTCTCCTAGGTTTTCTTTTTTTTTTTGAGGTATACATTAGATTATCAAATTTACATCTTTACAGTGTCCAATATGGTTTTGTCAAGGCATACATGCATCATATGTCAATCTAGTCAAAGATATTACCATATGCATCACCCTTAACACATAACTGTTCTTTGCCAAATGTTTTTGGTTTTGGTTTTGGTTTTTTCCTTGAGCTCATCCCTTTCACTACACACTACTAATTAGCTTTTTAATTTTGTTATGGTACACAATTCCATAACCTATTTCACTTACTTACATGCATTTTTGTGTAATTCTCTCCTGAACCTTTCCTCAACCCTACCCATGAACTGCTGGTATCTACCATTACTCTCTCTACCTCTTTGCCACTGAATTCTTCAGTTTCCTCCAGAGTGGGAATATTGGAATATGTTAAGCTGAGTAATACCATATTTGTCCTTTACAGTCTGGCTTATTTTACTTAACATTTTATCTTCTAGGTTCAATCACAATGTGTCAAATGACAGGATATTATTGTTCATTATGGTTGAGTAGTATTTTACTGTGTATAGATGTGCCAGATTTTCTCAATCTGTTTATCAGTTTGGGGACAGCTGGTTCCATATCTTAGCTATTATAAATAATGCTTTCATAAACATGTATGTGTATATGTCTCTCCAGCAGAAAGATTTTCTATCCTTTAGGTAAAACCTCAAGAATGGAATTACTGAGTCTAGTTTTAGAGTCTTGAGGAAACTTCATACTGTAGTTTTCCAGTATGGCAGTACTATTTGTGCTACCACTGGTGGTGCACAAGGATTCCCTTTTTTCTGCAAGCTCACTACCACTTGTTATTCTTTGTTTTTTGGGGTGTTTGTGTGTGTGTGTGTGTGTGTGTGTGTGCGTGCGTGTGCTTCTTTAAATCATACTTTAAGTTTTTTCAAAACAAGGCTCTAGAAACCTCCAGTTTCAAGTATTCCCCAGGCTTGGTCCACTCCTATGGGAGTCTTGGGGAACCTCGTACAAGTTTGAATTATCCATTCACCAATATTAAAGCCCAGGATAGATGTGATGAAGCAGGGTTCCCTCCTCCCTGGCACATGCTGAATGTCAGAGAAGGCAGCAGCCAATGTAGAAAATGCTGGAATTTTTCTTTGCAACTGGGCTGTGATGAGGGGTTCCTGTTATGAACATAAACTGTGTTTTCAAAACTCTTCCTTTCCCATTTCTGAAATTGGACCAGATGATAATCTTCTTTGAAGATACAATTCAAAAAGCCAAAAGCACACCTTCCAACACCCTGTGCTTTCAGGGGTTCTGGATCTAGTTCAGCTGGCGGATGAGTTGATTGATGCGTTCACCCCGATAGCCAGGTGAGTCCATCTCCTTGAGGAAGTCCACTTCATTCTTGGTGGCATGACGGGCCACCGAAAGGTGAAAAAGGAAGAAGAGAAACATGAGATATCTTGGAAATACTTCCCCGGGAAGGCAATTTCATGAATGAGGTCTTCTAAACAAACGACACCAAACCTCCCTAGATGCTCCTCAATCACTGTGTTGTCGGTTAGAGAAATGGTCTTCTTCTTGACCTTGGCTTGCCCACATTTCAAGTTAGTTCTTTTTGATGCCATTATAAAGGCCAATAAATGTTTATGGGGCATTCCCAAGACATGAGGTTTTACTTCAAGTCGTCTGAGACGTACCATGTCATGCTTCTGCCACCAGGAATAATTTAAGAACGATTCCAGTCGCTTAAATCTAGGCCCTCTCTCTTTCCTCTGCTCTCTTCTTGCCGAAAGTGCTTGCTTTGCTTGGGTGGCTTTGAGGGCTTGATAAGCTTTTGTCTTTTTCAGGAGATTTTCTGGAACCAAAGGGATCTTTTTCCTTTGCTCAGGTTCCTCCATCTTTGCAGTGCTGGTACTGATTTTTATATTTTTGATCGTAGTTATTTTGACCACCACTAGAGAATACCTCTTTGTGAGACTGATTTGCATCTTTCTTATTGGACATTTTTGGGCTTATTGGACTATTGAACATTTTTCATGTGCTTTTTTAAAAGCAGAGGCTTTTAAAATTAGAATTCAGTTCACAAATAACTCTTATCTTTCTTAACTCTAGTTTTCTTTGAGAGTACTTTTAATTTATGTTTCATTTTTGAGGTGGAGGGGAGAGGGGTTTGCAATAGGTCATGTGTGCTCACCAGAGAGAGACAGAGAGAGGAAAAGCAAGAAATCATCCCCTAGGCAGATGGTCATGTTGCAATCCCTTCTCCTCCAATGTCTTCTCAGGATTTTAGGAACTTACACAACGTGCCTGGTGTGATTTTCAAATCACTAGGTAAGGGACTCAAACCACAGTTGGCCAAGTAGGAGCTCAGTGCCTTAACCACCACAATACTGGCTGGTCCTTATTTATTTTTTTATTTTTTTATTTCTTTTTGAGAGATTTTCGCTATAGGGCATGTGCACTCGCCAGGCAGGCAGAGAGAGACACAGAGAAAGAAAGCGAGAAATCACCCCCCAGGGGGGATGGTCACGTCGCAATCCCTTCTCCTCCATTCTCCTCTCGGGATCTTGAGCACGCACGCACACACGCCCGGCATGAGTTTTAAGCCACCAGGTCCGGGGTGTGAACTGCAGTCGACCACGTGGGAGTCCAACGACATAGCCATTACGCTAACTGCTGGTTCCCTTTAAGTTTGAGTTTTATTTGCCTATTTCTTCACTGGTCATACCTTATCTTTCGGGTTAAATTTTCATTCTCTGCCATCATCCATAAAGGATCTCAGTTTCGGTCTTATTGTATTTACCTTTTAATTCTTTAAGTAAATTATGCCCCCAAAATAAACAATACAGGCTTTATAAATGAAGAAACTCAATCTCAGAGGTTCAATTATTGGCCTAAAGTCATGCTAGTAGGGCAGCATTTAAACTCAAATTTATATTTTTTATTTGAACGTCAGTGCTTTTTCAGACTAAGTAATGTTATCAATGCAATAACTGGATATTCTTGAGGCCCACCTGAACTTATTATCAGGTTGAAAATGTGTTATAATAGAGAAGCTCAGCTTTATTATCATTTTAAAATAATATGTTAAATTGTGTTAGTTGACCAGTACTTAAAAATAGTGAATCCCAATTATAAATTTTAGAGAAAAGATAATTCTCTTTATATAGATAAAGATATAACTTTATTATTCAGAAAGAAAAGTTTTAAAACATTTTAATTTAATGTTGCTCTATATGCTTCTTTATGACAAATCTACATTTCAAACATCGTAGTGACATGTTTGTTGCATTCAGCCTTCTATTGGTATTACTTACTAGCATTTGGGAAAATATTAAACTTAATAAATGTTTCCACATATTTCTCACAAAATTCTTCCTTACTATTATTTCAGATGAGAAAATTGAGGCTCAGAAAAATTGATACTTTTCTGTAATTAGAAAGTAATTGGCTTAGCAAAACCTTGAACCCAGATATGTCTCCTTATTTCTTTTATTTGACTTCTGATGAGTTTTACTCTTCCTTTTTAATCACAGAAAATGTTAGTTTCTAAAGACACACAGACACACATCATTCACATATGTATAAATATATGTGTGTGTGCTTGTAGGTATACATACACCAATACACACATAATCTTGATTTTTGCATAGATTTCTACTGAGTAATCTATGCACTATTGTAGGGCCACTACTGAAGTGTTTTTTGGGGGGTTTTTTAAATTACATCTTTAGCAGTCAATTTACATTAAACTTGTCAATCTGTATATTTATTTGGAAATTTATGGTTCCATAAGAGATGATTTATCTATCACTTCTCCTGAAACCATTCTTTAGAACATTTGTAAGAGTTATTTCCTAAGTGGACCACAGGTTTTATGTATTTAGCTTGAAAGTTGTTTAACTCAGAGGTCTTCTTTTTCCAGAGAGAGGGCAAAATTCTATATCTGAATGTTTTACTCCAAATCAACATCATTCTATGATTGTGACCACCATGTAGAACACTAAGGACTTACAAATAACACTGCAGATATTACCCAGAGTCACAGAGCCTATTCAAATTCACACCTTCCTTGATAGATATTTAGAACAAGTTCTCATTTTCGCATATGTATATGCATCTACTACAGTTGTCTTGAATTTCTGTATTCCTCACCTAAAGATGGAGGTGAGCTTTCAAGTGGGTGAATGAAATAACCCAAGGATGGGACCAGCAGATGGAGCAATGGTTATTTCACTGGACTCCCACATAGTCAACTGCAGTTCGAGTCCTGGACTCGATGGCTTAAAACTCATGCGGGGTGCATGTACATGTGTGCCCAAAATCCTGAGAGGAGAATGGAGGAGAAGGGACTGCTTCATGGCCTTCCCCCTAGAGAGTGATGTCTCACTTTCTATCTCCCTGGCAAGTGCACATGGCCTATAGTAAAAATCTCTCTAAAAAATATAAATAAATAAGCGAAGGTTTATTTGGTCTAGCATGTTGTACAAGCTGAGGTTTATAATTTTTTTTAAGTGAACCACAGGCTTTATGTATTTATCTTTGTCCCATAGAAACTAGAGAGGCAACACTGAAGGCTCTCCAGTCTTGTCACCTGTTATTATGTGAGTAATGTACCCAAAAGCCTTCAAGTCTTGTTAAATAAAACTGAATTTAAGGGCTGACTCCATCTGAAATGATTGCTTTTGCAACTAGCTAAATGAAAATGTTGCTAAAAGTACAAGATGTAGTGAGTTGCTTTGTTTGTCTCTGTTTCTAGGCCATGCTTATTGACATCCAGTAAATGCCAAATGTTAATTAGTAAGTAGAAAAATACTCCTGAATTTTTGTATAGATTTCTACTGAATAGTCTATGCACTTTCATAGGGACACTACAGAAGAGTTCTGTTTTTGTGACACATCTTTAGAAGTCAATTTACATTTAATTTGTCAATCTGCGTATTTGTTTGGAAATTTATGATTCCATAAGACGCCTGTTGATTTATTACTTCTCCTGAAATCATTTCCTAGAATGGTTATAAAACTCATTGGTCTTGACCCCAATTACTCATGTTCCTCTTTTGTAAACTGCTACAGCTCATTAGGAGAATATATCTTGAAAAGCAAAATGTGTGCTGTCAAATTCATAAAAACTTTGCTCTCAGTGGTCATTCATTTATTTATTCAACAAAGGGTATTTGGACACCTCCTTTGTGCTAGTTATCCTGAAAAGTACTGGCAATTCAGTGGAGAATGACTGAGATATGATCCCTATACCACACATACACCTTCCATTTTAACAAAGAAGACTATGACAAAAGAGTGAAGACCAGTAAAATGAGAATGAAAAATGTGAAGTATAGAGTGCCATGGGGATACGTCATATCTAAAGGAGCTGAGAACTCCTTTTGGCTAAAGAGGGCTCAGTTTTCACACCATTTGGAAGAC
>NW_006207133.1:986857-992108 GCF_000334495.1 Tupaia belangeri chinensis
CAGGAATATAGGATGGAGGTACAGGTGGTAGAAATTAGAAACTAAAAGGCAAGCAGAGAATCAAGGGGAAAAACAAAATGATAATGACAAAGAAAATACAGGCAGAAATTGACAAGCCAAGCACAGCTCAGACATGAGTATGCAATCCCAAACAAGGTCAGTGAGAATCACCCCAGGGATTCTTTACTGGGGGAAACTATTAGTAAGAGTTCCAATTTTTGGGACCAGCAGTTAGCATAATGGCTATGTCGCTGGACTCCCACGTAGTCGACTGTGGTTCGAGTCCCAGACCCAGTGGCTTAAAACTCACGCCGGGCGCGTGTGCGTGCGTGCCCAAGATCCTGAGAGGAGAATGGAGGAGAAGGGATTGCAGCGTGGCCATCCCCCTGGGGGGGTGGTGATTTCTCGCTTTCTGTGTCTCTGTCTGTCTCTGTCTGTCTGGCGAGCGCACGTGCCCTATAGCAAAAACCTCTCCAAAAAAAAAAAATAGAGTTCCAATTTTTCACCAGAGTATTAAGGCAATGGAGCACATGCTTAGAGTTGCTGATGGTCATTCTTAATATTGCTTATGGGAGCTCACTGAAGAATATTTCTGATCTTAAAGGAAAGTAGAATCGATTTAAGAAATCAGGGTAATAGGAAAAATCTCTGTGTGTTCTTTCCAAGGCTGCGTCAGGTGTGACTTAGCTTTACTTGTAGACTACATTGAAGCATATTGAAGAGCAAAACTCTTCTCTGGGAAAGAGGCCTGCAGGAGGCAGTGCCTTGATTCAAGATCCAAAATTATAGGGTCTGGCCCACAACTGAGGCCTTCTTAACACTAGAAGACTCGATGAGTCAGGTATTCTACTTTATGACCATTCTCTCTGTGGGTATGAGAAGACAGGACAAGAGCAATGAGTATTAGATAGCACTCACTGCTGGCAAGTAGATGGGGTAAAGGATTAAGGATTTCAACAGGCTTTGCTAGCTATTTATGTGGTACCTAGAATGTCCCATTTTCTAGGTCAGACTTCCTTGAGGGTTTTGAGGGAATTAGAAATCACAGTGTGTAACACTGACGCATTCATAGAGGAACACTAACTAATATAATGATTAGAGATCAGTGTGTCTTCTAATGCTTTTTGTTGCAAGAAAATCTACCAAGTGTCACAAGTAAAAGAAAAATTCACAGAAGAGATGTGGATAAGAATAGGAATAAAAATATCAGTAATTGTAGCAAATATTTTTGAGTCCTTAATGTGAGTCATACGTTGTGCTAAACACTGTACCTTATATTGTCATTTAATCCTAATAAGCAAATTATAATGTATGTTTTGTTATTATCTGTGTTCTGGAGATGAGAAAATTGAGCTCTGTAATTACTAAATACAGGGATCCCCCCCTTACTCCATAGGGGAGACTTTCTGAGAACCCCACTGGATACCTGGAACTGTGGGTAGTACTGAATGCTATATATATCAGGTTTTCTCCTTAATAGGCATGTCTATTATAAAATTGCATTTATATATTGGGCACAATAGGAAATTAATACCCATAACTAATAATAATATAGAATAATTATACCAGTGTATTGTAATAAAGTTAGTGAATATAGCCTATCTCTCTCTTTGTCTCTTACTACATCATACTTATCTAGTTTCAGACCATGGTTGATTGCAGATAACTGAGATCGTAGAAAGTAAAAGCTACTGCCACAGCTTGTCTAAGTTTCTACAGGACAAGTGGAGCTGCAGTGCAAACTCTGTTGGTTTGATGTCAAGTTTCATCCAAGGGCAAGATAGGTATCCAGGATCTCTAGAGACTGAACTGGGTAGTGACAAATTAGGAACTAAGAATGGCTATCTCTCTCTCTCTCAATTTAACTTCACTTCTCGGATTCTTTCCCTTTTGTGGAATGTGTGATTTTTGTCTTCAAGATGTTTATGTCTCCTCTCATTCCACAATTTATCTAGTTCTTACCCAAGTATTACTGAGTTAATATGGAATCTGTAAGAATTTTCATTTAAAAACTCCTACCATGAGTTGAAATTGATGCTAGTCTCCTAGCTGAACTTCCGAGGATAGAAATCTGACTAGCATTCTGCGATGACTTGGGCTTCCCATTCACCATGGAGAGTAGACAAGGGCACACCAAGTGGTGACTGCACAGGTTTCCCAAACAAGCTACAGTAATTCCAAACTCTATGATCCAAAGCATAGGCTCCCTAGGAAATCAGTGAAGGAACAAAACTGAAAACTTCTTGGAGAATATTTCATCCAGACTAGTTCTTAGAAGCTGGGAAGATATCAGGACCAACAGATGGCATAATGGCTATGTGCTGACTTCTATGTAGTCCACTGCAGTTCAAGTCCTGGACCCGGAGTCTTAAACTCACACCGGGTATGTATGTATGCATGCCCAAGATCCTGAGAGGAGAAAGGAGGAGAAGGGATTGTGGCATGGCCATCTCCCTGGAGGGTGATTTCTCACTTTCTGTCTCTCTCTTTCTGAAGAACATACACAATCTATAGCAAAAACCTCTCAAAAAAAAAAAAAAAAAGAAGCTGGGAAGATATGATCTAACAGGTACAACACTGGAACATTTGTTGTGGGCATATAACAGATAACAGGGGTGGCTGACACAGTGGAACAGTGGTAACATGCAGTTTAAGTGATGCTAGATCCATATGGAAGAACTCAGGTTTAGTTCCTCAGATGACCTGCATATGCTGAGCATAAGCATGTCCCTGACTGGCTGGGAAGGCTCAGGGAGATCGTAGCATGAAACTCTGTTGAGAGTGTCTCTTTCTGTTTCTTGAAAGCGAGAAATAAACTTAAAAAATAATCACTAAACAAATGCGAAAATGCCAAGTAGAAGGAAATAAGTAGAGCAGAGAAGAGCTATTCTGTCTAAATCCAAAGGTTTATGGGGGAAGCACCAGAAAGTAAAATGGTGTGTGATTTTCTTCTTTTCTCCAATGTCCTCTCTGCAATGTATATATAAAACAATACTTAACAACACTAATTAGAAACATAAAAGGAATTCTCAATTTTACTTTTTTAAGTTTAGAAATTTGATACATTTCATATACATGTATTTTTAATGTTCAGCATTAGCTATACGCATGTATATATGTATAAATTATATGCATACATTTTATATATATACACACATATATATATATGTATATAATTCATCTATTAATTGAGTAAAAGAGAGAAAGGAGGAGAGAAAAACAGAGAGAAACAGAGACCCTCAACAGAGTCTTCGCAGAACCCCTTAACCCCCAGTCTTCTGGCCAGCCAGGATCATGAGCATGTCTGTGGGCACCCTCAGCATGCTCAGGTCAACCCAGGATCTGAACCCCAGGCCTTCCCATGTCACTCCTGTATCACACAGTGGCGTCCTATCACCCACACCACCACAGTTGTACCTATACTTTCTTTTTGACTGGAAAAATGTGTCACTTGATATTCTGGGATTCACATGATTTCTTCTTTTCAAGGCAGTATAATGCCACAAACAGAGCAGGTGGCAGGGGAACTGGTTTCTGGCTGCTGACTCTCAGAGCAACTAAATGATCTTAGACCAGCATCCCTGTGGATAACTTTGCATCTCTTAAATTCTTACCTATTTCACTGGGTCATTATAGGTGTTCTTGATTACTGAAGCAAAGCCATTCCACTACATTATTTAAACCATGAATCTTACAAATGTCTTCTCTTTACAGTTTCTTCTTTAAATATTGTGTTAAGCAAACAAGCCCAATTACACATCTGGCTTCAGTCATGAGCAAGACTTCCAGATTATTCCATGTTCCACACTTTCTTTTCAGTTAAGATTGAATACAGATATAAAATTCCAACTTAAGCAGATTCCTACATTGATGACCAGATCAGAGTTATCTTCATGATCACAGTCCCATCCCCCACTATCCATCCATTTGTAACTACTATTGAATGTAGTTGACTTAGTGAAGTAATGCATGATTTTAGTGCAATTAATTGCAATAGGTAAATGATACATTACTTAAGTAATATATTTTGATAAATATTTATGTGTAATTAAATAATAAATTAAATAATATATTTTAAAATACAAAATGGCACTGAATAATATATTTTGAAATATAAAATTATATTTTTCTGAGGAAATTGTTTTATATCCCCCATTTTCCATCTGATAATGCATTTAAGTTTATATACAGTGTATTCATGCTGGGAAAATTCATTTTTCAAGCTGTAATCATATACAGTGATTGAACGTATGAAAAAAATTAAGATTTATTTTATTTTATTTATTTGTTTTTAATTTGCTAAAGGATGTGTTCTTGTCAGAGACAGACAGAGAGAGAGAGAAAGAGAAAGTGAGAAAGGAAGCTGTGAGGTCCGGGACTTGAACCATGGTTGGCAATGTGGGAGTCCAGCACCTTACCACATGTCACATGGTGGCCACTAAAAAAAAAATGTTTTTAAGGAGAAAAAGTTTATATGCACATGTGAGAAGTGACTTAACAATACTAAATAGAAACTCTAAAGAAATTCACATTTTTACTTTTAGTCTTAAAAATTTGAGATATTTCATACATACATAATTTTTTTATGTCTGGTATTATCTAGACATAAGCACATATGGTGTGAATTATAAATATACTCCAAGAAATGCAAAGAGGAGCCAATAAACAAAAACTTCAAGTGACTAACTTATGTAGGATCCTCAAATACTTGAAACATTTTTCTACATTTAATTTTTGTTTAAAAAAAAGCGAATAATTTTTAAAAATTATTTGAAACTTCCAACGTGCTAAAAATCTTTCACTCTATGGTCTCTGGACAGTACAAACTTCACTCTATCTCCTTCATTTCTTCTTTTCTGCTAGGTCTCCATGGTGAAGCTAAGATTAAGAATGATGACCACTGGCTGACCAAGATTGCTTTATAATTTTCCTACTTTCAGTATAAACAATTACTAAAATTTAGAGGCTTCGAACAGCACAGACTTAATTATCTTCTTATCTAGATGTCATATTTCCAAAATAAGCTTTAAAAAAGAAAAAAGAAAAAAGCTTTGGCGGGAACCAGCAGTTAGCGTAATGACTATGTCACTGGACTCCCACTAGTCAACCGCGGTTCATGTCCCAGACCTGGTGGCTTCAAACTCACGCCGGGCGCATGTGCGTGCGTGCCCAAGATCCCGAGAGGAGAATGGAGGAGAAGGGATTGCGGCATGACCATCCCCCCTGGGGGGTGATTTCTCACTTTCTATCT
>NW_006207133.1:992157-993900 GCF_000334495.1 Tupaia belangeri chinensis
CCCCCCCCCAAAAAAAAAAAAAAAAAAAAAAGCTTTGGCTGAGCTATATTTCCTTTAAAAGTTTTGTAAGGTGGGAAGAGAGGGCCTCTTTAATTGAATTTTCCAGCTGCTAGAGGCTTGTGGTCCCTTTCATTTTCAGATCCAGCATCATAACATCTTCACCTCCCCTCTTTGACCTCTGTTTCTGATAGCACATCTTCTTCAGACCCTGACTCTCCTGTCTTCTTACAAAGATCCTTAGGAGGGGCCAGCAGTTAGCATAATGGCTATGTCGCTGGACTCCCACGTAGTCGACTGCGGTTCAAGTCCTGGACCCGGTGGCTTAAACTCACGCCGGGTGCATGTGTTTGAGTGCCCAAAATCCTGAGAAGAGAAAGGAGGAGAAGCGATTATGGCGTGGCCATCCCCCTGGGGGGTGATTTCTCGCTTTCTGTCTCTCTGTCTCTCTCTGTCTGGCAAGCGTATGCGCCCTATAGCAAAAACCTCTCCAGAAAGAAAAAAGATCCTTAGGATAAATTTGAGCCCACTATGATCATTTAAGACAATTTCTCAATCTTAGGATTCTTAATTTAATTATATCCTATAAGAGAGCATATTTTCAGATTCTGGAGAACAGAATGTGGACATTGTTGAGGAGCTAGTATTTTGCCTACCACAATTGTCAATGATAATTAAAATATTATTATTTGACATGGCCAGAAAACTTGTATTTGACTCAAGTCAATATACCATTATTAAGTTTGGATATGTCCAACAATATTGATTTATGCTTCCCAACATCAAGGAGCTTACAGATGGACTAATAAATGACCAAGTGAAAAACAAAGCAGAATGGGTTGGTGTAAATGGGATGTTCAGGCATGAGTGAAGCAGGCTCTTGGCAGTGATGTCTCAAGGGAAACCAAGGTTCTGATGGGGTTAGATTATGTGACCATTCGAAACCATTTAATCTTCTTATTTCATGATTCCTGTTACTGAATGTATTCATAGCAACAAACTGAATTTTAGGATTTGTGCCCTAGTCAACTTTTTTTTTTCCATTAAAACTTGTTTTTATTTTACATTTTTCCACAAACATTTACTTTACATAGCAAAGAATTTTAGCTCATACTCCATAATTCTTGACAGTTTACAAACAACTTTCAAAGTTTCAAAATACTGAATTTTAAAGATGATGTTCAAAATATGTCTTATAATTTTGTATAATTTTATAACTCTATAACAGCAGAAGCAGTATGGTTTCAAATATATATATATGTACATTTAGAGTGCAGACACTCGGTATATATTAAGTGGGGACATACAATGCCTCTCCTTCATAGCATGGCTTGCTTCACTCAGCAGTAAGTCTTCCATATTCATCCACTTCTTTTCAAAAGCCAGGGTTTTGTTGTTTTTTTTATGGATGAATAGTATTCCATTGAGTATATGTGCCACAGTTTTTCTAACCATTCATCAGTTCGTGGGCATTTAGGCTGTTTCCATGACTTAGCAATCATGAAAAGTGCCACAATAAACATCGATGTGCAAGCACTTTTTCGATTAAGTATTCTTCTGTCCTTCGGGTAGATACCAAGGAGTGGGATTGCTGGATCATATGGTAGTTCTATTTGTAGATTTTTGAGGAATCTCCAAATTGTTCTCCACAGTGGTTGGACCAATTTACAATCCCACCAGCAGTGTAAGAGAGTTCCCTTTTCACCACACTCCCGCCAGCACTTATCATTTTTTGTTTTTTTAATC
>NW_006207133.1:994293-1005453 GCF_000334495.1 Tupaia belangeri chinensis
AAGAGGTTTTCCTTTTCCCACTGAATTGACTGGTACCCCTTGTCAAAAATCAGTTGGCTGTATGTTTGAGCATTCATTTCTGTGGACTCTATTCTGTTCCATTGGTCCACCTGTCTGTTCCTGCACCAGTACCATGCTGTTTTGATTACCACAGTTTTGTAGTATATTTTTGGGTCAGGGAGTGAGATACCACTCACTCCACTCTTCTTGTGCAGAACTGCTTTGGCAATATAGGGTCTTTTATGATTCCAGACAAACTTTATGATTATCTTTCCTAGATCTGTGAAGAATGTGTCTGGTACTTTGATTGACATTGCATTAAATAGGTAGATTAATTTGGGTAAAATTGCCATTTTGATTATATTAATTCTTCCAATCCAGGAACATGGGATGTCCTTCCACTTTTTTGTGTCACCTAGTCAACTTCTTAAAGGACTTTTTACTGTGTATAAATTAGACCACGGTGCAAGATGAAGCATTTAACAATGAGATAGAACAGGACCTATTGGACAGAGTGGGTCTTTTTAAGCTTCAGAATTGAGTATATTAAAACTCTTGGGCTGTATATGTGTTTATAATCTTCTGACTATGATGAACAAAATAATAATAATAGTAGTAATAACAACAACAATAAAAGCATATAGTTAAGCAATACTTTGGAATAGAGGGAGAAGAAGGCTAATTTAAGAAGGAATTTATTAATCAAATCCTTGAATAAAAGACATCCAATACATATGTCTAATAATATCAGCTGCATTTTTAAGACAAAGAGAGAAGTTTGTAATAATGATTAAAATACAAATAACACCCTAGTGAAAACTCACGTCCTGATATATCTTATTCTTCAGAAACTTCTTCCTCAAAAAAATTTCTTTCATAGATATTTTGTTGCAATTTAAAATGTCCCAGGAGTTATTCTTTTTTAAAGATTTCTTTGGGGCTATTATTCATCCATTTGCACTAACCTCTTGGGATTTTTCTGGGAAAATTCAAATTATTAAGACTTTGGGAGAGAAATTCAAGTTCTCTGTCTTTTACGAGATTCTGATTTAATACTGTGATTTTTAAGTAATTGAAGCACTGGTGTATCTGAGTCTGATAAGCTCCATCTGCTCAGAAGGAAACCTGGATGGCGTTTGGGAAGTAGGGTTCCAGGGAAACAGTCCTGGGGGACTGTGCATCTGCCCCCCAAGAGATATCAGACAGCATCCAACCTGACCAGGACTGGATGACTGCCTTTACTGTGGATTCTGCCTGTATTATGGAGAAGCTTCAGGGCCTGCCCATAGGGAAGAAAAGTTTCACCTAGAAGAGTCAAAAAGATGCAATGACTTTTGTACTGTGTACCTTTTAGTATTACCATATATTACGCTCTTCGACGTTAAGATGATAATTGCAAAGAAAGTCTCCTATAGGACTATAAATTAGAGGGCATGCTTTCTCTGTCTGGGCTTTTTGTGCTTTATTCACATCAAAAGGCAATTACGTTTTGTGCACACTTAATCCCACCAGTTTAATGGGGCATGTAAAATATGCCTTGCAATTTGCCCTTTATTAATCTTAAACTTGCTTAAAATGAGAGCCAGTAACCATTTGGATTCTTAAAAACAACAGTCTGCCCTTCAACAACTTAACCTTTGTTTAACTTGGCTAAACGCAGGAGTTTTTAAGGATTGCTTTCTTGGCAGTGCCAGATTATTCTCAGGGCAAATTTTCCTGAACCCTAATAGGAGCCAAGAAAGGACTGAATGTTGGCTGCTGGTCAGCACAGTTCTGCCTGAGCTTTCTTTGCTGATGCATGAGGTGGGTTTGTGTCAACTGGCAGTGAGGGCAGGAATAGGCAGCCAGGGTTTGGACACCAGTCCTAGCACTTACTGATGGACTGATAACATGACCTTATGTGAATTAACCTCTTATCTGTGTCTTCATCTGCAGACCAGATTAATGCATACCTACGGCAGCAAGGAAGCTGTCAGCTAGTATAGGCAAGCTGGCTTTCACATACATTCTGGAATAAAACAATTGCAGTAGTAAGTAAGCAGGTAGTTATAAGAGTAGTATTTCCCCATAATTAATGTAACTATCTAGGATCCAGACAGTGTCACTGTGGGTCAGAAAATAAAAGTCTGAACATCTTTGGCAAAGAATAGTAGTGATTCTAATCAAGAAAAGAGAAGAAAAAAAAAAGGTCAAAAAAAGGGTGGGTTAGAACTCTTACATAATTGGATAACAACTGAGAACAAAGTGAGGAACATCCTGTGATTAAGGAACATGCAGAGGAAATATTCAATATTTACTTTTGTAGTTGTTCCAGTCAAACCCTGTGAGAGTCTGCTCAGACTGCCTTAGCAAAATGCCACAGAGTGGATGTCTTAAACAACAGAAATCTATGTTCTCACCTTCTGGAGGCTGGAAGTCCAAGATCAAGGTGTTGTCAGAGTTAATATCTGATGAGGCCTCTTCTCTTGGCTTGAAGGCGGCCACCTTCTTCCTGTGTCCTTACATGGTCTTTCATCTGTACACATACAGACAGAGAGAAAGCCAGATCTCTGGTGACTCTTCATCTTTTCATAAGGCATCAGGAGTACTGAATTATAGACCCACCTTCATAATTTCATTTAGCTGTAATTACCTCCCTGAAAATAGAACTCCAAATAAACTCACATGTGGGTCAGTCAGGGTTTTAATCTGTAAGTTATATGGAACACAGTTCAGACCACAGACATAGATACATTCCTATAGTGCTATCATGTATCCAGGACTTTTTTCTATTTTAGTAAGGGTCGCCAAAAGTCAGAGTTGAAATCTAAATAAATGATGCACAAGTAATGTCCTTTTTAGGTGCTATGGCAGGATTGTGAGAGTAATATTTGAGGAATGTGCACTTTTCTGCTGCTCTCCCAAACACACTGTGGAGGTATCTTTCAGATCTAATTGTAAGTAAAGGTCCTCTTTCCCATGTCTTCCTGGTCTTTTGGGTTGACTTCTTAGTCCTGCCTGAGTCTTTGTTTATTTAAAATAGTATATTTTATTTTGTTTTATGATCCTTGGCTCCTAACAGTTGCCTCAACAAATCATAACCAAGTGTTGATACAACTGAACTTACAGATATTTTCGGGCCTTGACCATAGGACACAATTTTTCTTAGTTCTCTAGCTCCCTGTTAATATTCCAGTGTTGCCTTCAATTTAAAAAGGGATGTCACACTGACCATTCCAGGATCTCCAATTGTCCTATTGATTTGGGATCATAAATGTCATATTGTGTCCAAAGTAATCAACAAGAGAATATTTAGTTTGGTTTTTAATGACCTGAATACAAGTTAAGCTCTACCAGGAAATTGTTCTCAGATATTGGCCAATTCCATTTCACATGTAAACCTCAGTTTATATACATATAAAAAGAGAGGATTGGAAAAAGTCTGACTTCAATGTACTTAGAATTTGTATGCCCTTGGAGGCTGCCTGCATGCCTGGCCAGTGTCCATGCGATCCGTGCAGTGTGCAGAGGCTTCGCGGCCCACCTCTGATGCCGGCTAGTGCTGGCCGGCTCGGTCTCGCAGTCGGCATGGCGAAGATGGTGGGCCGGAAAAGCATCATCGCTGCTGAAGTGTGCGGGGCGCTCTTCATCGGGTACTGCGTTTACTTGGACCGCACGCATCAGAGTGACCCCAACTTGAAGAACAAGCTGCGAGAACGAAGAAAGAAACAGAAGTTTGCCAAGGAGTGAGCTGGGCTTTCCAAGTTACCGGGCCTTAAAGATGCTGAGATGATTCAAAAATTCTTCCTTGAAGAACTACAGCTTGGTGAAGAGCTACTAACCCAAAGTGAGTATGAGAAGGGCGAAGGGCATGGACCACCTGACCAACGCCAACGCCGTGTGTGGGCAGCCGGAGCAGCTGCTGCAGGTGTTGCAGCAGACGCCACGGCCTCCTGTATTCCAGACACTGCTGACCAAGCTCCCGACCATCAGTCAGAGAATTGTAAGGGCTCAGAGCTTAGCTGAAGATGATGTGGAATGAGAAACGAATGTCAACATAATAAAATCGCAATTAAAAATACTTTAAATATCTTTGACTGAGAAGTTGAGCAGCTCCGGGGAATAAGGCAAAGATTCTTGTTATGGACTGTCCTACGCTGAAATCTACCAAAGTTAAGGTTTACTTTGTGTAGATCTATTTGTTTTATTTATTTTTTTTCCACGTAAAGTGTATTATGACAGAAAGTTTCTCATTTAATAAATACACTGAGTTACCACACACTCCCCAAAAATCTGTATGCCCTCATTTCCTGGGGTTTTTAGGTTCTTGCAGAATGTATGGAAGACAGATATCCAGAACTCTAAGGTCAATCACTGACCCACCACTGCAAGAGGTCTCTTGAGCAAGCAGCTGAGCTGCTTTGTCTCTATCTTAAAATGTAACCATGTGTGATTACAATTTGGGCCTATCCCCTAATTATATTTTTAGGGTCCCTGTCTCCTACCTCAATTTAATCTGATATAACATGACATAATGTGATATAACGTGACATAACATAATAACATCAAAGATAGGATTAGATTTAAAAGGTTTTCTAAGAGAAGGTTAACTTTGAACAACATTTTGAAAAAGAACAGTGTATGTGTACACAAAGAACAGTATTATGTAACTGCCTTCCCAACATCCTTTAGGACCCATACCCCCTTTCACAAATTATATCCACCTGATCTTTTTTGTTGTTGTTGTTGTTATTTTGACTTTCATTTTATTTTTATTATTCTTATTATTTTTTAAACATCCATTCACTATACAATATTTGACGTATAAAGAGAATTTACCCAACATGAAATACATCTTAGTCCAGTTGAGAATAGTAGACATGTTATCAATAGGTAGTAAACCATTAGTCCAGTTAAGAAAAGTAGACATGTTATCAATAGGTAGTAAACCATTTCTGTGTCCCACAAATGTCCTGGCTCTCTAATTTTTTCTCTCTGATTTCCTTCTCTATGCTCTTCCTTTCTTCCAGTCTTCTTCTACACTGTACCCAGTGTCCATAACTATTTTCACTGCTTTTATGACCTCCAGTCTTTCAGTCTCTACGACAGAGTCCGGACAGTCGGTATGTATTAAATGGAGTCATACATATCTTTCTTTCATAGCCTGGCTTGCTTCACTCAGCAATAAATCTTCCATATTTAACCACTTTCTATCAAATGCCCGGGTCTTGTTTTCTATGACTGAATAGTATCCCATAGAGTATATCTGCCATACTTTTTCAATCCAATCAATTGTTCATGGACGTTTGCGTTGGCTCCATGTCTTAGGAATTGTGAATAATGATGCAATAAATATTGATGTGCAAGCACTTTCGTGACAGCATTCTCCTGTCCTTTGTGTAGATACCCAGGAGTGGGATTGCTGGATCTTAATCATGAAGGGATGTTATATTTTGTCAAATGCATTCTATGTATCAATTGAAATGATCATATGGTTTTTATCTTTCTTTCTGTTAATATGGTGTATTATATTTATGGTCTAGCATATGCTGAACCATCCTTGCATCCCTGGAATAATGCCTACCTGGCCATGATGAATAATCTTCCTTTATGTTGTTGGATATGATTTGCAAGTATCTTGTTGAGAATTTTTGCATCTATATTCATTAGAGATATTGGTCTATAGTTTTCCTTATTTGTCATGTCTTTATCTGTTTTGGGAATGAGGATGATAGAGGCTTCATAAAACAAATTTGGGATGTTTCCTTCCCTTTTGGATCTTCAGAAATAATTTGAGGAGAATGGGGCTTAAGTCTTCTTTAAAAATTTTGTAGAATTCAGAATTGAAGAAATAAGGACCTGGGCTTTTCTTTGTCAGGAGATTTATTACTGAGTCAATCTCCTGGCTTGTTATGGGCCTATTCAGATTTTCTGCCCTCCTGATTCAATCTTGGTAGATTATATGAATCCAGGAATTTGTTCATCTTTTCCATATTCTCTTGTTTGTTGGCATATCGTTGCTCATAGTATCCTCTTATGATGTTTTGTAATTTTATTGTGTCTATTGTAATATTGCCCATTTTTTTCCAAATTTGATTTAGCTGGTTTCTTTCTTTCTTCTTAATCAGTCTAGGTATAGTGTGTCTATCTCATTAATCTTTTCAAAGAACCAGCTTTTGCTTTCATTTATTTTCTGTATAGTGCATTTATTTTCCATTTCATTTCTTTCTGCACAAATCTTTATTATTGCTTTTCATCTGGAATTTTTTTTTGTAGTTGTTTTTCCAATTCCCTGAAACATGTTAGATTGTGTATTTGCCACTTTTCCATTATTTTCTTATGCACACTAATTGCTATGAATTTCCCTCTTATTTCTGCTTTTGTATTGTCCCATAGATTATGAAAACTTGTATACTCATTATCATTCAATTCCATTTTTTTTATTTCATACTTAATTTTTTCAATAGTTGAGAAGTCATTCAGAAGTAAGTTGTTTAGTTTCCATGTGTTTACATATTTTTGAGAATTTTCCTGAAATGAATACCAAGTTTAATTTCATCATGGTCAGAGAAAATGCTGGATATAGCTTTTATGCCTTTGAATCTATAAAAGCTTGATTTGTGCCCTGTCATGGTGGTCAGTCTTTGAAAGGGTTCCATGCCAGGCTGAGAAAAATTTATATTTTGTAGTCTTAGGGTGGAAAGTTCTTTTTTTTTTTTTTTTTGAGAGGTTTTTGCTAGAGGGCACATACACTTGCCATAAAGACAAAGAGAGACAGAGAGATAGAAAGAGAGAAATCACCCCCCAGAAGGATGGTCACGCCACAATTCCTTCTCTTCTATTCTTCTCTCAGGATCTTGGGGCATGCACGCACATGCGCCTGGCATGAGTTTAAGCCACTGGGTCCGGAACTCGAACCGAGATCAGCTACATGGGAGTTCAGCGACATAACCATTACACTAACTACTGGTCTCAAGGGTGAAAAGTTCTACAGATGTTTGTCAAGTCCATTTAATTTATAATATCTCTATATCTCTCTTATTATTTTTTGTCTAGAAGATCTGTCTAGAGGAGATAATGGGGTATTGAAATCCCCAACAATTATAGCATTATATCCACTCTCTCAGATTACCTCTAGCAGTCTTTCCTTCACATATTTAGGTCCCCCTGAGTTGGGTGCATAGATAATTATAAGTATTATGTCTTCTTGATGATTTAGCCCATTTACTGCTGTATAATGCCCTTCTTTGTCTCTTACAGTTTTTGTCTTAAAGCCTATTTTGTCTGAAATCAGTATCGCAATTCCAGCCCTTTTTTGATTTCTGTTTGCACAGAATATCTTTTTCCAGCCCTTCCCTTTTAGTCTATGTCTTTATCCATAAGGTGTGTTTCTTACAAGCAACAGACAGAGAATTTCTGTTTTATTTTTTTTCATCCATTCAGTCAGACTATGTCTCTTGATCAGAGAATTTAATCCAGTAATATTCAATGTTATTATCAATATTTCCAGACATGTTTCTATTATTAAGTGAGTGGTTTTCTTGGTTGTTTTTTGTTCTTTTATATCTGTTTGTTTGACTTTTAGTTTTCCTGGTATAGCACTCCCTTCGGATCTTCTTGAAGAGCTGGTCTAGAATTGGTAAATTTTTTTGTTTTGTTTACCTGAGAATGTTTTTATCTTTTTTTTTTCCATATCAAGGATTATCTTGCTGGGTATAGTATTCTTGGTAGAACATGATTTTTTTTTTTTTTGAGAGTTTTTTGCTAGGGGCGTGGGGGCGCCCCCCCTGATGAGCGGTCTGATGTTAACCTTGGTGGGATAACCTTTGTAAATAACTTGACATTTCTCTCTTGCCAATTTTAATATCTTGTTTTTGTCTGTGGTTTTGGTCAACCAGGCTATGATGTGCCTTAGAGAAGATCTTCTTGGATTGATTCTATTTGGAGTCTTTTGTAATTCTTGGGTCTGAATATTTGAATGCCTCTCTAGAGTTTGAAAGTTTTCTTTCAGGATTTCATGGAATATATTATCAATGCCTTGATTATTTTCTTCACCTTCTGGAATACCAATTATCCAGATGTTTGGGTGCTTAGTGGTATCTAGTATTTCTCATCTATAGTCCTCATTTCTCTTGATTATTTTCTCAGTTTCCTTGATAATTTTTCTAGGTCAGAGGTTTTGTCTTCCACACTCGAGATTTAATATTCTGCATGATCTAATCTGCTTTTAATACTTTCAAGAGAAGTTTTAATTTCCTGTGTCACAGTCTTCATCTTGAAAAATTCTGTTCAATTCTTTTATATGGTGTCTATTTCTTCTATCAGATTGTAAAAGGACTTTCTCATCTGCTGGAGTTCATTGTCTCTTTTCTCTTGCATCTCATTTAGTCTGGTCACTATAAATATTCTGAAATATTTATCTGACATTTCTATGAGTTCCATTGTGTTGTCTGTGGATGATCAGGAATTAATCTTTTCCCTTGGGGGAGAGTTATTTTTTTTGGTTGCTCATATTTCTTCTGCGTCTGCAATGGTTTCTAGTCATCTGGTGTCTTATACATTCTTCCTAAATTCTTCATGTTAATTCTGAGAGCTCAAAGGCATTCAGGATAGGCAATTGGCGATCCCCCTGCTGCTCTCCCTCCTTGAGGCTCCTAGCAACCTGCACTGTTGTCACTGGTCCTGGATGAATCAAAGTCCTCTCTGTTTCTAGAGAACAGGTGTGCCTGAGACTGAGTTGCCAAGCTTTAATTCAGGAACATAGAAGGGATTGTGCGGCACAAGTTGGGTTTTAGAAAAAGCTGAAGTCTTAGAATCACAGGCATGTGGCAGGGGATAACCCACAGTCCCTTTATAGTTCAGTCTCCTTGAGCAGGAACGGATGTCCAGATGGAACAGGGAGGGGCACAAGGTCCTCTTAAAGTCTCAAGCAACATACTTGAGAGTTCAAAGGTGAGTGGGGAAGGATGAGTCACATGTCATATCTCTGCTGCACAGCCTTCCAGCCCCAGGTGGCCTGCCAAACCTTCCAACCTTATTTTTTTTTTTAGAGGTTTTTGCTATAGGGCACGTGCGCACACCAGAAAGACAGAGAAGAGACAGCGAGACAGAAAGTGAGAAATCACCCCCCAGAGGGGATGGCCACGCCGCAATCCTTTCTCTTCCATTCTCCTCTCGGGATCTTGGGCATACATGCACACATGCCTGGTGTGAGTTTAAGCCACCGGGTCCAGGACTTAAACCATCGTCGACTACATGGGAGTCTAGTGACATAGCCATTACGCTAACTGCTGGTCCCCCAACCTGATCTTAATAGGGAAATATTTCTGTATAAACTTCATCTTTGCTCCAAACAAGTTAGAAATAGGACCTAGGAAGAAAGATTAGCAAAAGCAGAATTAAAAATAACTCAAAAAAGAGAGTAGTATTAGACACCCAAAATTAAAATAATCATAGTAATAAAAACCAAAATATAAAAAAACAGAGAATAAGACATTATGATTTAATCCAAAGAGTACAAAGGAGATGTCCTTGTCAATAGGATGGAATGTGTTAGAAATGAGTCCCTCCCTACAAATAAAATATACAATTTATCAGAGTTCAAATAGCAAACAACAATAAACCAAAGTCAAACTTATGTCAAATACAATGTATCATCTCATAGAACTGAATTAACCAAGAAAATATCTTCAGTTATTATATGTAGTATAAAGTTCCAAGAAGATAACATATACAATTTTTACTTGACATTTTAACTTTTCCTTTCTGGCATATGTAGTAAGATCTCATAAAATGCTGTCTATAGTTTAGGAAAGAGACCTCTATTACAGACTAAATTTTGTCCCCCTCAAATGTATATACATTGGAACCAACAGTTAGCGTAATGGCTATGTCTCTGGATTCCCACGTAGTCGACCACAGTTCGCGTCCCGGACCCAGTGGCTTAAAACTCACGCCGGACGCATGTGCGTGTGTGCCCAAGATCCTGAGAGAACAGAGGAGAAGGGACTGTGGCATGGCCATCCCCACTTGGAGGTGATTTCTTGCTTTCTGTCTCTCTGTCTTTCTCTGTCTGGCAAGCATAGACACCTTATAGCAAAAAACTCTCCAAAAAAAAAAAATGTATATACATTAAAATTCTAACTCCTAATACCTCAGAATGTGAACTTATAGAGATATAGTCTTTAACTAGGTAGTTAAATTGAGAGAAGGGCATTATACTGGTCCCTAATTCAATATGACTGACATTCTTATATGAAGAGGAAATTTGAACACAGATGGATTCTCACAGACCATGAGAAGACACAGAGAAAATATGACTATGTGCAAGCCAAGGAATGAAGCCAACCCTGACAATGTCTTGAACTAGGACTTTGAGACTGTAAAAATAATTTGTTACTTAAGCCATACAACCCCTGGTACTTGCTTTGGCAGCCCTTGCAGATTGATACAGGTTTGAAGATGCCTGACCAAATTTCAGAATTCTCAACATTAGGATCATGATTATTATTGGGAGAATCTGTGCCTGGGCACCTGGAAACAAAGATATGGGGAAAATGTTCACAGTGGATTAAATGCTATAACATAAGAGTATGTCAGAGTAAATTCAACTCACTATTCTTGAGAATAAACCAAATTATAGATGCTTCACCTTTGTAGGAAACAAATTCAATTCAGACTGTATCTAGAGTCTTGAGACTTAATCTGCATATTAATTACAAATACAATATTCTTGTTAGTGTTTTATTCTTAATTAAAGACCACTGTATGTCTGATGTTTTCCCTCTGGTTACAGTTATTGTATTCATACATAGGACATTTTATTTCTCTCATTTTCAACTAATTTTTCTCTATCAGCTTCATAAGCAACAATTGTGTTTATTTCCAAAAAAAAAAATCTGTGATTATAAAACAAAACTCCCAGGAACCAGCAGTTAGCGTAATGGCTATGTCGCTGGACTCCCACGTAGTCGACCGTGGTTTGCGTCCCAGACCCAGTGGCTTAACACTCACGCCGGGCACGTGTGCATGCGTGCCCAGGATCCCGAGAGGAGAATGGAGGAGAAGGGATTGCGGTGTGACCATCCCCCCTGGGGAGTGATTTCTCGCTTTCTGTCTCTGTGTCTCTCTCTGTCTGTATGGCGAGCGCACGCGCCCTATAGCGAAAAAACCTCTCCAAAA
>NW_006207133.1:1005657-1082961 GCF_000334495.1 Tupaia belangeri chinensis
CTGTTTGGCGCGCGCACGCCACTTATCGCAAAAAAAAAAAAAAAAAAAATCTCTCCAAAAACAAAACCCCAACCCTTCAAGAATATGAAAGAGTACAATGTTTTTATAAGGAAAGATGCCAGGCAGAGAGAGACATGGTCATTTTCTGGAAATCATCAACTTTTCCCACACCCGACTTCCTAAAAGAGAGAGAAAATCAAAGAGGGGCTCTGATTTGTTGGCCCTTCCAATACTGGAACGTTCCCACTAAGAATCAACCTCCAGAGCACCACACAGCAACCTTGAGCCCGGCAGACCTGTTGTTTCAGGGACCCCTAAGTCTGGGGGCGCCACACACAATATTTAACAATTCCAGAGAACACATTCAGAGGTCCAGCAGACAATGTCATGAAGTTTACTTACTAGGGAAGTTCCACTGATGGCCAGGTGGAATATGGTCCAAGCCATCAGCGAATACAGATTCAAAGTTTATAGGCCAAGAACAAAGCATGTGTAAATCAAATAAAGACATGCATTGTTTAGGGATTTCAATACCAGATCAGGTTATTAATCAATAGAATTAGCAGAGTATGTCTGAGTTAGTCTCTGGGGTTTTGTGGCTCTAGTCTGTGATGTTAATTGTGGGAGAGATATGAGGCATACCTCCAGAATGGCCCTGACCACTGACCAGTGCCATGGAACAAGGGAATGGTCAAGAGGACCTTATTAGGTCCAGCTGGGCCAACAGCAAGATCTCAGAGGAATAGAACAAAGAGGGATATGGAAGGAGAGTTCAATGTATGGAGTTTACCCGCACCTGCGGATACCTTTCTGGAAGCAAGTTGTCAGTTGAGAAGCACTCTACTCTCTTCTCTACCTCTTGCATTTCATCTGCTGCTGAGCACAATAATTCCATCCCTACTCAAGTTCTTGATCTTCATAATTCAGTCATAGAGAATCAAGCTTCCAATAGGAAGAGTCATATCTACAGAGTAACACTTGCCATTCTTTTTTTGTTTCTAGGTTTTCCTTTCTTAGAGATAATATTATATATTCATTAATTCATTTTTTATATTCCAGGGAACTTAGGAAACTCGTATTCCCCACCTCCTCACATCCAGACGTGGGCCACATGACCAGATCTAGACAGTAGAACATGACATAAGGAATGCACTATTCCCAGGCTGACTCCATAAAAAAAATAATAATTTTCTCAGATTTGAGCCTCCCTCTTCTCTGGCCACATGTGAAGATGACTATGCCCCAGTATGGAAGAGAGATAAGTTAAACCTCACTTATAGGTAGATAGGGTAAGGGCCCAAAAGGAAGTCACTATGTCTCTCTTTTTTAACAAAGTCTCTTATGTTTTTCCTGTATGGTCTGGTTAATGTATAATATACAACCCTTTTACATGTCCCTAAAGAATTTATGACTCCTTCTTAATAAGGCAGGAGATGGGGATATTGAGCACATAGGCAGGAAAAGGCCCAAGATGGAGTCACTATGGCTGTTGTGACAAAGCTGGCTAACCTGGGATTCAAAGCAACTATAGCAAAGAGCAATCGTTTCTATTTGGTAACTGTATTCTAACAAGAAGTACAGATTGCCATGGTCTGTTGAACCCACAAAGAATAGGGTAATAAATCGCTCAGACTAACTATTTTTTAAAAAATCTTTCAGTCTTGGGAACCAGCAGCTAGCGTAATGGCTATGTAGCTGGACTCCCACGTAGTCAACCACGGTTCATGTCCTGGGCCCGGTGGCTTAAAACTCACGCCAGGCACGTGTGCGTGCGTGCCCAAGATCCCGAGAGGAGAATGGAGGAGAAGGGATTGCGGCGTGACCATCCCTCCTGGGGGGTGATTTCTTGCTTTCTGTCTCTATGTCTCTCTCTCTCTGTCTGGTGAGTGCACGTGCCCTATAGTGAAAACATCTCAAAAAAAAATCTTTCAGTCTTTTATTGCTCTACCATAGGCATAAATGTTCAGAAAGGGGTTTTCTAAAGTCCACTTCCTTATCAGAAAGCCAATCCATTGCTCAGACGCTAGTTTAGAACCCCATCACTTATTGTTCTTGTTTTTTTCATGTTATTAATTCTTTGTGAGCATTGAACAAGAACCAGAGTGGGCATTGGGTCTGATCACCCACCGCTCCTGTGTCAGGAGTCTGGATTCCTGAGTCATGTTGAGGAAGTTCCTCCCAAGAGCACCACTCTACTATCTGAATTGGAATTTGTGTGAATGAGAAAGGTTTACTGCATGCTGTTGAGACTTTTAGCATGGTTGGATATAATAGCTAGTGGGGATTTTCACCCTAAGTGATACTTTTTTTGGGTTTTGTTGTTGTTGTTTTTGTTTTGTTTTTGTATAGAAATGGTGTTGTTTGGGACCAACAGTTGGTGTAATGGCTATGTCACTAGAATCCCATGTAGTCGGCTGCGGTTTGAATCCTGGACCCAGTGGCTTAAACTCACACCAGGCGCGTGTGTGTGTGCATGCCCAAGATCTTGAGAGGAGAATGGAGGAGAAGGGATTGCGGCGTGACCATCCCCCCTGGGGAGGCGCTTTCTTGCTTTCTGTCTCTCTGTCTCTCTCTGTCTTTCTGGCAAGTGCATGCACCCTGTAGCAAATAAATATATAAACAAATAAATAAATAGAAATGGTGTTGGTCTTCAAATGTTGAGCACCTGTGAAGCAGAGAACATACTATAAAGATGGTTTCGATTCCACAGTAGCTTAGGAAATACTAAATTGAGCCAATCACATAATCCCTCTAAATCCAATCATTTTCCCTCTGCTTTTTTTAGCCTTCAAATCTAATCAGCAGTGGGGTAGAGCTATTTCTAGTTACTCTTCTCTACCTGCTGAAACTGACTAGGAATGGCAGTGCTGGGGAAGGACATTGGTCTGAGAGCCAGAGGATTAGGGCAAAGTCCCAGTTGTACCACTGACCAGCTCTAAGTTATTTCTTTGAATAAGTTAGTTTTCTCTGTGGTTGTTTTGTGTTTTGTTTTTTTGTTTGTTTCAGAATTTCACTACATTGCTCAGGCTGGTCTCAAATTCACTGTCCCCCTGCCTCAGTCCTCTGAATAGCTAGTATTCTAAATATATGCAACCACACTCAGATTCATATTGTATTTTGAGCACAAAAAGACACTTTTCATAGCACGAGTTTGACATAAGTGGCATGCAAGCCTCAATCTTCCCTCCAGGTAATATTTTTAGACTTGAATTCTCAAAATCGGAACGAAAAACCTAGTAGCCTACGAGTGTACAGATGAGTTTTGTTGGGACAGCATCATGTCGTTAAAATAAAAGACATTCCATATAAAAACTCGACTTTAAGCTTCACTGGCAACGCTTGCTTGTTCATGTGCCAACAAAACTGAAGCTAAGTAGCCAGATACCTCACTTCCATGCTGTGTGTTTCTTGTTTGCCACGGCCCCCACTACTGTCTAATGCTGTACATTAGTTTGATCCCATCTATCTGGCCACTGTGGACACTGGAGTTTGCAACAAGATTAGGATTAACTTTAACCCTTAGGCTGCCATCAGGGATAAAAGAAGAATGGCTACTAAGAGACTTGGGACATAAACTTGGCAAAGCCAGAGGATGTGTCAAACGAAGGGTGGACGCCAATATTAAGAACAAGCATCAGGGTCGTATCCAGCTGACAACCTAGAGCAAGATGATAAGTTGAAAAAAATTGTAATAAATCCTAGACAGTCTCACACAGTGTTTCTGCCATACCCTTGATAGGCCAAGAATCTTAAACTCTCTCTCAAATTTTTCATTTATAAAAAAATGAGAGAAAGTCAAAGCATGGAAACAGAAAATGAAGAAGGAGGAGGAGGAGGAGAAAGAAAAAGAAAAAGAAAAGAAAGGATCAATAGTAGCCAGGAGTGGAGAGAAGGCAACATGTGGAGCCCTGAGGATTTTTAGTGCAGTAAAAATACAGTTTATGATACCATATTAATAGACACACGTTATATACATTTGTTCACACTGACAGAACTTACGAAACCTAGAAGGGGAGACTGAGGGGAATGTGGGAGTCAAAGAGGTGACCATTGCAGCTGCGGAGGAGCAGGTCTGGGGCCCCGAAGAGCCAAAGCACCACCGGGTTGGGGCAGGCGCGACCCTCGAATGTGATACATGTTTGCAGACGGCTCAGGAGGCCGCGGTCTGCGTGTGTGGCCACCTGTACCGCTGGCCCTGTTTTCCTCAGTGGCTAGAGACACGACCAGAGCGGCAAGAATGCCCCGTGTGTAAAGCTGAGATCAGCAGAAAATGTCGTCCCACTTTATGGGCGAGGGAACCAGAAGCCTCAGGATCCCGACTGAAGACCCCACCCTGCCCCCAGGGCCAGCGACCCCCTCTGAGAGCAGAAGGGGCTTCCAGCCATTTGGCGATACCGGGGGCTTTCGCTGCTCGTTTGGTGTTGGTGCTCTTCCCTTTGGCTTGTTCACCACCGTCTTCAATGCCCACGAGCCCTTCCGTAGGGCTACAGGTGTGGATCTGGGACAGGGTCACCCGACCTCAAGTTGGCAGGATTCCCTCTTCCTGTTTCTCGCCGTTTTCTTCTTTTTTCAGGCTGCTCAGTATTTGAGCTGGTCTCCTTCCTGCCCACCTCCAACCACAAGAGAATCAGTATTGGGGTCCCTGCTGATCCTTCCTTACTCCTGGACCTCCCTGACTCCTCCACTTCTGCGGGCTAAGGCCAACCCGGCCACTGTCAAGGAGGGTGTGGACAGGAGGAAGGACATCTGTGTGTGGGAGGGGAGAGTCCATGCAGCAGCCGGGTAACCCCGGGGGTGCTGGAAGAGGACAGAAGGAAGAGACTGTCTGTTTCTCCTTTCTCTTAACCCTTTGCTTTCACCCAGGTTTCTTTCTTTCTTTTTTTTTTTTTTTTTTTGGTTTTTGCTATAGGCCGCGTGTGCTCGCCAGACAGACAGAGACAGAGAGACAGAAAGCGAGAAATCACCCCCCAGAGGGGATGGCCACACTGCAATCCCTTCTCCATTCTCCTCTCGGGATCTTGGGCCCGCAGGCTCACTCACCTGGCGTGAGTTTAAGTCGCCAGATACAAGACTCGAACCGTAGTCGACTACGTGGGAGTCCAGCGACGTAGCCATTACGCTAACCGCTGGTCCCATCACCCAGGTTTCTTGAGTTGATGTTAAAAGGTGGGCTCTAACTAGCTCTCCCTCTTGATTTAATTTAATTTCGTCTCCCTAATGTCTAATGTGGGTTCTGACTCTTTAAGTGCCCCCCACCTCCTTTATTACAAATTCAATAAAAAATGAAATATATATTAAAAAAGTAAGTGAACCCTGTGGACTTTAGGGATTGAGATGTGTCAGCGTGGGTTGGTTGATTGTTACAGATGCAGCTCTCTGGTGGGAAATGTTGATACTGGGAGAAGATACGCAAATGTGGGGCACTGAGTGAGGGAGAGGTACCTTCCTCTCACTTTTGCTGTGAACCTAAGACCGCTGTACAAAGTAGTCTTTAATTTTAAAATATTTTGGGAAAAGAAGCAGTAGAGAGAATTGCATCCATTCTTAGGTCCTTTTGAGAATTAAATGAGACAGTTCATGTAATGCATAGGGCCTAGCAAATAATAGGTGCTTAATAAGAGGTGGGCAGCTATCATTCTCACAACTGAAAAGAGTGATTTTTTTTTTTTGAACATGACCTTGGAGCTTGATTTCGAAGAGTCACGAGATGAACGATAGGACCTGCTCTTTCTTACCAGTAGCTGGGAAAGATTTAGAGGAACGTCTAAAAGAGAAAGAAAAATTTTCCACCTCATACTTAAGCTTGTAGTTAGCGCCCATGTAGAGACAGCCACCCATAGCACTCCTTCCCACAAAATACCAATCGAAAAAAAAAAAAAAATACCAGTCAAATGGCTGCAACCATTTTCTCCTCGGCTCTGTTTTGCAGATTGTTTACCATTCTTTGGAGAACTTTCAATTTTCAAGTTTTATTAACACATTTTCACTCCTGTTACAAAGTTAAAAGCAAAAAATAAAAAATGTAACAAAGAGAATGTTTAAAGAAACTAACACTGATTAGACACCCAGTGTGTGCCAAGAAATCTACTTGGTACTTTTCTCCTAAGAATACTACAAATTATTTTGTTCTTCATGTATTTTTCATTTTTTTATTTTTATACATTTTGTCAATGTATATAATTATAGCATGCAAAATGAATTTTCCCAGCATGGATACACTGTATATTAGTCCAGGTAAAGGTATTATACATGTTTCATCAACATCATTTTCCATTTTGCGTCCCTTAAATGTTCTGCTGCTTTTTCTCCTTCATTCCCTTCCTCTCACCCTCCTCCATTTCCCACCCCCTTCCTCACTGTCCCTAGCATCCACGATTGTTCTCGATGCTTTTATAGCTTCCAACCTTTCAGTTTCTGCCATAGAGTGCGGACATTTAGTATATATTTAGTGGGGACATTCAATGCCTCTTTTTCATAGTCTGGCTTGCTCTGCTTAGCAGTAAGTCTCCCAAATCTGTCCATTTTCCATTAAATGCCAGGGTCTAATTTTTTTATGGCTGAGTAGTATTCAATAATATATATGTGCCACATTTTTCAATACATTCATCTGTTCATGGACATGTGGAAATTGTGAATAATGCCGCAATAAACATGGATGTGCATGTCTTTTCCTGACTGACTGTATTCCTGTCCTTTGAGTAGATACCAAGGGGTAGAATTGCTGGATTCTATGGTAGTTCTATTTGTAAACCACCATAATGTTCTCTGTGGAGGCTGTACTAATTTACAGTTCCACCAACAGTATAGGAGAGTTCCTATTTCATCACAGGCTTGTCTACACCTATCATTCTTTTTTTTCTTAACCATTCTGACTGGGATAAGGTGATATCTAATCATGGTTTGGATTTGCATATCCCTTATGATAAGGAATTTTTGAGCATTTTTTCATATGCTTTTTAGCTGTTTGTATGTCTTTCTTAGAGAGTTGTCTGTTCAACTCATTTGCCTGTCTTTTAACTAGGTTGATGGGGGGAGGGGGGGTGATTGCTTGAATTCCCTGTATATTCTAGTTATCAATCCCTTATCTGGGGCATGTTTGACAAATATATCCTCCCGTTCTGAGGTTTGCTGATTGGCATTGCAAATTCCATGTGGCCGATAATGAAACTGAAAAAAAAATGTAATTAGGTGATCTTTCTGGGTTTGTGTGTGTGTGTTCTTATTGTTGCTTTGTCAGAGTGTTTATCAGTATATGGAATCCTTTTGGTTTTGTTTTTTTTTAAAGAGAGATTTTTGTTATAGGGCATGTGTATTCACTGGAGAGACAGAAAAACAGAAAGCAAGAAATCACCTTCCAGGGGGGATGGCCACACCACAGTCCCTTCTCTTTCATTCTTCTCTCAGGATTTTGGTTATACGTACACTTGCACCCAGTGTGAGTTTTAAGCCACAGGGTCCAGGACTTGAACAGTGGTTGACTACTTGGGAGTCCAGTGCCTAAACCACTTGCTCATTCCTGAAATCCTTATTTTAATCCAATTTGTTTGCTTTGCTGCCTATTTGCCACATTCTAATGTATATTTCACATGAGAACAGATCTTGCTGGGTTGGTTTTTTTTTTAAATCCAGTGCCTGCCCTCGTACCTGGCATCATAGCCTGGCAATGTAAAATAGCTGTTGAATGCATGAATTCACTAATTTTTAATGAGTGGATGAGTGAGTGATGATTGCCTAAAGATAGTTTTGTATTCATAGCTTGTCCACTCCTAAGTCCACGAAGGTAACCTTTCAGAGGCTACCCAGACAGCAACACTGTGCTGGAGTGGTGCAGACATTACGGGCCTCTGGTCTTCCCATCTCCTTCCACCAGTTGTAAAGAAAGGCCACCTATCTGCCCCATTGTTCCAAAAATGTCTTCTCTTAAGGGTTTAAGCACTAATGATATTAGTCTTGTCTGTATTATCATCTTTTTGCTGGAATCCTTATCCACATGCCATATGGAAAATATGAGGAAGAAGATGGCCCTAATTCTCAGGTATCTCCTGCCTCAGCCATGAAGCCTCTTGAACACTTCATTTTGGGACTGGCGTCTTCCCAGGCATGGGTGGTGGCCTGTTCTAAGTAGAAGTCACATTGGTAAGACTGATGACAATCCAGGCTGCTGTCCACATCTAGCAGTGCCTGGCAATCTTACCTTACTCTAGCCATTTTTACCACTTTCATCGCAATAATAGCATTAAATCAAAGGTGTTTTACATCCATATTCCCATTTTATCCTCAAAGAACTCCATGCACTGGGCCAGATACTGCTAGGTCCCACTTCACAGGTCACAAAGTAAGGGCTCAAAAGTGAAAGTGACTTCTTAAAGTTCATAGTTCTGTTATCAGCAGAGGCAGATCAAACTCAGTCCCTTGAATTTGGTCCATGTCTTTTTAATAGGCCATGTAACAACTTGGCCCTGTTGTTTATTCCACACAGGTGTAACGAGGCTTGATGTGTCTGGGTTCTTAAGTAAATACAAGGGTGCAGAGACAAGCTGCTTGATGTAGTGGACAGAGCACAGACATTATATCATGGATGTAATGAATTCACTGGGGTGCTTGATCAACATCAAGTTCCCACTCAGGGCAAGAAACTGACATGGGCAGAGCTGTCCATCTGTGGATACCTTACTTTCAAAGTCCATACTGGGCATGTGTGAGTGCCCAGGGCCCTGAGGAGATAGAGGGCTAGAGAAAGACACTCGTGTGACATGAACCTGTTGAGGGTGTTTTCTCTCTACCTTCCTTTCTCTCTCTCTCATGAACATTTGCCTTTTATTATTAAGAAAAAGAATCCTACTCAACTGTAATAGTCTGACATACTTAGAGGTATGACTGATTGCTTTCCAAAGATTTTATTTTTCTTTTCTTTCTTTCCTTTTTTTTCTTTTTGGAGAGGTTTTTGCTACAGGGCATGTGCACTTGCCAGAAAGACAGACAGAGACAGAGAGACAGAAAGCAAAATATCATCCCCCAGGAAGGATGGCAACACGGAAATCCCTTCTCCTCCATTCTCCTCTTGGGATCACACACACACATGAACCCAGAGTGAGTTTAAGACACTGTGTCTGGGACTCGAACCATGGTCAACTAATAGAGTCCAGCCACATAGCCATTACACCAACTGCTAGTCCCAACGTTTTATTTTCTTTAAATTTGCTGAAGGTGAATGAGTTCACCAGAGAAACAGAGAGGAAGGAAACACCTCCCAAACGGGTCTCAATAACACTATAATCCTCTCTCCTCCGTTTCTCCACATTGTTGAAATTTGGGGTACACACACAAGTACTCAGTGTGTTTTTAAAGCTGTCAAGCCAGGGAATTTGAACCAGGCAGTCAGCCATATGGATTGCAGCTTCCTTAATCCATGGATGGCAGTGGCAGTTGTGTCATTTGCTCGTCAAGAACCTGACACAGACCTCCACTTAACCAAGCAGAGAGGCCCCTGACATTCTGCACACAACCCTGCTTTACTTCCTACTTGTGCTAAGTGGGTGCCTTGAGTTAGTGAAGGGTGTTCCAGGCCCAAACTGCAAGCCAGGTCACACATTTTCCAAATGAAAGAGTGATTTTTCTCCATGTGAGGTAGTGTTTTATGTGTGTAATTTTCATGCCATTTAATGCTTTCATGAAAGAGTTTCGCATTTCTAAGAAAAACTGCCTCATCTCTCCTCGCCCTACAAACTCCTTACCACAGTCCATCTTAAATATTGTTATCACATCCTTTCACCCCTTCCTGACACAGAAAATAAAGACCACTTGACGCTGGAGAGGTGTGACGAGAAGACATTTTAGTATATGTGCTGCCGAAGCCAACACACGAGAAGACATTTTAAATACAGTTGCCTTAAATTTGTCAAAGATGGATTTTCAGAGGTGATGAGTAAACTGTTTAACATGTTAGATGAGATCAAAAGGCATAAATGTTTTTAACTCTAGTCATGGGAATTTAGGGTAGATATTTACTAACTTTTACTGTTCCAGATTTGCTCATTGTCTTAGTCTATTTGAGCTGCTATAACAAAATATCATAGAGTGGGTATCTTACATAGCAGAAATGTCCTTTTCACAGTTGGGGAGGCTGGGAAATCCAAGACGAAGGCCCATTAGATGCAGTCTGGTGAGGGCCTAGTTCTTGGCTCACAGATGGCACTGTCTTACTTGTTCTCACAAGGAGGAAAGGATGGGGCAGCTCTATGGGGCAGCCTTTCTAAGGACATCAATCTCATTCATGAGAGCTCTGTCTTCATGACCTAATCACTTCCCACAGTCTCACATCCTAATAGGATCACCTTGGGGATTAGATTCCAACATGTGAATTTGGAGGGAAGGACACAAACACTCAGACGATGGCAGTTATAATCCCTTTACTTGAACTATGTTATTTCATCTTTGCAACAACCCCTTGAGGTACTATTGCTAATACCCTCTATTTTATAGAAAAATGAATGAAGGTTTAGATTAGCTAAGAACTTTGCTTCAGGTCACCAGCTGGCAAAAGGCAGAGGCAGAAATTAAGCCCAGGCAGCCTGGCTCACAGCACATCCTCTTACTGCCATCCTATACCCCTCCTGCCTGGAAAGGCTGGAAAATGAACTGATGTTTCCTCTGGCTTCTGTTGATCTTTTCACACAGTTTCTTTTTGCGGCTGTAGATTCTGTTTGATTTCGACGTACTTTTGCTCTCTCTAGGATTATGCTGAATTTCATAAGAGGTAACAATGACCACTGTAGGAAAAATGACTCCCACATTCAGCATATCTCCTGTATCCCACCCCCAGGACTCTGTGTCAGCATTTCTGAAGTTAAATTGCATCAGGGACTTTCTCCCGTCCCTGACAGCAGGACAGATAGCCCCAATGTGAGCTTAATTACCTCTCCAGTTATGCGGACACAATTTTGCTGCAAATCATCTTGGGCCAATAAACCAAGGTCTGTCTTCATGCCAAAGAATAATAAACTCTTCCAAAACAGGAGCTTCCTCCTTATAAATAAAACCAGGCTTTCATTGGTGGTAAACAGCCATTTGCTTCAGAGGAGAAAAAGGTTATGCTTTCATTGGTTGCAAACAGCCATTTGCTTCAGAGGAGAAAAAGGTTTGGTGAAGAATTATTAACACTTTTTGGAACAGGTGCGGTTTAGTCAGCATATTTATCTTTAAAAAGACGTTGGAAGCAAACATTTTCATCTGGAGTGTGAGGTGACAGATAACAGCAGAAATCTATGAAAAGTCAGGCGAAAATGTATTGCTGTACTCTGGGTCTGTAAGAAAATGGTGAGAGAAGAGAAAAGTTTGTAGAGGAGTCATACCTCAAAAAACAATTCTGTGAGTTGTACCCTTAAGGAGGGAAAAGTACTTTTAAGAAAAGCCATATTTTGATATTCCAGCAGCACTTGATGGCACATAATTGCCTTCCTTCAGCAACATGCCCATGTGAAGATGAAAGATAGAAAAACACAGAGAAAGGATCACAGTGCAGCTGCGATTTCAGTTCCCAGGGAGAGAGTATTTATGGAATCAGACAAGGAACAGCTCTAGAGCTGAAGTCTCTTTTTCCTATAACCTTAAAGAAAAAAGGAGTGGTTATTTGGGCATATTTTCCTGCATACTACACCTAAAAAGGCATTATTTTACTTCTCTTTTATCTAAAATTTTTATTTATCTTAATGGCATATTTGTGGTTTGAGAGTCTAGCAAATTCTTGGAGTGAAAAGGAGGTTTTATGGCTTAGAAGAAATGTCAGAATCCGTACATCTTATTTTTTAACTTAAAAATAGCCATTCATAATCATGTGCTAATAATGAACCACAGGGTGTAGAATTAAAAGAGATCTTAAAAGTCCTCTAAGTCCACCTGAACAGATTTTGTCTCAAAAGGGATTCATTAGAGGCTCCCCAACCTGAACCTAGGCCCCCATAGGTCAGAGACCTTTCTTTAGTCTCATTCTAAGGTTTTCTTCAGATTGGATGTCCTTGTTATTTCCATCTTCCATCTCTCAGTCCTGGTGCTCTGTTCTTCGGTAATACTTGAAGAAATGAACTCACAGTGTTCATAATCTCTTTGTGTTTACTTCAATGAGAGATGTCCTAGCTCTTTAACATCAGTTACTTCTCTGGACTTTGTCCTGTTTCTCAATGTCCATTTTTCAAAAAAATCATAAAGGAGCACATGAATGCTCATGAGAGAGAAGGACAAAGAGCAAATAGCACCCATTCCAGGGTTCAATTGTGCCATGATCTTCCTCCACTAGTCTGCCAGGGTGCTCAGCATAGCAGAGTGCAGCTCATAGATTTTTCAGGCTGATCAAGATTCCATCTTTGGGGTCAGCATATGACTTTCTGCTCTGCAGTGTGATATGCTACCACCCGAACCACAGAGACTGGGCCTCAGTTTCCATTTAAAAACATCACAATATGAACTGAACACAGACTTAAGGACTAAGAAATAATAGCAAATTAAATATTCTGCCAAATGAACTATATAAAAAAAGGAACTGGTATTCCTGGGGTTATGCAATGGATTTTAAAGGAGCAAATTTTGAATCACAATGGGCAAGAGAAGTGTACATCAGTTGGTGGAAAATGGCAAGGACGGCTTTCTCGGAAAGGGGAGTGGTTATGAAACTGCACTAATTGGAATGAAGAGAAATGTGAGAGACAAGAGTGAAGGAAGACTGGCTTAGAAAGTTGCACTATTTTCATCCTGTCTATTTAAGATCCCAGACCACCTTGCCATCACCTTTCATTTGGGAGATACAGAGAATACATGTGACTTCTGGAAAATTTAGATGTCATTTCTTCAACACTATTTATGAAGTGTTTAGTACATGCCAGCCATTGTGATGAGTGCTGGGGGGTTGTTGGAGAGCAAGACCCATGAACTTTACAGTTCAGGAAGGATGACATTCTCTTACAAAGACATAACAAAGAATATATTTGATGTTAGAGGTGCTGTGTGAGCATACTCAGACAGAGAGGAGTGTTCAGGTAGGTCATTATGAATTGTATCATGTTTAAGCTGGATCTAAAGCAAAATTAAGAGTTAGATAAGGAGAGGGGTGTTTAGAGTAGAGAAACAGAATGTGAAAGTATATAGGCAAAAGAGAACAACCTGGGGAATGTTCAGTGTGACCAAACATGGAATAAGAGGTGGGCAATGATGGAAAAGTTTCAGAAGAGGAGGAAGCAGCAAGTAATGAAGCCCTTCAACAACCATCAAAGATGCCACTACAGATAAGCACCAGGGCACAAGAACGGACCCCTTCCAGGTCCTGCCCTGAAGGTGTTTACAGCACAGTGGGATGACAGCTAAGTCATTAAATATTTAAAGGACACATTCTGGATAGCATACAGGGACAGGCACAGGCAAAAGATGGATGAAATGAGTATATTTGTGGATTTTTGCCTATAGTTCCTCCTCATCCTTCAACAAATACTTATTAGAGAAAACTCAATCAGAAAAACACACATACACACAATTGTGTTAGGCACTGAGGATAGAAAAACACACGAAAATCATTTCCCATTTTTAAAGAATTATAATCTCCTGGAATGACATGCAGGGAAGTCGATGTTTACATTCAAGCTTGAGCGCCACAGCAAAGATACTCAGAAGGCATAATAGGAGGCCCGAAGAAGAAAACGTGTCCTTCCTAGGGACCAGAGAAGGCTGTAGGATAGAGAAAAACACCAATCACTTATTAAAGACTGGGCTGGAGTTAGCTCCATGAACAGGAGCAACTTCTCTATGCGGGTGGGCTGGTGTGCACCAGTCGTCAGTGAGGACGCTCGAGTGCACAGTGTTGGGATGCTTATGGAACTGCTCTGTGACATGGCTCAGAGCACAACTGCCCTACAGTATGGCACAGCCTAATTTTAGTTTAATAGATCCCACATCAGTTCTCTCTTGAGAGTGGACCATATATCCAGATGGTCTCCCTGGCCACGATTTCATCACTTGCCTTCATGTTTTAATCACACACTCTAATAAAACATGAGCTGTTTAAAGGCAGTCAGTCATTCAGGGATCAAAGTCACATGGGAGGGTTTGGTTGCCTGCCAAATCAAAGCTTGGCCCTGAACTGCTAGGAAAAGAAAGATTGCCTCTGAAATAAATATTTGGAGTTCAGTAGACATGACCAGACTGCAGTATTTTTAACTTATGAAAGATCACATTTAGACCTTCAATTCCAAGTATATCTATCCTCTTAACTTGTTTGCTTAAATTAAAAAGTACATGGGAGAATAATGAATCTTAAGAACATAATATTAGGAGGAAAATCTCAAGATAAACTTTATTTCTGAATAAATATTAAGTCAGAAACAAATGTAAATGGTAAATGTGAAGTCAAAACTTCTGTTTTTCAACTTTTAATGTCCTAGTAAAGACATTGGTCTTATGGAAGGGAAAAGAAAAGTAGTACTGGTGTATTTTTTTCTTGCATTTAATCTTATGTGAAAAATAAAGAATAATTCCACCTCCCTCAGAAATGTTCTGCAATCAGGACCAGCAGTTAGCGTAATGGCTATGTCGCTGGACTCCCACATAGTCGACCACGGTTCGAGTCCTGGACCAAGTGACTTAGAACTCACTCCAGGCGCATGTGCGTGCATGCCCAAGATGCCGAGAGGAGAATGGAAGAGAAGGGATTGCGGTGTGGCCATCCCCTCTGGGGGGGGGGGGCGTGATTTCTCGCTTTCTGTCTCTCTGTCTCTCTGTCTCTGTCTGGCGAGCGCACGTGCCCTATAGCAAAAACCTCTCCAAAAAAAAAAGAAAAAAGAAATGTCCTGCGATAAGCAAGATGAGCACTGGAATATTGTGCAAGTATCCCAAGTCCATATGGTGCAAGTAACCCAAAGAGTTCTCATCTGTCGTCAGGAGACTTATCACAGTACCATTGATGGCAACTCTCGGAGCTTCAGTTTCTCCATTTGCCATGTGAAATAGTTGTGTTAATCCAGAGCTGGGAGTTGGTAGCACTTGATGACCAAAACAGGAATAATTGTGGTATCTTTCCAGAGCTGAGAAAGAGACTGAAGCAATATCCAGGTCCAAAAGAAGAGTTCATTGAGTCATTAGTGAAGTCAGGCCACAAGCCCTCCTGTATTTCTACTCATTATAATGTCCATTGTCTTCAAAGATGCACAAACTATTAAGACAGAGAAAAAACGTAATTGAGGAGAACATGTGAGATGTTACATCCTGAAGAACCTTCAGACTCAAGAGAATATTTGTATAAACAGAAAACACAGTGGCGAACATCTTGGACCTCAGACGATCTCTGCATCATCACCTCAAGCAGCATCATCACAGAGCAACTGAAATAATTTTTAAGTGTTATAGAACTGTCTCTCAGACATGATTATCACTGCTATATACTCAAGAACTAAGGCTCAATAAAATATGATGATATAAGTCAAAGTAACCTGAAAGCTCTGAAATGAAGAATTAAATGTAAGATGAAATGACTGTCCCTCTTATCACTAGACCAATTATCATCATTCCTACAGGCAATAGTAAAAGGACCCATAGCCCATTTGATCTTATTTTTAAATGCATTGGGAATTTATCTTGGGCATAGGCCAATGTAATATAAATATTCATGCTTAGTATGTTGCTCAATAAAATAAGTAGTATAGTATTTATTCACTTAATGAGTAGATCTTAATTTTATATGTGGAAAATTTTAACTGGAGATGGTGACTTTATTTAAACTTCATTTACATATTGCATATCCTCCAAACTCTTAACCCAATAAATTAACATTAAAAACTGTATTACTCAAGGGGCCAGCAGATGGCAAAATGGTTATGCTGTTGGACTCTCACATGGCTGACCACAGTTCAAGTCCCAAACCTGACAGCTTTAAACTCACACTGGGCACATGTACATGCATCCCCAAAATCCCAAGGTGACAGTGGAGGAGAAGAGATTGCAGCATGGCCATCAACCTGGAGGATGATTTCTCACTTTCCATCTCTCCATCTTTCTCTATTTCTCTGGCGAGCACATGTGCCCTACATTAAAAATCTCTCTCTAAAAGAAAACCTGTATTACTCAAAAGTTATCCTCAGCTAATATGTCATAGCCACTAGGAGTGGTTATCTTTTATGTATATGATTTTTAAAAAACTCAGAAAATAACAAATGATGGAAAGGATGTAGAGAAACTGGAATCTTTGTGCATTGCTGGACTCCTATGTAGTCAACCACGGTTCAAGTCCCAGACCTGGTGACTTAAACTCACACGGAGTGCGTGTGCATGGGTGTCCTAGATCTCAAGAAGAGAATGGAGGAGAAGGGATTACGGTGTGGTCATTCCCCATGTGGGGGTGATTTCTCACTTTCTGTCTCTCTTTCTCTCTCTGCCTTTCTAGAGAGCTCATGTGCCCTATAGCAAAATCTCACCAAAAAAAAAAAATATTTGAAGGTTTAAAGCAGTGAAAATATTCATGATGCTGAAGACAAAAAAAAAAATATTGGATGGGATAAAGCAGTGAAAATATTCATGATGCTGAAGACAGTGTGTAACAAGTTGGGAGAAGGGAAGAGTATGGAGTAGGGTAGTAAGAGAACAAATAGAGAGGCATGACATTGGTGGGACAAAGAAATGGTTTATTACCTGTTGATGATAACATGTGTAGTATTCTCAACTGGGCTGGTCTGAGAAGTATTTCATGTTGAGTAAGGTCTTTTTACAAGCAAAATGATAAATAGTGATTGAATGTTTTAAAAAAAATAATGATGATAATAGTAATAATAATCTGGAAAAAATGATGAAAAGCTATTTGATGATGATGATGTGGATAGTAATGTCTTTGTCTTGACTGATATGCATATAATATTCCTTCTGGAAAAAGAAATGTAATGCACTGTAAGAAAAAAAAAGCTAAAATGCTAAATTTTATACTATGAGTGTATAGAAATATATGTGTATATATACATTTTTTAAAAAGAGGTTTGTTTTGTTTTGTTTTGCTATAGGGAACATGTGCTTACTGGAGAGACAGAGAAACAGAGACAGAAATCAAGAAATCATTCCCCGGGAGGATGACCATGCCACAATCTCTTCTCCCCCATTCTCCTCTCAGGCTCTTGGGCATACAGTCACATGTGCCCAGCATAAAGTTTAAGCTACTGGGTCCAGGACTCAAACCATGATAAATTATGTGGGAGTCCAGCGATGTAATCATCATGCCATCTGCTGGTCCCTCTACTATGTATACTTTAACATAGCTAAAGGAATATAAAAGCTGGGGCCCCATAGGGCACAGTGGTAGTACAATGCTATATGATGCTAGACTCACATAGGAGGTTCCCGGTTTCACATACCAAGGCTTCTCTGTGCGTCCTGGTAGTATGCCTATAATCTGGGCTGGCTGAGCCTGGGGAAGAATCACAGCATGAAGGCTCTGTTGGGGATACATATCATTTTTTCTCTCTCTCTTAAAAACAAAACAAAATGAAACAAACAAACAAAAACAAAAGACTAAAGCACTCTAGAGATATGCAATGGTTGAATGTAAAAAAGAAATCATTTTTTAAAAAATTATTTAAAAAGACAAAAGTTTAACAGCCCCTATAAAAATAGCCACAGTTAGAAAAATTCATCTAATTGTTTTTAATTCATTCTAGTTGAACATCATGTTTCTGTTCTCTTTGGAATAAAGCCTACCTAGTCATGATGACTAATTTTTTTTTATATGTTGTTGGAAATGATTTCCTAGTATCTTGTTGAGAATTTTTGTGTCTATATTCATCAGAGACATTGGTCTATAGCTTTCTTTTTTTGTTGTACCCTTATCTGTTCCCACCCTCCTCCCACACTGTCTCTAGTATCTACAGTTGCTTTCCATTTCTTCTTTTTCCCCACATTTTATTGATTCCCAAAATATCTTAATTAATCTAAATACTTTCAATAGCAAGTTCAGCTGATATATACATGTCTGTGAACACATGTTCACATGAAATTCCATGAGTAGAATGAATATACTATAAAACAGAACCTAGCTGAGGCTACATGGATTATTGCACTCATTTAAATAGGTATTTTTTAGTATATATTTTTTTAATTTCAAGAAAAGCAGTTTTAGGGAACCAGCAGTTAGTGTAATGGCTATGTCGCTGGACTCCCACGTGGTCGACCACTGGTCGTGTCCCGGACCCGGTGGCTTAAAACTCACGCCGGGTGCGTGTGCGTGCAAGCCCAAGATCCTGAGAGGAGAATGGAGGAGAAGGGATTGCGGCATGACCATCCCCCCTGGGGGGTGATTTCTCACTTTCTGTCTCTATGTCTCTCTCTGTCTGTCTGGTGAGTGCACGCACCCTATAGTGAAAAACCTCTCCAAAAAAAAAAAAGAAAAAAGAAAAGCAGTTTTAGCTTTAATAAATCAAAATAAAAAATGTTAAAAGAAATTTCCTTAAGACTTAAAGCCAGGAAACAGGTTAGGATTCTGTTCAAATAGTAGGTATATGAACCTGTCAACAGCTCAAGCAATTTTGGTATTGTTATCAGGCAAAACTCACTTCTTAGGGCCAATTTTTAGAGCAATCAGGAGAGGCTAAATTGCACTTTCATAACAAACATCTTCCACACTTTAAGAAGCTTACAATGATAAAAATTAATTTTTTACTAACACTACTATTTTGCCATGGGTTGATTGCGGGCCCTGTCCCACACTCCTTGCCCCTGAACCCAAGCTGCTAGAACAGCCTCCATCCCAAATATTGTCTGTCTCTTGCTACCACAGAAGGAAAGCAATAATATGTCAAACTGTGTCTTGTTTTCAAATCTTTATTGTGAGCTTAATTAACCTAAACAACTCACACAGATTAAAAACAAATCCAAGATAATGGAGGAATAACATACAAAATCTAATTATATTCCAGAGGAAGATAAGTAGAAATATTTGGACACTAATAGTATTGACTACTACAGTCTGTCTAAATGCATATGTAATTGAGATTTTCAAATAAAATTACTCTTCAGTTTAGATTTGCTCTGAGAGTTTTCAGTTTCTCACCCTTTGTCCAGACACACATTTACATTTTTACAGATAACTAAAACTCCTTGAGGATTTAAACAAAAGTACTCAGCATGTGAGTTTTAAGAACAAATAGTCACTAAATTGCACAGAGCATTGGGTTATAATGGAAAGAACCCAAGCTTTGGTTTCATTGTGAACTAGGTTAGAGACTCAACTACACAACTGTGTTTCTGAGTTAAAGTGGTTAAATTAGTTCACTTTTATAAATTTTATTATCTTTGTTTGCCAGGCACAAATAATATTAAAACTGATTTTCTGCATGAGTTGTAATAAGTCTGAAATTATACTGAAAGTGTCTTAATAACTGTATTGTTAGATTGACTTTTATTGCCAGAATGTGTAAGAAGTCCCTCAACAATTCTATTGTTAGAGTGAAGAGTATTGCTAAAGTGGGTCATTTATTGTAGGTAACGTCTTATCTTGCTAGTTAAGTTTATACTTCCTAAGACTCCTGAGGAAAAAGTGACTGCTCTTATTGTGCAGGTTTCAGAAGTCTCACTATTTTGGGAAGTATTACAACCAAATGAGAAAAAAGACTCAATTAGGTAGCCAAGCAACAAGGCAGTATGTTTTCGTGATCAACAGTAGAGGCTCAATGTGAACTCAAACATTTACTCAAAGAGAGAAATCAGAGAACAAGATGCCATTTGGAGTCAGAGACTTTTATTGTAGTAAAGTTGAAGGATCTCTGAAAACAGATTCTCTAAAGACCACCATTCAGTCAGACTGAAGAATATGCTGACTGTGCTAATCCTGAGCATCTTTAAAGGGCAACTACTATGGTAGGTATTTTAAAGAGGCACAATAACATTCTTATTTAGACTAAGGCTCAGTGAGGTGAATTTGTCAAGGAAGAAAGAAGGACAATTAGGATCTAAACCAAAAACTATTTGACTACAAAGCATAAGCTCTTGGGATTAATTTACTTTAAAATCTATTTATACATTACTAAATATAGAATTATCATATAATATAATGAATACCTGAACACTGGTCACTTAGGATAAGACATAAACTATTAAAAATACAGTTGAGGGACCAGCAAATGGCCTAATGGTTACATCGTTGGACTCCTGTGCAATCGACCATGGTTTGAGTCCCAGACCTAATGGTTTAAAACTCCCATTGGGTGAATGTACATATATGCCAAAATCCCAAGAGGAGAATGGAGGAGAAGGGATTGCAGCATGGTCATTCTGCCTGGAGGGGTGAGTTCTCACTTTCTATCTCTCTGTCTCTCCAGTGAGCACATGTGCCCCATAGCAAAAATCTCCAAAAAAAAAAAAAAAAAAAGTTGAAAGTCCTATAAATAGCAATCTGATAGAATTCTCATCAGTTATATTCTTCCAACTACCGAGTTGACCATAGGTAGAGCCGTAGTTGGGATGGCCCTTCATAGTTGGTTCCAAATAAAGGAGAAGACTGGACCTTTATACCCCAACCTTGGCCCATCATTGGACATGAACTGACTCCAGGAAGAGGAGTGCATAACCTCAAAGAAAGCACCTCCCTTCGTCCAAGGGAAACAGCTGTGAGTTGTCAAAATAAACACTCCTAATACGTGAGTGAATAATGCCTTAGTCTTGAGTGCTAGATCCAGGAAGAAAAAAATTACAGCATCTAATACAAATATTCATAGAAATGTTTGCTGTATGGCTGGTTTGAGTTTGCACCTAGGTTTATACAATAATATGGGTTTCATAGATTGAATTATTGATCCAATTTCTTGGGATTCTAAATCTATCTTTTTCTAGATCTGGTATCAAAGAAATGAAAGCCTTGTTTAAAAAAAGAATATAGTAATTTAATGAGATAAATTTTATTGCTAACTTGTCCTATTTTATCCCATTAGGCTATCATCCCATGACTCACCTCACCTGACCCATGCCTTTAAACTCCAAAATGCACCTTCTCTTTCAGACATCTCCCTTTGCTATGTCCCACACCATCAGCTATTTCTCCAAAACACAGTGCAGAAGCCAGGCACAGTGGGAGAAAGTGATGTAGCTTCAGAGAAACGATGACTCACCACCTTTACCCGTGTTTTTTGAACTACATAGAGTACTTTGAGATCTTATATTTTACTGGCCCACATGATGTGCAAAGCATGTCACATAAATTTTCCTTCCTCCTTTAGTTACATTTCTCCAGCCCAGCCCTAGGTACACCTGGTCCTGAGGGTTTGGGAAAGGAACCACCCATCTAAAGCTGGCTACAATACACCCTTCTCTGATTGTAACATGAGACCCTCTCCTGAGAACACACTGAGAAGCAGAATACTCCTTCTTCTCTGACACCACAAAATCAACTCCAAAAAATTAGCAAGAAGTATACAATGCATCAGATGACCAAAACTAGCACAGAGGCACAAGAACTATGAGAAGACAAGAAAATATCTCTCCACCAAGGGAACAGAACAACTCATCATCCACAGACAGCAAAATAGAACTCAGAAATGTCAGAAAGAGAATTTAGCAAATTCATAGTGACAAAATTAAATGAGATACAAAATAAAACAGAAAATCAATTCCAGGAGATGAGGAAGTCATTCAATGACTTGAATGAGAAGATAGATACAAAAAACAAAAAACAAACAAAAAAAAAAACCCAGAACTTCTAAAGATAAAGATTATAATACAGGAAATCAAAGCCTCCCTTAAAAGTATTAATAGCAGATTAGACCATGCAGAAGATAGAATCTTGTATCTAGAAGACAAATCCTCTGACTTAGGTAAAAATCACCAAAAAGAATGAAAAAATAAATGAGGACAACATGTGGGAAATACTAGATATCATTAAATGCCCATATATCAAAGTAATTGGTATTCCAGAAGGAGAAAATCTAATCATGGCATAGAAAATCTGCTCCAGAAATACTTGCACAAAAATTTCCAAACCTAGAAAATAATTCAGACATCCAGACTCAAGAAATACAAAGGAGTTCAAATAGAATCAGCATAAGATGGCACATCATAGGCAGAATAGTCAAAATCAAAAACAAAGACAAGATTCTAAATATCATTAAATGCCCATATATCAAAGTAATTGGTATTCCAGAAGGAGAAAATCTAATCATGGCATAGAAAATCTGCTCCAGAAATACTTGCACAAAAATTTCCAAACCTAGAAAATAATTCAGACATCCAGACTCAAGAAATACAAAGGAGTTCAAATAGAATCAGCATAAGATGGCACATCATAGGCAGAATAGTCAAAATCAAAAACAAAGACAAGATTCTAAAAATGGCAAAGAAGAAATGACAAGTTACCTACAAAGTTTATCCCATTAGGCTATCATCAGAACTCTCAACTGAAACAATATTAGCAAAGAAAGAAAGGAAAGATGTATTCAAAATGCTAAAATAAAAACAATTTTAACCAAGAATACTATATCAGTAGTATACCTGACAGTATAAAAGTGGATGGGTAATAGGGGATGGGAGGGGAAAAGCAAATAAAACAATTTAATAAATATAAAACTGAAAAGTATCTATTGATGATAATGTATATGGTAATGTCTTTGACTTGACTAATATGCACTGTATTCATGTTGGTAAAAACTATGTTGTACATTGTAAAGTTATATGGTGACTAAATATAAATATTTTGTTCCCAGGTTGGTTCTATAGTACAACAGTAATGCACTGCTAAAACTAAAAAAAGGCCACATCTCACATAGTGACCACAGTTTGAATTCTCTGGCTCAGTCAACCCAAAACACCTGTGTGCCTGTTCAGGATCTGATGAATTAGAGGGCTGGAGGAAGGGAATTATGGTATGACCAGACCCTGTGAAGGGTGCTTCTGTCTCTTTCTCTCTCTCTATCACATACATAAGAATAAAGAAAAAAATGTTAAGGAATACTTTGCTCCTTTCCCATGTTTTATTTCCCCTTTGTTATTTCTTTTTTTTTTTTTTTTTTTTGCATGGTAAGACCAGACCCTGTGAAGGGTGCTTCTGTCTCTTTCTCTCTCTCTATCACATACATAAGAATAAAGAAAAAAATGTTAAGGAATACTTTGCTCCTTTCCCATGTTTTATTTCCCCTTTGTTATTTCTTTTTTTTTTTTTTTTTTTTTTTTTGGAGAGGTTTTCACTATAGGGCGCGTGCACTTGCCAGACAGACAGAGAGAGACAGAAAGCGAGAAATCACCCTCCAGAGGGGATGGTCATGTCGCAATCCCTTCTCCTCCATTCTCCTCTCGGGATCTTGGGTATGCATGCACACGCACCCAGCGTGAGTTCTAAGCCACCGGGTCCGGGACGTGAACCGCGGTCGACTACATGGGAGTCCAGCGACATAGCCATTATGCTAACTGCTGGCTCCCCCCTTTGTTATTTCTAAAACACTTATTTAGTATGTGATATGACAATTCTATTATCTCAGATTCTTTTGGATCTCATTCTATTTCTTTGTTTTCTTTGTTTTTGTTATAGGGCATGTGCACTCATTAGAGAGAGAGAGAGAGAGAGAGACACCACACACACACAGAGGGAAAGTAAGAAAGTGAGAAATCAGCCCTCTTTGGGGATGGCCATGCCACAATCCCTTCTCCACCATCCTGTCAAGTTTTGGGGTATATATGCATATTTTTAAGATACTGGGTTCAAGACTCGAACTGTATAGTCAACCATGTGGAATCCAGAGCATTAACCTCGACACCATCTACTGGCCTTCATTCTAGTTTTTATGTGCCGACTCACACTATGACTGTTTCATCCTATGTCTTACTATATTGCATTATATGGTTGCTCTTTTCAAAATGCAATGTAAAATATTGAATGATGAGGTCACTGAGGGCTAAGAAGCTTTTTCTGCAGAAACTTAAGTTGACATAGTTAGAAAATGTGTTAATTCCTATGGGATTTTCAGGACACAGTGAATGAAACCTAACTCTAAATCTGTGTGGACTGGAGTTTGAAATTGTGGTGTTCTTACATACTCATAAGCTGATTCTTACAGATAATTTTGAAATGCCTTGAGTATCACTGATTTGGAAGTGAAACAGCTAGTTCATTTGGAAGAAAGCATCTTAGTCCTAACCTTTAAGAAGTTTAGATGTTTTTGTTTTGTTTTGTTTTTGAGAGATAAAAGCAAAAGCCAGCATATTTCATTTGTCTCCAACTCATCAAATTCCATGAGTTGAATATACACCTTTGAGAATTAGCATAGCCAGCACAGTCTTCAATAAAACGAAAGGATTTCCCTTAGAGACTTTTTCCATGCCTATGGTCAAGTCTTTAAAATAGATGCCCTTCTATATTCGTTCCCTATTAAAAGTGGGGATGGCCATGCCACAATCCCTTCTCCACCATCCTGTCAAGTTTTGGGGTATATATGCATATTTTTAAGATACTGGGTTCAAGACTCGAACTGTATAGTCAACCATGTGGAATCCAGAGCATTAACCTCGACACCATCTACTGGCCTTCATTCTAGTTTTTATGTGCCGACTCACACTATGACTGTTTCATCCTATGTCTTACTATATTGCATTATATGGTTGCTCTTTTCAAAATGCAATGTAAAATATTGAATGATGAGGTCACTGAGGGCTAAGAAGCTTTTTCTGCAGAAACTTAAGTTGACATAGTTAGAAAATGTGTTAATTCCTATGGGATTTTCAGGACACAGTGAATGAAACCTAACTCTAAATCTGTGTGGACTGGAGTTTGAAATTGTGGTGTTCTTACATACTCATAAGCTGATTCTTACAGATAATTTTGAAATGCCTTGAGTATCACTGATTTGGAAGTGAAACAGCTAGTTCATTTGGAAGAAAGCATCTTAGTCCTAACCTTTAAGAAGTTTAGATGTTTTTGTTTTGTTTTGTTTTTGAGAGATAAAAGCAAAAGCCAGCATATTTCATTTGTCTCCAACTCATCAAATTCCATGAGTTGAATATACACCTTTGAGAATTAGCATAGCCAGCACAGTCTTCAATAAAACGAAAGGATTTCCCTTAGAGACTTTTTCCATGCCTATGGTCAAGTCTTTAAAATAGATGCCCTTCTATATTCGTTCCCTATTAAAAGTCAAGCAGTCCTACTGACAAGAAGTTAAATCTAGCCTGTCATCTAAGAAGAGACATATATCTATGTCAGAATAAGGATTCTTGAAGAAGGGCAGAGCCAGGACAAGATCATGAAACCTCTGAAGAAAATAATTTTGACAAAACAAGTGTGACAGCATACTGCCAGAAGATGAAGTAATGGACAAGTCTAAATATGGTGTGAGTGGCCCCAACTATCTGGCTTTCTCCTTTTTCCTTCCTTCCCTTTTCCATTTTGTTAGAGGGTGTATGTGCTCACCAAAAGGAAGGTGCATGTGCTCACCAGAAAGAGACAGACAGAGAGAGAGAGAGAGAGAGAGAGAGAGAGGGAAAGTGAGAAAGCAATCCAATAGGAGAGGGTTACAGCACAATCTCTTCTCTTCCATTTGTCCTTGCAAGATTTTTATAACATGTGCACACCCGCTTGGCATGTTTTCAAACCTCCAGGACTAAGACTTGAACCACAGAGTCAGCCATGTGAGATCCAATCACCTTAGCCACCAGACTACTGGCTGGTCTGTTATCTGGCTCTCTTGATCCAGTCCCCCTTTCCTCTTCTTTGCCTCAGCTGCCTGTTGGAAAGAACCATGCACTCTGGGCCCAACAACTTTGCTGTGGTTTAGGTTTCTAAAAGACATAACAGTGAGAAACAGAAGCACTGCAGAAAGCAGAGTAGAAGAAAGCCTGGAAATGAGTTGTCTAGATGAAGCCAGCAGTGAAGAAGTCATCAACTATGTCCTGCTTCATGTGTGAATACTCCCAGATTCCCACCCCTGCCTTCATCATAACCTTGCATTACTCTCCCTGAAGCTTTCAGAAGAAGTAGATAGTGGGGGTATTATAGGGAAAGACTAAGCTTCATGCTATTGGAACAGTTGGAAGTTCACAGCATTCAGATTTTATAGAACATTTTATTCACTAACATACGAAACCTTTTTATACTGATTAACATTTTTAATCTTGTCAAGGATTATTCTGAATTTTATTATTGTTCCCCATATATATCAAATCTGAAATCACTATTCATAGTGCAGATTAAGGCCAGCCAAAATAAACATAATTCCACTTAGAGTTTTTCTATATCTTCATATATTGTCATCTTCTGGTTTTTTGTTTGTTTGTTTGTTTTTTAAGAGATTTTTGCTATAGGGCACATGAATTCGCTGGAAAGAGAGAGATGGAGAGATAGAAAGCAAGAAATCAGCCTTCTAGGAGATGACCACACTGCAATCCCTTCTTTTCCATTCTCTTCTCAGGATTTTGGGCACACACACACATGAACCCCACGTGAGATTTAAGTCACCAAGTCTGGAACTCAACTGTGGTTGACTACATGGGAGTCCAGCAATGTAACCATTTCTACATTTACTGATCCCTCCTCCTATTAATGAAACGTATGTTTCTCCTTTTCAGGAAAAGGTTCTCCATCGTCAGGCCTTCTCACTTGCCTCCTTGATAACTTTTCTTTCTGATAATGTCCTTTTTCTTACACAGTAAACTTACCCTATTTTCTGGCAAACTTTTCTTTCCTAGTAAGTATTTAATTCTCTTTATCCTAGAAGCTAATAAAAGACCAAAACTAAATGCTTCATTCACTCATACAGACATTTCAGTTCCTTAGATACTAGTAGTCATTATGTCAGTTACTCTCCATATGGTCTCCCCTATTAAAATGACTAGGAAAGGAATCCATTACTGTGGATGTTATTACCAAAAAGACAACAAATAACAATGTTATACCATCGGGTTGGAGGAGGGACCTAGAGAGTTTATGCCTATATCCAGAATTATGGTATAAAGTACCACCAGTGTCAAGAGTTGGTCCAGAAATTAAGTCAAATATACACTGGTAGGAAATCCAATAGCTGGGTTTCTAAATCTGAAGGTGGGGAGGGCATTTGAAAGTAAATGTAATTTGTATAATATGTCTTTTCTTAGAAAAATATTTGTTAGGTTCTTTTTAATTAGGCTTTTTCTTTTTTTACAATGAATTATGAATTATGTGGGGTTCTTATGTATTTGGAATACAGTTTTCAAATATAACCTCTCATTCTCTAGGCTTCCTTTTCATTTTGTCATATATTTCTTTGCTCTGGGAAGCTTTTTAGTCTGATCATTTTGTTCATTTTTGCCACCTATGCCTTTTTTTTTTTTTTTTTTTTGGAGAGGTTTTTGCTGTAGGGCACATGTGCTCACCAGAAAGACAGAGAGAGACAGAGAGAGACAGAGAGACAGAAAGCAAGAAATCACCCCCCAGGGAGGATGGTCACATCGTAATCCCTTCTCCTCCATTCTCCTCTCGGGATCTTGGGCAAGCATGCACACGCACCTGGCATGAGTTTAAGCCACCGGGTCTGGGACTTGAACCACGGTTGACTACATGGGAGTTCAGTGAAATAGCCAATACGCTAACTGCTGGTCCCTCACCTGTGCTTTTGATGCCATGTCTAAAAAGTTATTTCCAAGACTAGAATCATGGAGCTTTCTCCTTATGTTTTATTCTGAGAATGTTATAATTTGGGAACTTACATTTAAATGTTTAATCCATTTCAAGTTAATTTTGAAATGTGGTGAGATAAGGGCTCATTTTACTCTTTTGAATGTGAATATCAGTTTTTCTTATACTATTTATTAAAGAGACTTTTATTTCTCTATTATATGTTCTCCATGCCTTTGTAAAAAAAATTAGTTGCCCGTGTATTTATGGATTTATTTCTGGGATCTTTATTCTATTCTGTTGGTCTTTGTATCTGTTTGTATGCCATTACCACATTATATTAATTACTATAACTTTGGAATATAGTTTAAAATCAATAAGTGTCAAGTCTGTTGTTCTGTTCTTCTTTCTCATGATTGCTTTAGTTATTCAGAGTCTTGTAGTTCCAAATAAACTTTAGAATACTTTTTTCTATTTCTATGAAAAATGTCATTGAAAGATACTCAGCATCATTAATTATCGAATAAATACACATCAAAACTACGAGTTGTAATCTCACACCTGTTTGAATGCTATTACCAAAAAGACAACAAATAACAAAAGTTGCTCAAAGTGTGGAGAAAATGGTACCCTTATAAACTGTTGGTGAGAATGCAAATTGGTACAGACATTACAAAAAACAATATGAAGATTCTTCAAAAGTTTTTTTCTTTCTTTTTGAGAGGTTTTTGCATTAGGGCATGTGTGCTCATAGGAGAGAGAGACAGATAGTGAGAGGAAAAATTAGAAATCATGTCCACACTACAATCCCTTCCTCCATCCTCTCCCCAGGATCTTGGGCATGCACACGTGTGCACCTGGCATAAGTATCAAGCCACAGGGCCTGGGACTCAAACCACAGTCAGCTGTGTGAGAATCTGGTGATGTAACTGCTATGCTATCTGCTGACCCCAAAAATAATTACAAAAGTTTAAAAATAGAACTAAGTATGATCCAGCAATCTCACTTATGGATATATACCCAAAAGAAATAAAATGTATATTTCAAAGGGCTATCTGCAACCATGTTCATTGAAGATTTATTTATAATACCCAAGATATGGAAATGACCTAAGGACCCATTTATAGATCAATGTGTAAGAAACTGTGGTACACAAATACGTGGAAAATTTTTTTTACTTTTAAAAAGAAGAAAATACTGTCATTTATGACATGAGTAAACCTGGAAGACATTACGAAATAGGATAAACAGAAAAAATACAGATACTATATGATCTCATTTATATGTGAAATCTAAAAAATGAGAACCTATAGAAGAGTGTATAATGGTGATTGCTATGGGGACCAGCAGTTGGTGTGATGGTTATGTAGCTGGACTCCCATGTAGTCGATGGTAGTTTGAGTCCCGGACCTGGTGGCTTAAACTCACGCCAGGTGTGTGTGTGCGTGTGTGTGTGTGTGTGCACGTGCACATGCGCATGTGCCCAAGATCCCAAGAGGAGAATGGAGGAGAAGGGATTGCGGGATGGCCATCTCCCTGGGGGATGATTTCTTGCTTTCTGTCTTTCGCATGCACCCTAGAGCAAAAACTTTTCAAAAAAAAAAAAAAAAAAAAAAGAAAGAATGGTGATTTCCATGGGCTAAAAAGTGGGAAAAATGAGGAGCTGTTGATCAGAAGATACTTTCAGTTATTAAATAAGCCAGTTCTGAGTAACTAATATACAGCATGGGTGTGTAAAACAGTTCTCCTTACAGTTTTGGACCAATCTTGTTCTCCCCCATTTTCAGTTACAGTTCTCAAGAATAACAACAGAAAGTGCTGGGACTGCAACATCTTGAGATAGGTAAGAATTGGCTGAACAGTCCAGGCTCTGCCTCAGTGCTCCCTAGAAGTAGGATGCCCTTCAGTGCTTTAGCTCAGTGTGTTACATTGCCCACGAGGTATAAAACCCAAGGTGAATGCTTTCTGGGGTTCCTCAGCTGCAGTGCAAGTGGTGCACATGCAGACACAACTCCACTTTCTTTGAGCTGCTTTTGGAGCCTTGAAAGACTGGCTTATCCTGAATCTTAGCCTTCTACTGTTCTTGCTGCATGAGAGTTAAAAAAAAAAATAAAATTCACTTAGTTCATGTGTATTCTGTCTCACTAAACTTGTGAAAGTAGTAGAAAGTGCATCACAGATGTAGTGGGCTGAAGTGGTCACCAGCACATGGTATAGGCTTCACAGGGTGGTGTTGTATGTTAAATATACATATACAGATTATCATGTTGTACACCTTGAGTATATACAATCTTTATTTGTCAATTACTATTCATTTTAAAATAAATAAATGTGTATGTATATTTATACCTTTGTTTGTTTATTTTAAGGTTTTTGCCATAGAGTATGTGTGCTTGCCAGAGAGAGATAGACACAGTGAGGGGAAAAGTGAGAAATCATTCCCCAAGGGGGATGGCCACATTGTGATCCCTTCTCTTCCATTCTCCTCCTGATTTGGGGCATGCACACACATGCACCTGGTGTGATTTTTAAGACACCAGAACCAGAACTCAAACCATGATTGGCCATGTGGGAATCTAGCTCCTTAACCTCCTTACCACCTGCTGGTCTTTAAAAGATATATTTTTGAAATAAATAAAGTAAAGGCGATTTCAAATGGGTACCTGCCTGAAGCCCAGATGGTCCTGGGAGTAAAGCTCGAGGGTGAAATGCCAGTAATTCTGAAGCCAGTGAAGAGCTACTGCACATGAGTAGTCCTAATTTGAGGGTTTTCAGATGCCTGTCTGAAGTCATTAATGGTACACACAAGAAACAGACAAGTAAAGGAACACCAGAACTTGAACTTTAGGCTTTTACTAGATATCTGCTAGGGCAGACTCGAATCTGACTCTGGTTGTCCTGAGTTTGCGTGTGCATTCCTCTCCTGGTGAACCTGAGAGAAGTGTGCACAGAAGGCAAGAGCAGTGGCTGACAGTTCTGACTCCTGTCTTAGTTTTCCCTTGCCCTTCCCTTATAGAGCTTTATTCTATAATAAAGACAAATTGCTCATTAATCTACTCTGCCCCTACTGGTTACATTAGGTAAGGTGTCTTCCTTCCTTCCCAGGGTAAAAAAAATAATTAATGAAAAGAATTCACAAATGCTAATGTCTCTGGTTAAGGTCACATCTGGTAAAAGGTCTGATCTGGCAATGAAAATTTAATAGTTTATAAAAATCTATACAAATATACATATTTGTTAATTTTTCATATTAAAATATACACACAATATAGCAATAGCATCTAAATTTAATTCTGGGTAAGTGCTTATGTAGGTATAATTTTAGTTTTTAAAGCTGCTTCAGCTAAGGAAAATCAACTGAGTGTACATATCTTCCCTCTCATTTTGATTTCGAAATACAGTCTCCATTTTTACCCCAACAAGCTTCTTTTCTTCTACACATACTTGTCTGTCAGCGGTGAGCTTTGATTCCTATGGTGTTATCTTCAGCTCAGACACAGACTTGTTTTTTTAAAAAACAAAAGTGCATGCTAGTACAGTGGAACTACCAGAGTTCCTGCTCGTTTTCTATGAAAGCATCGACTCACTCATTCCCCTTGACTCAGCATCAGTCCCACTCTCAGCAGTCTTTATTATTCCCCAAAGGCATTCTCTCTTTCTCATTCCCAGAAACCTGTTTGGAGAAAAACAGATATCTTTACCCATTCTGTTCCCTCACAGCCCCACACAGCTTTCTCCACTGTTGGCCACTGAGATGCTCTGGGCACAGCCTCCTATGTGGGAGTCACAGGAGCTTCTCTGAACACCTGCACCCAGGTGTGCTTGCTGTGCCTTTGTGAGGTAGGCTAACAGCAGTGGCATGTGCTTGGTGGTCTTTTTCTGAAGGACCAGGGATTCATACTGCTTCCCTATCTCAGGGGTTCCTGTCACCTCACAAAAGTTAGATACATAAGCCCCAAGGGGTTCAAAGAGCACAGTGCTTCCAGAGGAGGTTTTTTTGTTTTTGTTTTTGTTTTTGTTTTTGAGAGGTTATTGCTATAGAGCATGTGTGCTCACCCACTGGAAAAACAGAGAGAGGCAGAGAGACAGTAAGTGAGAAATCATCCCCCAGGGAGATGGCCACACCACAATCCCTTCTCCTCCATTCTCCTCTAGGGATCTTGGGCACGTCATAGCAAGATGTTTATTGTTGTTGTTAAAGAATAATTTTATTTAATTTTATTATTTTTTTCTAGTTTGACCAGAGATAGACAGAGAAAGTGAGAAAGCAAGTTACCAGTTATGGAACTTAAACCCCTGTGTGCTATGTGGGAGTCCAGCACCTTAACTTACCATGCTACCTGCTGGTCCTAAAAAATGTTTGAAATTGTAATCTGTTTATATCTACACTCTACCTTCTGTTTCCACACCCCCTTCCTTTACAGCCTGCGTCATTTCTTTCTCTAAAATATGTCTATCTAACTTACAATGATGCCATGAATGGATCTCATGTATATCAACTAAAATTCCTGAGTCCCCCTCCTCACAGCAAATGGTAAACTGGTTAATAATCTATACATGGATCTGCTCTAAGTCCCTTCTGCATCTCTAGCCCCAACATACAACAACCTGTACAATTACCTTTTCTCTTTGACTCATTGTAGCCACCTTTTTTTTTCTGAATTCATATTCTAATCAAATTTCTTTCATGTGCAAAACAGACCCTAACCTCTGCTACCCAAACTTTATGTAACATTTGTGAATGTGTAGGAAAGTTGGAACGTGGTATAGAAATAAAATGCAACAGTCTGCGAAGCCCACCCACCTAGGAAGTTTCGCAGTTACATTCAGAGACTTCTCTGAGTATGTTGTATGAGTGTGCCTATGATCCAGGACTGGCTGAGGCAGAGAGTGGATCATGGCATGAAGACCCTGTTAAGGGTGTGTTCTCTCTATAGATATATATCTTGCTCATAAAAGATATAAATACACTTCGTAAACTCATGCCAGGTGGTGTGTGTGCATGCTCAAGATCCCGAGAGGATAATAGAGGAGAAGGGATTGAAGCATGACCATCCCCCAGGAGGGTGATTTCTCACTTTCTGTCTCTCTGTCTCTCTCTGTCTTTCTGGTGAATGCATGCGCCCTATAACAAAAACCACTCCAAAAAAAAGGAAGAGAAAGAATTGTTCCTGATTTTGAAACCAGCAGATGACATAATGGGTATGTAGCTGGACTCCCATGTAGTCAACCCTGGTTCGAGTCCTGGAACTGGTGACTTAAACTCATGCTGGGCACATGTGCATACATGCCCAAGATCCCAAGAGGAGAGTGGAGGAGAAAGGATTACAGTGTGACCATTCCCCCTGGGGGGTGATTTCTCACTTTCTATCTCTCTGTCTTTCTGGTAAGAACACACACCCTATAGCAAAAACCTCTCAAAAACAAACAAACAAAGAATTGTTCATGATTTTTATTGAGCAGGAGTTAAGGGAGATAATTCTTGTGAGCAGTCCATAAGAGAAGTACCATTACCTTGAGGAAATTGAGGCTCAATCAATTCAAGGGACATGTAGCTATTAACTTTTAGAGTTATAATTTGAATTCTGATTTGGTGATTGCAAAATATTTGCTCTTTCCAACACACTATGCTATCCTTAAGGATATGTGCACAAAGTTAAATAACAGGGTGAGTTGAAAGTTACAGTTCAAGGAAAAAGTACCTATCACAATATGCCTGTGCTTACCAATTCATATCTTTTATATGTTTAACCCCCACATTTAAAATTCACTAATGCATAGGATAGAAGGAAATAAATTAAGATCAAAACAAGGATGGTCCCACAGCACAATGCTTAAGTGCTGTGCATTGGGAGCTAGATCCCACATGACCAAGTTTAGTTTAAATTCTGCCTTGATAGTATGAGAAACACATGGGGTATATGCATGCATATGTGTGTGTCCCAAATCCTACTGGGATAGAGAACTAGGGGAAGTATTGCATCATGACCTCTCTCTGGCAATTACACACTTTCTGGCTTCTAAAAAACATAAAGACCAGGAGAAAAAGAGTCATCTATGAATTCATAGAATTCATAGAATTCATAGATGACTTCTCTCAACAAAAGTTAACCTAACAAAAGTGTGTGTGTTTGTGTGTGCGTGTGAGTGTGCATGTGTGTGTGTGTGTGTGTGAGAGAGAGAGAGATGCTCAGAAAATCTCCTCCGCAAACTAGGTAGCACAAAAAATGAGACAATAGGTAGCAAAGAGAATTTACATTAAAGGAAAAGAGATCTCTAATGATTCAGCAATGCATGTTCTTGTTTCTAACAGCCTCTTGAAATAAGAAATAGCCAAAGCTGCAGAAGCACACTTGATGAAATCCTAGCTTTAACAATTGCAAACTCGAGGCAAAGCATTTTCTAATAGTTCTCATTTTTTTTAGTTGTGTCTCCAGTGTACACTAGGGGATGATGCAGCCTCAGACATGAGGGCAGGGAAGAAACTAGGGGGCATCTGGGACTAACAGCTAAATTAAAGCCCTTCTTGAAGGAATTTTCAAGTATGTGAATCAGATCATTTATTACTTGATCATGTAATGCCTTTAAAATGTGTGTGATATGAAAGTCAAAAAGATATTGTAGACTAAATAACGGCCCCACAAAGATGTTTATGTCCTATTCCTCATGAATACTTTACATGACATGGCAAACAGGATTTTGCAGATGAACTTAAGGCTAAGGGCCTTGAAGTAAGAACAGTGTGTTAATTAGCTCAGGTTAGGATAATGAGATAACACAGGCTGGGTCACTTAAACAACAGAAATTTATTTGTTGACAGTTTGAAAAGCTAGAAGTCTGAGATCAAGGTGCTGTTAGGGTTGGGATTTGGCAAGGCCTGCCTTCCTCGCTTGTAGACAGTTGCCTCTTGATTGTGCCTTCTAAGGGCCTTTTGTCTTTGCATAGAGAGCGACCTCTGACATCTCTTTTTCTTATAAGGACACCAGTTCATAAGATTAGCACGCCACCCTTGTGAATTCATTTAACTTGTATTACTTCTGTTAAAGCCCTGTCTCTGAATACAATCACATCAAGAGGTAGGGCTTCCATTTTGAGGAAGGACACAATTTATGACAGATAAGATACTGAACTACCCAGGTATCTCAAATCACATTACATGAGCCTAAAGAGCAGAAAATCTTCCCTGGGTACAATCTGAGACATGTGATAGAAGAAGATGTAGAGATTCAAAGCATGAGAGGAATTCCACCCACTATTTCAAGTTTTGAAGATGGAGACAGGGAATACAGGCAGCCTTTAGAAGTTAAGAATGAGACTGCCGGATTTTTGTTTGTTTGTTTGTTTGTTTGTTACCTCCCCCCCCCCCCCCCCCACAGTCGTTTTTTTTGAAACCCCCCCCCCCGCCCAAGAGAGTTTTTTTTGCTATAAAGCAAATGCACTCAACAGATAGGCAGAAAACAAGAACTCAACCCCCGGGGGGAAGGATATGCCACAATCCCTTCTCCTCCATTCTCCTCTTGGGATTTGGGGCACACACTCACATGTGCCCAGCATGAGTTTTAAGCCACTGGGTGTGAGCTTCAAAGCACGGTGGACTACACAGGAGTCCAGCCACATAACCATTATGCCATCTGCTGGTCCTGAGATTGCCTTTCAAAACTCACTGACTGGCCCAGGAGAGCCTAAGGGAGTTGGCTGCTGACAGAAGGTGACTAGGAATTCTTTTGTCAGTGTTCCCCTGTGCCCTAGGTTTGTGTGCTTTTGGATTCTTTTCCCCTTGTATCTAACATTGCCTTTCAAGTTTCACTGACTGGCCCAGGAGAGCCTAAAGGAGGTGGCTTCTGACGGAAAGTGCCTGAGAATTCTTCTGCCAGTATTCTCCTGTCTCTCAGGTGTATTTTCAGATTCCACACTTCACTGGACCATGGGACACACTGCTTCTATCTTTAGTCACATAGTTCTAACCCACTCCCAGGTGCATCTCAGCCTGAGAGGTTCTTAGAGGAACCAAGCACCTGAACCTGGGTAGATAACCCTAATTCTGATTGAAAGATGGGTGCGAGTGGCTATGCTTCCTACGTGTGCTGCTGGACAAGGAAATAATTTTTGTTACATGTCTGAAAGTTAATGTTCAGCTCTGGCTTCTCTGAACTCTGATTCTCTAATAAAGAAAACCTGAGAAGGAGTAGTACTTTGAACCATGGCCCAGAGAGCACACATGCACTATAGCAAAAATCTCTCAAAACAAACAAACAACAACAACAAAAAACAGTAGATTAGAAATGGATATTCAAGTTAATATGCAAAAACATAAGGCACAAGCACCATCTCAAGAAAACTTAAAGCAATTTAGAGAGAATAGTTATGCTTCATTTAGAAGCCAGAAGGAATTCAGAATGAAAGCTCTAGAATCTGAACTCTTCTAAAGAAGATCTTCTCAAGAAGACTCTAATAAAACAGAATTTTTAAAATATAAGCATCTATCAAAGAATCACAAGTTAGAAAATTATTATCAGACAAACTAAACAAGGTTAATGAGAAGTTAGCCTCAGTCAGTGGCAAACATCCTGTGGGAAAACAGCAGATTTCTACTCAATAGTCTTACTACAAGACCATTCCTAAAGTCACCTCATTTTGGAAATCGTAATAATGATTTAGTGCACAACAGAAATCTTCTTTCAAGAGAAACCTCAGTGCTTCCTACCTTAATCTCAAGGCCTTCAAATAAGAGGAGAGAGAATTACTTGTTCCAGCCACAACTGGAATTGTTAAAAAGTATAGAGAACTAAGTGAAGCTGCTACTGAATTTGCATCTGCATCCTGTAGAGCTTCTCCTCAAAGATCTGATGAGAGAAATTGAACTCAAGATCTGCCTTTGAGAACATCATAAGAATATGTACAGATCTTGAAGAAAAATTATATATGAAAGAAAAAAAAAAAGATTCAGATCTCTACCAAAAACAAACCTGAAAAAAAGAGCTGTTCTTTCTCCCAACACTGCAAAACCTACTCAAAAAGGTAGGAAGAACTGTGTATTTCATCAGATGACTGCACTTCTGAATTCTACAAAACTTTTAGAGAACTAACCCCATTGTACTCAAACTATTTCTAAAGATTCAAAAGAAAGGAATCCTCCCAAATTCATTCTATGAAGCCTCCATCACCCTCATTCTAAAAACAGAAAAGGGCATCACATACACAAAAAAGAAAACTACAGACCAATATCTCTCATGAATAAAGATGCAAAAATGTTCAACAAGGTATTAGCAAATCATATCCAACAACACATTAAAAGATTATGCACTACAACCATGTAGCTTTATTCCAGGGCTACAAGTGTGATTCAACATATGAAAAACTATAAATGTAATACATAATATTAACAGAAAGAAAAATAAAAACCAAACAATCATATCAAGTGATGCAGAAAAAGCATTTGATAAGATACAACATCCCTTAGGAACCAGCAGTTAGCATAATGGCTACGTGGCTGAACTCCCATGTGGTCCACCGCAGTTCGACTACATGGGAGTTCAGCCATATAGCCATCAGTTTGACCAATCCAGGAATCTGGTGGCTTAAACTCATTCCGGGCATGTGTGCATGTGTACCCAAGTTCCCGAGAGGAGAATGGAGGAGAAGGAATTGCGGCATGGCCATCCCCCCTGGGGGGTGATTTCTCACTTTCTATCTGTCTCTCTCTGTCTGTTGAGCACACAGCCCTATAGGAAAAAAAAAAAAAAAGATACAAGATCTTTTCATGATTAAGACATTAAGCAAAATCGGCATAGAAGGGACTTTTCTCAACACACACACAAAAAGCCATTATGATAAACCCATAGCTAACATCAACTGGAAGGTTTCCCACTTTCTCCACTCATTTTCCATATAGTACCAGAAGTTCTAGCCAATGCAGTCAGACAAGAGAATAAAATAAAAGGCATATATAATAAGAAGGGAAATTATCTCTATTTCCAGATGACTATATACATAGAAACCCCAAAATAATTCACAGAAAAACTCCTGGAAGTGATAAAGAAATATAGGAAAGCAGTAGAATCAACATACAAAATGTTTATACAAAAATCTATAGCATTTCTATATGCCAACAGATTGAGGTAGAATTGAAGAAAGCAATCCCATTTACAATAGCTGCAAAAAAATACATGGTACCTAGGAATAGGCCTAACCAAAGAAGTAAAAGACTTCTACAAGGAAAACTACGAAAAACTTTAAAAATAAATTTAAAATGACACTAAAGAGTGAGAGGACATTCTGTGTTCCTGGATTGGAAGTATTAATGTAATCGAACTTTCTCTTTTTTTTTGATCCACCATCTGTGGTGGGACCGCCACCAAGATGCAGATTTTCATAAAAACCCTCACAGGGAAGACCATCACCCTTGAGGTTGAACCGTAAAATACAATAGAAAATGTAAAAGCCAAAATCAAGGATAAGGAAGGAATTCCTCCTGATCAGCAAAGACTGATTTTTGCTGCCAAGCAGTTGGAAGATGGGCGTACTTTGTCTGATTACAACATCCAAAAGGAGTCCACGCTTCATCTTGTGTTGAGACTTCCTGGTGGTGCTAAGAAAAGAAAGAAGTACTACACCACTCCCAGGAAGAATAAACATAAGAAAAAGAAGGTTAATCTGGCTGTCCTGAAATACTATAAGGTAGATGAAAATGGCAAAATTAGTTGCCTTTGTTGGGAGTGCGCTTTAGATGAATGTGGTGCTGGGGTTTTTATGGTCAACCATTTCGACAGATATTATTGTGGCAAATGTTGTCTTACTTACTGTTTCAACAAACCAGAAGACACATAATTGTTTATGAGTTAATAAAAGAAATGAACTAACCTTTTAAAACAAATCAAACTTTCAATTTTACCCAAATTAAATGATAAATTTAATGCACTCTTGATAAAATCTCCAGAGATATTCTTCACAGATTTAGAAAAAAAATCATAAAAATTTTTCTGGAATTATAAAAGTTCCCACACTGCCAAAGCAATACTGTGCAGAAAGAGTGGAGTAGGATGCATCTCACTCTCTGACATCAAAATATATTTCAAGCTATGATAATCACAACAGGACGGTACTAGCACAAAAACACACATGCAGACCAATGGAACAGATAGAGAACCCAGAAATAAACCCCAAAATATGTAGCCAACTGATTTTCAACCATGATCACAAGTTAATCCAGTGGGAAAAAGAAAATCTATTTAGCAAATGGTACTGGAAAAACTAGATCTCCAACTGCAGAAAAATAAAATTGGACCCTTATTTCTCAGCATTAACAAAAGTCAACTCAAAATGAATCATAGGGAAAAAAATGCATCATAGATTAATTTACTGCTGAGTGAAGCAAGTCAGGCTATGAAGGAGAGACATTGTATGTCTCCACTTAATATACACTGACTGTACACATTCTATAGCTGAAACTGAATGACTAGAGAATATAGAATCATAGAAAATGTTTATAAATATCAGATACAGTGTGGGAAGAGGGTGGGTGAAGGAGGAGAGTCTGAGGAAGGACATTAAGGAGAAAAATAGAGAGTCAAAGCATTTATGGGACAAAATAATGGGTTATTATCTATTGACAATAACGTGTATGATGTGTATAGTGTTCTCAAGTGAATTGGTGAGAAATGTATATAAGTTGGAATGTTCACTTTGCGAGCTAAGTGACATATTTTATTGAATGTATAAAATAAATTGAAATAAAAAATATAAAAAATAAAAATCTCATTCAAGCAGAGGCCACCTCCCCCACTATCCCATCTCTCCAATTCCCCACAGGGCTTTGAAAACCAGAGAAGTCACACAAATGCCCTATGCACAAGGCAAAGACCACATTGCCAAGCTCAACTCCTCAAATAGTGAGCCAAGTACAGCATTATGATGGGGAAATGTACTTATCTTTCTGTGTTATGTATATTCTAAGAATAAATAATGTAAAAAAAAACCTTCAAACTATAATGAATTACTGATGGAAAACACAGAGGAAACTCTTGGAGGCATCAGGGTTGGCAAAGACTTCTTTAATAAGACCCCAAAACAAAATTGATAATCTCAAAAATAGACAAATGGGATTACATCAGGTTAAAAAACCTCTGCACAGTAAAAGAAACAATAATTAAAGTGAAATGCCAACCTTCAGAATGGGAGAATATATTTGCAAACTAAGGGACTGCTAGCCAGAAAATACAGGGAACTCAAACAGTTCCCTATCAAAAATATCAATCCTATTAAAAGATGAGCAAAGGAGCTGAAGAGACAGCTATCCAAGGAAGACATATGAAAAGCCAAAAAGCATATTAAAAAATGCTCAACATTTCTTATTATAAGGGAGATGCAAATCAACACCACAATAGGATACAACCTAACTCCAGTCAGAATGTCTAAGGTTAAAAAAATGAAGAATGATAAAAGCTGGCAAGGTACCAGTGAAAAGGGAGCTCTCCTACATTGTTGGTGGGAATGTAAATTAGTACACCCATTGTGGAGAACAATATGAAGTTTTCTCAAAAAGCTACAAATAAAACTACCATATGATCCAGCAATTCCACTCCTTGGTATCTACCCAAAGGATAGGAATATACTCAGTCAGAAAAACATTTGCACATTCATGTTTACAGCAGCATTATTCACAATAGCTAAGACATGAAATCAATCCAAATGTCCATGAACAAATTGAATAAGTGTGGCACATATACACTAGGGACTACTACTTAGCCATAAAGAAAAAAAAAAAAGACCCTGACATTTATTAGAAAGTGGATGAATATGGAAGATTTAATGCTGAGTGAAGCAAGCTAGAGACTATAAAAGAGAAGAAGAGAAGCATTGTATGTAATATATATCGCTTTTCTGCACTCTAAGACAGAAACGGAAAGACTGGAAGGTATAAAGGCTTAGACAGCAACTGTGGATACTAGACACAGTGTGGGCGGAAGATGAGCAGTGGAAGTGGGGTGAATCAGGGGAAAAAATGAAAAACAAAACATTTAATGAATAAAAAAGTGTAAAATTATGTATTAAGGAAAATGTCTATGATAGTATCTTTGACTGGACTAACATGCAGTGTATTAAAAAAATCAAATAATAAAAACATGGGCCTGTATTTGTACTGAGAATTTAACACACACACAGGAGTTAAGAACGATCCTGGCTGGGACTGGAAGATGACGTAATGACTATGTTGCTGGATTCCCACATGGCTGACTGCAGTTCAAGTCCAGACCTGAAACACACCAGGCACATTTATGTGCATGCCCAAAATCCCAAAAGGAGAATGGAGGACAAGGGATTAGGGTGTGGTCTTCCACTCTGGGGAGTGATTTCTCACTTCAGTTTTTCTGTCTCTCTGGTGAGTGCACATGTCCTATAGCAAAAAATCTCTCCAGAAAAACAAAAAAGAAAAAGTATGACTTTGGCTGGGCCAGCCACTGGAGTACTGGTTAAGACAACTGGGTCCCACATTGCTGACTGCAAGGTTTTAGTCCTAGACCTGGCAGCTTGAAAAGCATGACAGGTAGGTGTGCACATGTACCCAAAATCCCAAAAGGAGGCCAAGATGGAGAAGAAGCGATTGTGGCATGACCATCCTCTATAGTGACTTCTTTCTCACTTTCCCTTTCTCTGTTTCACTTCGATGAGTACACATGCCTTCTGGGAAAATTTTTTTTTTTTGAGAGAGAGATTTTCACTGCAGGGCGCGTGCGCTCGCCAGACAGACAGAGACATAGAGACAGAAAGCGAGAAATCACCCCCAGGGGGGATGGTCACGCCGCAATCCCTTCTCCTCCATTCTCCTCTCGGGATCTTGGGCACGCACGCACACGTGCCCGGTGTGAACCACATGCACTTAATTCTGCCCAAAGTCTGAATGAGCCTGTTGTCAAATTCTCTTCCAGAGCCTTCAGAAAGGAACATACTTCTAATACTTGATTTTGGCTTTTGAAATTCAGAGCTGAGAAATCATCCTAACACATTGGATTTTTGACATACAGAATTGTCTAAGAATAAATTTGTGTTTTTGTAAGTGTAACATTTATGGCAATTTTTATGGCAATAATAGAAAACGAATACATATAGCAGCATTCAAAAAGATTATGAAAGAAAATGAAAATAAAGTACAACTTTATTTGCAATCAGACTGTCTTCAGATCTGGTCCAGTAACTGCACTGAAATTGGCTGTTCACTGCTCAAAAGAGCAATGATCAAGTGGCCAATGTTGGTAAAAAGGAACGGTAGCTTTACTCAAGAAACTGGTGACCTGGGACGATGGTGAACTAATGTTCAAAAACCACCTCCAAAGTCACAGACCAGGACACAGGATTTTAAATGGAAAGATAGGAAAGGTAAGAAAGGGCAACCATGTGCTCTTCTACATAGTCACAGTGAGACTGGCAGGTCCTAGAGTTGCTGTGCACAGGGTCACTTCACCCTCAAGGTCTCTTTCCTCTTTGTTTTCTTAGACACATCTGTCTAGCTGTGATTTGTTTTTGTTTTTGTTTTTGTAGAGGTTTTTGCTACAGGGTGCATATGCACTCACCAGAAAGAGAGAGACAGAGAGACAGAAAGCAAAAAATTACCCCCAAGGGGGGATGGCCACGCCGCAATCCCTTCTCCATTCTCCTCTCCGGATCTTGGGCACGCACGCACACATGCCCAGTATGAGTTTAAGCCACCAGGTCCAGGACTCAAACCACGGTCAACTACATGGGAGTCCAGCAACAAAGTGTTTACTGCTGGTTCCCTAGCTATGGTTTCAAAGCCCGGCTTCTATTAAAACTCAGTAAAGCTATGACTAGGATTTTTATTTTTCCTACAAGTTAGACAGTAAAGCCAGGTCAGTTAGCAAAACAGAAGCAAACCATCTTTAACAACTAGTCTACTGGGTCAGATTTAATATAGAGCTACTTTGGTTCTTCCTTGTAACTTGGTTACATACGCTAGTGCGATATTGTTTTATAAAAACCCATTCACATACTTTTTTCATATTACATGTTTTCCGTGAACCTTTTGAAGACCTTTTATGTATTACTTGCCCCTCCTCGAGTTCATATTATAGTGGGAGAGATAAAAATGAGGTAAGCAGATAAATGAGCAAAATCACTGCGTAATGTAAAATAATTTGTGTGAGAAATAAAAGAACTGATACAACAGGGAATGACACAGGAGACATATGTATTAAGAAGTGTTGCTAAAAGTGATACTCAGGTTGAGCAAAAGGAAAAAGAGCAGGACACGCAGAAGGAGAGCATCCCATGCAGAGGGAACAGATATGCAAAGGCCATGAGGTGTGAAAGATCTCAGAGTGTTCAAGAAATTGAAAGATGGAGAGGAACATTATATATAGTAAAGAGAAGAGAGAAGAATGAGATTGTAAGGGTAGGCTGAGCTGAGAGCATGTGGTGCTTTATAGAACATGATCTGAAATTTAGGTTTTATTCTAAGAACAGTAGGAAGTCCTCATAAGCTTTTAAGCAGAAAAGTGCTGTGGGGATGAAATTCTGAAACAGAAAAATGGCATTAGTAGAAAAACTGGAGAAATTCAAAAATGTCTTAGCTAGCTAATGGTATTTCTACTGGGGCTCATTTTTTTAGTGTAGGTAATTGTGCCATGGTTAGATAAGGTGTTAACACAGAGGAAACTGACTGAACGTTTAGGAAATCTCTCTGTATTATTCTTGCACTCTTCTATAAGCCCTAAAATTATTTTGTAATAAAGAATTAGAAAGAAAAAGAATGCCATGATCTATTTTTTTAAACTTAAGATTATGCTTCTCAGTTGGAGTACAGTACAGGCACAAGAATAAGAGTGTGAATACGAACCAGTCAGGAAACTAGTTCAGTAAGTCACAGAGGAGAGAGTGGAACAGAAAGCATCCTGTGAGACACGTTGGAGATCTGTTTCTGCAGTAGAATCCTCAGGACTTTGTGATGCATAGTGTATGTACACGTATGTGTGCATAGATTTGTTGTGGGAAGGCGGGGGAGGCTGGGCAGTAAAGAAATAGGGAAATCAAGTTCTAGGTTTCCAGTCTGAGATAGTAAGTGTTATCTCATTTACTAACAGTAAGATGGCATAGTGTGGGGAGGAAAGAATATGAATTGTTAAGGTCAATGTGCCTCTAAATGAAGGTACTAAAACTCAGAGACAAGCTCTGGGCTGGAAATGCATTGTAGGTACTAGCTTGAAGAAGAACAGGATATTCAAATGCTTATGCATGCTAGGTAGCTTGAAGAAGAACAGGATATTCAAATGCTGCTCCCTTGTGGTTAGGAGTTAAGATATTTTTATAAACAATAAGGACAGGCAACATCCAGAAAAACCTCCTAGGGTCAAGCCAATGGTTTGGATTGGCGTGCCAAAGGGTAGAAGATACTTTTACATTTTCGCTGTGCTTATTTCTCATTTCCTTTCTTGGTAAAATTCTTATCAGAAGTGCCAGGATACCATGGCTCTGCTTGGTAGAATCAAGAAAAAAAAATTATCTGTTTATGTTTGAACTATAGTAGAGTGGGGAAAGTAGTGATAAGTGGATTAAATTATGGAGCATCTATGGAAAGGACTCTAGGGAGAAAAATTCAGTTAATATTTTAAACCAAGACTTCTCTATTAGTTGACCACTTCTCATATAGATAGATCATTTATATCTGTATCCATTACATATGTATACAATTGTACATTTATATTTATCTCTATATGAAATGGGCTAGTCATTTTTTCATACAAAGTGTTTGGCACAAAAGTTATGGCATCTAAAAATTGCTGAATGTCTTTGTAGAACATTTATAAAGGGACATCTGGGCAACATATTTGAATTTAAAGTACAAGAAATTTTACATTATTTCTCCAAATTAAACTACAAAGATTGGATGCTTCCTAATGAAACATTTATAAGATATTGACTAAGATGATAATCACATGAGAAGATGACAAACGTCTCCTCTTTTTTTTTTTTTGAGAGGTTTTTCCGCTATAGGGCGCGTGCGCTCCCCAGACAGACAGAGAGAGACAGAGAGACAGAAAGTGAGAAATCACCTCCCAGGGGGATGGTCACGCCGCAATCCCTTCTCCTCCATTCTCCTCTCAGGATCTTGGGCATGCACGCACACGCGCCCGGCGTGAGTTTTAAGCCACCGGGTCCGGGACGCGAACCGCGGTCGACTACGTGGGAGTCCAGCGACATAGCCATTACGCAAACTGCTGGTTCCCGACAAATGTCTACTCTTAACAGGCTTACCATGTATCTAAGCCAAGGACAAAAGAGAATCCCCTTCATTATCTTTTTTCTTATAAATTTTACATAAAACCTCAGCATTCTTGGTCTCTTGTCCAGAATTACAAAGTTCAGATCCTGTCTCTCTTCTTCTACATACTTTGTGAACTGAGGTTTTAATAAAAGATTAATCTCCAGCCTAGAGACAACACCTAGACCATCTCAGTGTCATTTGGATTCTGTTACAAAATGAATGGTCTGATCTTCTTGGTTAGATTTTTTTAATGGTCATATCAGAAACACGCATTCCTTGGAATTAATTAAAATGGTTTAGATTTGAGATATGTTGCATAATAAAATGCACTAGTAATATCTATCTATCTACTGAGCAAAGTAAGGCCATGGAATGTTGGATGTCAACTCCCAACCCACAACTCTTGAGGGTTTGCACCTGATGTTTCTGGTACTCCCTTGCTATGGAGTACTGTGTTCTGTTTGTGAAGTGAGAGATGCTTGCATTTGTCAGTTCTCTTTAATTGCTACTTGCATCACTTCCCCATAGACCACTCCCCACTTCTGAGCATGGTCTAATTTTTCACTGTCAGACAATGTGCCCTGTCCCAGCCATCCTCTGCTCCAGCCATTAATTCCTTTGCCATTGACCTCAGCCACATGGGAAGATAATAGTGCCCAGACATAGGACTGCTTATCATAAGGCAGTCACTTTAGTGTTGTAGTCCAAATGGGGAAAAAAGGGAAAAAGAAAGAAACAGAAAAAGCCCTTTATTAGCTAGGGAGTTGTTGGCACTACCTGCTGAGTGATTTGAGAAGAGCTCCTAGACCAAGTTGACCCTTCAAGGAAAGAGGGAAGATATCCCATGAAGCAATTGTTCAAACCACTTAGTGGAACTCCATTCTTTAAGGGGATCACCTGGCGATTGACATCACTTCCTTGCTTAAAAGTACTACCATTTTCTATGTTTTAACTTAGTTATCTTTTTGCAGGCTGAACCCCCTGCTGAATTCTTCAGACATACAACACTCACCCCGGCATACCCTCCCTGGCAGTGGGTAAATGGCAAATAAAAAGGTTCTCTCCATCACGTCAATTGACGAGGGCAGGTGGCAGAGTACCCAAGGATGCTTTTGCTCTCCATACAGCTTAATGTCTCCAAGATCAAACACGCAGATCGTGGGAGGAACAGGTGATCAGCGGGCGACAATAGATGACTATACTAGGTTCTGGATGAGTTGTGCGACTCAGACAAATGGATGGCCCCATTTAAAATGACTTCAGAAGTATCAAAGGAGGTCTCTGTAGTTGCCGTATGTGCCTTCAGATTCGAATGTTATTTTCCAATCCTGCTGGTGCTCCTATTGCAAAATGAGAAGGAAATGTAAAAGGACTTTTTCATCATCCAGACTTCTTCCCATCTGTTTTTTCTAAAGAGAAATATAAACTTTGTAGGTTTTGGGATAAGGCTGGGACAATATGTTTGTGGGAAATAAGAAAACAGGCATGCTATGTCCACGAGGTTTTCACCAAGAAAAAAAGTATGGGATAGTTTTTCTATTGCAACCTCAGGATTTTGGATCCGCCCCCATAAACCCCACCCCCCACCCCGCCCTGCAAGAAAAGTGGAAATTTCCATTTGGGGATGGTGTGCAACTCATTTCGTTATGTAATATAAATACAAGCAGCTCTCTACACATAGTTATAGTCATCAAAATAAAAACAACATTTTTGCCAAGATTTTATATTGCAAATATGTTGTTTGTTTTTATATATTTTTAAAAAAAAACAGTGTTTTTCATTACTAGTATAAAACTCAAGCAGTACAAGGAGCATCAAATTAAAAGTCTGTTTCCCTCTCACTCTAAATTCCAAGTTTTCTCATTCATTACCTCAAAAACAGTCAATACTGCGATTTTCAGTGTAGACTTCTAAAGAGAATTTGCACATTTAAAGAGATTTATATGTACGTTCTTTCATAGGTGCCCTGGTTCTATTTTTTTATACAACTAAAGACCTAAATCCATGTTATTCTAGTCTTTATGTTTTTTTTTCACTTGTTTATTTCTTAGAAGCAGTACAGAAAGTCATATATATATTTTCATTCTTTCATTTCATTCGTGGTAATGTCTCATTCCATAATGTGTACATTCCAAAATCTACTTAACCTGTCTTCTACTCACTGACAATTACATGTCCCCTACTTTTTGCTACTATAAACAATGCAGCAATTATTTCTGTATAGAATTTTTGTGCCCATATTCAAATATAGCTGTAAAATAAATTCCTAAAATGAAAACCTTAGAGGAACAAAATCTATGTATGTTTGACAAATATTACTGATTTTCTGTCCTAACAGTTGGTACTAATCTAAAGAATAGCCAATAGTGCAGAATATTGCCTATTTCCTCAAAGACTTGCAACACATTTAAACTTAATTTCCTTTGTCCACCTGACAAAGGAAGAGGTTAAAGCTTGCTTATTTTTAAATACTTTAGTATTAATTATAAATGAAATGGAGTTGGATTTCATTCATTTAAATGTTTTTTTGAACTGACATTTTTCTATTGATTTGAATGCTACCTACTTATTATGTTGAATCATATGTAATTGCCATTTTCATAGGTCAAGAAGAGTTGAAAATCAGCAACTTAAACAGAATGACTAGAGAGATAGATGATACATATCTGTATCAAAAACAAAAATGAAAGGTTATCTGCTGATGATAACATACATGGTAATGTCTTTGACTTGACTTATGTGTACTGTATTCATGCTGGGAAAAAATCATGTTGTACACTGTAAAGATGTACAGTAGTTAAATTTAAATAAAAAATAAAATAAAATAAAATAATAATATGATTTTAAAATGCATAACAAGATATCTTCTCAGTGTTTTTCAGAACTATATGGGCTGATTTTGTATCTTATTTTCCTATATGAACATATAGAAATATTGTCCTTCCAAATAAATGGATATTTCATTTTAAAATTTTATATTAAACTACACTTATAAATAATTTAGAGGCAATTAATATTTGTAAAGGGCTGAATTTTCCTATCCTCTTCTTCGAGGATACAGAAACTCAATCAGGTAAAAATGTCAAATTCATGATGCCTCTCTGTAGACATTTAGTTTTCTTTTTATATAGGTCTTATGTATTCTTACTAATTTTATTTCTAGGTATTTTATAAATATAAAGATTATTATAATAGAATTTTTCTATTATATTTTGTAATTTGTAGTCCTTTGAGAAATATTAATTTTTAAATACGATACACAATTAAATTTCATTATTTCTCTTAATAATTTTTTATTGAGCTCCCAAAGATATTAGCATACCATCTATAAATAAACATATTTTATGTCTCTATATTTCATATTTTATTAAATCAGCTACATTTACAAAATTAACATTCTGTTGTTAAGCAATATTCTATTTTCTGATTTGAAATATATGTAGATATATTCAGAGAGAGAGAGAGGAAGTGTCTTTTTCAATAAAATTTAGTGGAAAATGTTTATGTAATACTTTTGTTAAATTTTAGAAAGTACCACTTTGTAATTCCTTTCACAAACAGTGAAAATATCATGTAACTTTTTTCTTTTGATCTCTATTAATAACTAATTTTATTAATATTGACTAGATGCACTAAAAATTAAGCCATCCTTGCCTTCCTGATGTAATTGCACTTAACTGTGCTATAGCCTTCTTTCACTTGTTGCTAAATTTCATTTGCTAACAGTGTTTTATTTTGTATTTTAAAAATCAATATTTATAAGTAAAATTGGCTTGTAGCCTTATGTTATAATATTATGAGTGCAATAGTGGCTTCAGAGAAAGAAAATGGAAAATCCTTTATATCTCTCAATGATCTGCACTGCTCTGGAGTAATGTAGGGAATATAAAAGTAATTAGATATTTGAAGATGAGCAAAATTTTCCTGTGAAGTTGTCAAGTTTGGTGTTTGATGCTGTGGGGAGGGTGGCTCTTTGGTTAATTTTTTTCCTAAGATATTTAATCTTTTCATCTATATAATTTCAAAGTATCTTGTTTTCCCAGTTTTTCAATGAAATAGATCATTGAGATAGGATAATACTGTGAACATATTTTGAAGGGCTATTTAAAGAAGGGTTGAAGTCAATCATCAATTACCTACAAACACCTTAGTTTGGGAACCAGCAGTTAGCGTAATAGCTATGTCGCTGGACTCCCACGTAGTCGACCGCGGTTCGTGTCCCGGACCCGGTGGCTTAAAACTCACGCTGGGCGCGTGTGCGTGTGTGCCCAAGATCCCAAGAGGAGAATGGAGGAGAAGGGATTGCGGCGTGACCATCCCTCCTGGGGGGTGATTTCTCGCTTTCTGTCTCTATGTCTCTCCCTGTCTGTCTGGCGAGCGCACGCGCCCTACAGTGAAAATCTCTCCAAAAAAAAAAAAAAAAAAAAAACCTTAGTTTATCTGTGTGTCTCCTCTCATTCCAGGAATCAGTACAGAGAAACATCAGGAGGAGAAGTGAACTTCGTATGTTTGTGGGCTGTGTAAAATGTGTCTAACAGGGCTTCTGACTAAATATTTCTATCAATAACCAATTTCAACTAACTTATATATTTGTATGAAATACTAAAATTAAAATATACATGCAAGAGTTGTTTATTATGGTTTTATTGTTTTACAGATGAAGAAATTCTGAAAGGCAAAAAATTTGCCCAAGTTTTGAAAGCTGATACAAGCTTGAGATAGAACTGAAAACTGTGCCTTAGAATTGTAAGATTATTTCTGTTCTTCTATATCACTTTTTCCTCAAGTATCATATGGAATTCTGGAATGACTAATTTTAATTATACAATTTATAGTTCAGATATATTTAAGGATGTTAAAAAAGTTTAGACTGATTCTTCAAATGAAAAAAATACTATCCATCACACAAAAATGTATTTTTTAGCATTTTCCTTCAACATATCTGTCAACATAAGTAAATACATTTTGAAAATAATTTGTATATACTGCAGTTAAGATGGGATTCACAATAATTAATTCTGCTCTCCATGATATTCAAATAAATGCTTATTTGTTTATTTGGGCTTCTATTACAAATGCCGGAATCTAGGTAGCTTATAAACAACAGAAATGTATTGCTCACAGTTGTAGAAGATGGGAGATTCAAGATCAAGGCTGATTCGGTGTCTGGTGAAGGCCCACTTGTTGACTCATGGACAGTGCCTTTTTGCTGTGGCCTCACATGGTAGAAGGGGTGAGGGACTCCATAATAAGATCACTAGTTCCATCATTGAGGTTTTGCTGACATGACTTAATCACCCCCACAAGAGTCTACCACCTAATACCATCACTTTGGAGGTTAGGATTTAGGATTTCAACATATGAATTCCTAGGGGACACAGCTGTTCAGTCCAAGCAGTTACCAAAAGAATAAAATGAAACTCAAAAATAATAAATAAATAAATAAAAATAAAAGATAAATGTCATTTTGAGTTTTGCTGTTCATTCAAGGGAATACTAATGGGGCTCAAGAGTGATTCTGGCATGTTCATGAAAGAGAAGAGCCTTAAGTTAAGTATCTTCCTTAAATACAATAGGTATTGACAAAACATTGGAATTTGGAGATTATTTTTCAGTTTTCAAAGCAGCATACATAGACACAGAGCTGTAAAAATGACATTTAAATTGTATACTGGTGTAAGAGTCCTTTTCTCTTAAATTATTTGGATTTTTTAAGCAAAGAAAGTTTGAATTGCAGTCATGCTTAACTAAATGAGATATCAGAAACTGTATTAGAACAGAAATAGACTGAGTTATTGTTTGTATTTTGGCAAGTTTGAAAATTCCCATTTTTAGCTCTTGTGATGAATGTGAGAGGTTGGTGTTGGGTTAGATCTATCACGACACATACAGTTGTGGTTTCAGGGTACAGAGAGCACAGAATTCTATTAGCACTGAACAATGAGCCACTCAAGCTTGACATAGTATGAGATAATCATAAAAATATTTTATAAGCCAATTTTCACCAACATCCTCCTTGGTAACTACCTATATCAAATGATGGCTAGGAAGTGCATAGGTTTGGAAAATAAATGGGAAAAATTAAAGAAGTTTTTAATCTTATCTTTCCATATCTTGAATCTTTTCAATATTCTAAGAATGCCATAGCTGGGTACTTCTATGCCCCGTATCAAGCCTCAAAAAAAAAAAAAAAAATTATCAGAATAGTCACATGGGAAAAATTAGCCTTCTTCCCTTTTACCCTTTCACCTGTATTCATCTTTGAGCATAAATGACGCTAAAGGAAGATAATTTTACAAGGGATATTCTCATGATGTTAGCTGTGACAAAGGAATGAAAATGACTGGCAATTGCAAATATATTGCTTTAAGAATTTCAGGCAATGAAGGAAGACATATTTGAATGTTTTTCTGCCTGACTATGCTGTTAACCCCTTTTTAATTCATATGAATTCCTGTCTAAATAACACTATTCTCCAAGAGTGTGGATTTATTTGCCTATGCCAAACTTGGTTATTATGTGCTGTACAGTGTTAACAAACCTTACACTTACTTTGCACTAAAACTTAGTAGAGGAGTAAGGTCATAAAACATGAATGACTGAAAAAGTCACAGCATCCTTCCAGGTCTCAGTCTCCTCACCTGTGAAAAGAACAAGGTGGCAGATTAACTAGAAGATCCACAACTGCTCCTTTTTAAATAATACATTGATGTCTCTTCTGGGACTGGGATCTTTCAATGAGAAGTAAGTTTCATGTAGGAAGATGGTGAAAAAGAACATTCTTTCTAAATAAATAAATCATTGTCAAATGACCAGTAGATCTAGATACATCCAGCATTAAATAATAGAGTGAAAATATCCATTGTTTTGAGCACAGATGAAGATATTTACCAATTTCATAGCCATAGTCCCTGATTACAGGAAGCAATCTCTTTCTTCAAAGACATACTGAAGAGAGCAACTGTAGATACTAGAGAGTGCGAGGGGGATGAGGGATTAAGGCAGGGAGATTGGTTCAGGGAGAAATGTTTAACAGACACAGAATGCATGTAAACAAGGCAAATAGAGTACAGAATGGTATGCCACAACAGAGTTTAAAACAAAAGGGTATTACTAATTATATATACATATGTGTGTGTGTGTGTACACATATATTACTCTCTCAAAAAACAGAATTAAGATGCACAATATAATGTAATGTTTTGTTGAAGATGATGAACATGGTAAAATCCTTGATTTGATTATCACACTGCATGCATACTTTGAAAAACCATATTTGACTTCACAAATAATGTATAACAAATATAAATAAGAAATTATAAAAATAAAAACATAAAAATAAGACAATTCTTCAAAAGATTAAAAGGGAAGAAAGAAAGGAGAAAGAAAGAAGAAAGGAAAAGAAAGAGAAGGAAAGAAAAGAAAGGAAAGAGAAGAAAGAGAAGAAAAAGAGAGAATGACAGAAGAAAGGAAGAGAAAGAGAGAAAGAAAAGGGAAAGAAAGAAAGAAAGAAAGAAAGAAAGAAAGAAAGAAAGAAAGAAAGAAAGAAAGAAAGAAAGAAAGAAAGAAAGAAAGAAAGAAAGGAAAGAAAAGAAAGAAAAGGAGAGGAGAGGAGAGGAGAGGAAAGGAAAGGAAAGGAAAGGAAAGGAAAGGGAGAAAGTTCTTTCCATTATATTCTCTTTTGTATGGGACAGAAACTAAGGCTAGATTTCATGCAGATCAACACAAGTTTGAAGATTTCTCTTTATTTTCTCTCTAGATGTCTCTATATGTGTGGTAGAAAAAAATATTTATTTTTACATTGATAGCCCCCATTTCTAAATAATCAGCACCTCTTCTATAAAATTTAAAATCCATTGTTAATTATAGCTTTAGTCTGATGACAGGAAATTCACTAGAATGTCCACTTTCATGGCAAGGGAGCATATTTTAATATTAGAATGTGTAGAATTGTAAATGCATTTAGCATTTGTTCTGTAGTCTTAACTGCCATCTATTTACCAGTTAGACAGTGAATGCTAATGTTAGAAAGGAAAAAAAATGTAAATATTCATGATGCTGCAGAAAATATAGACATAAAATATAATTTTTGTTACTCCCCACTGGAAGCTATAAGTAAAGCTGTGTACAAAGGAAGGACAGAGTGTTCATAAATATGAACATAGCAGCCGATTGTGTGGGAAGGCAAGGCTCCTAGGATCTCCTGCTTTTTCACTATTCCAACCTTTGAGAGTCACTGTCTGTGATTTGGCCATATGTAATGAGTGCCTGCCTGGTCTTTGTCAGGATTTTACTGGGAGGACTGAAAGGCACATTGCCTACCACCATGACACACTGGAAATCTCTGGGACATGGTAACAGGCAGGATCATGCTGCTGAAGCTCTCAGAGTTATTTCTAGTTGTGTGAGTAAAATCATTTCAGTCACATTTCCATTTCTTCATTCAGTAAGGTGGAAAATGGCTCATTGTTCATGCATCCTACAATTATGAAGAAATTGTGAGAGAACATCTATGACGTAAATAGCTGGGGAAATGTAGCTAAAATGCATTAAATTGCAGAAAGCACTTTTCAATAATTAGAAATGTTTAAGGACTAAGTATTAGTGAGAGCTATGGACTAATAAAACCAAAGGTAAAATATTCTCAACTTAAATTTTCACAGCAGAAGAGACAACAGGCCGAGGCAGGGACCACATTTTGGAAGAGGTTCTGCATTATGCTAAAATGTCCTTTGATATCATTACATTTGTATAATTTCACAAAATGGTAAGACTATTCTACTTCTCTCTTTTCTAATGGAAATTATAATTACACATTTTACTTAGAAGAGTTTAAATATTGAGAGCCATAAAAATAAAGAAGAGAAAGACTGTTTTAATACAAAGCATCATTCTAGAACATTTGGCCTATAAGGAAACCTGGTTCTGCTCACTAAAATGCAGACTGTATTTATAGCTGGCTCAGAGCGGCAAATGTCTTAACTAAACTGAAATGTGGAGAAAGCATCTAGATTTGTCACTGTGAGCTGTGTGATCCTAGCAATTTATTGTATCTCAAGAGATAGTCTTCATTTTTTAAAGAATAGACACAATAATTTCTTCTCTTTTTTTCCTCTTTCTTTTTTTTTTTTGGGGGGGGGGTTTGCTATAGGGCGCATGTACTCGCCAGAAAGACAGAGAGGGACAGAGATACAGAAAGCAAGAAATCACCCCCCAGGGAGGATGGCCATGCCACAATCCCTTCTCCTTCATTCTCCTTTCGGGATCTTGGGCACGCACACACACATGCTCGGCGTGAGTTTAAGCCACCGGGTCTGAGACTCGAACCACGGTCAACTACATGGGAGTCCAGCGACATAGCCATTACGCTAACTGCTGGTCCCAAGAATAGACACAATAATTTCTACACCACTTTTCTCCTAAGTGGATGGGGAGGATAATGGAAAGTAATTACTATCAAAACATCTTAATTAAAATATGTCAGAATAAGTAGAATTCTAATCATCCATTCATTTATTCAACAAATGTTTGACTAAGTACCTAAGATATGATGGGCACTAATTTTAAGTGTAAGGAAATCATTTGTTAAGGAAACATTTCTTGCCCTTATGATCTTACATCTTCTAGAGGAGAAAAACATATATAACTTAACAAATATAGTATCAGGTAGTGGTAAATGATAAGAATATGGAGGAAGGAAATAGAGAGTGATTTTATTTGTGTCCAGAAACTCTTCTGGATAAGTTGTCAATGAAGAATGTTTGGATGTGATGTTCTTTGAGTAAAATTTTGATGATACTTGAGAGATAAAACATGTGAAGATCTGTGGCAAAAGAATAAATAGCTATAAAAGCAACAAGTACAAAGAACTGAAGTGTGAAATGCTTTGTGTGCTTGGGTAGGCTCAGGATACAGTGGGACTGGAGCAGAGAGAAACACAGTAAAGAGAGGAAGAGTCTAGGGCAGACCATGTGGGGGCCAGTATCATGACTTGGGAAACTATCACAAGGACAGTTAGAAACCATTGGAAGATCATGATCGATAGATGCCCACACCCTAACTTCTGCTTTGAAAAGATTATTTTTGATTTTCCTGACATGGCAGGCAAGAGTGGAAATGTGGAGGTTTCTTTAATAGTCCAGGTCTTAGATAATGGTGACTTGAGCTAAGGCAGGTACAATGGAGGTGACAGATTTGGGATATGTTTTGAAAGTGGAATGTATTGAGTTGTAATAGAGACTCCTGATACATGACTCATGTAGACAGTTGAATACTGTGTGGCTACTCTCCCAGATAAAAGTATGAAGGACAGTGAGCCTTTATACTTCCAAGCTCTTCTGACTTGGTAGACAGACCAGGTCCTCTGAGCTCTCTGTGTGCAGGTTGTTTCAAACTAAACTTAGAGTACATCTGGGAGAAACTATGGAGGTAATGAGCAGCTATAGGTACTTATTTATAATCTTGATCATGTCTTTCCTTTGATTTGTTTGGTGGTTGGTAATAAACCAAAGTGTAAGCAATCCAAACTCCAATTCAGTAGAAAATATTATATATTTTTCTTGCTGAAGAACAAAGCAAGGAAATTAGCTGAGAGTAAGGGGTTGGAGAGCTTATTTTGAACATTAGAATGTGGAAAGGTATAAAATATTTATATTGGAGATTGGGAAAGTAAATTGACCAGGGAAATGTAGTGAGAATAATGAGCATGATAATGGCCAACTTGAATTTAGTGCTGATTTTGAACATAGATCACTTAGCATGATTCAAATCTATGAAAAGCTCCTTGGATCAAGAGCACAGTAGTTACAGAGCTGGATGTAACCACCTTAGAGTTTTTCCTGGGAGCAGGATATAGGGAAAAAAAGATTTAAAGAACTGTGGAATATAAACTGAGTAAAGAGGCATGGTATGGTGAAGGACAACGCAAAGGTGGTTGTCAACAGCTAGTAGAGTGGGAAGACCAGAGAAATATTCTAGAAAAATATCAAGTGTTCAGATACGAAATTCTTAAAACTGGTGGTGCCATTATTGGTCATTGACCAGGATTTATGCCCTAGGAATGGGTGGCTATATAGTGAGCATTTGTGGCTGATGATTGATTAAAGTAGAAGGTGCCATATAACCTTTAAATCTCTGAATTATTTATACAGTATTTTTATTTGTATGTTTGGTTTTTTTCTTTACCACAGTTTAAGTCTGATATATCTAGGATATTTTCTCTTAGAAGATGAGAGACTGTCACAAATTTGTTGGTAAAGTTTATAAGTGATATAGATTCTTTTAGGTCTTTTGGAGACTTTGACACTCAACTGTGAAAGCATTAATTCTTTGAGCTCAAAATTCCAAGTTCCATGATAAAGTGTTCCTTGTAGACCTTAAACTATTTCATCTGTTTGCCTTCCTTCTGCTCCTCCTCCTCCTTCTCTTTCTCTTCTCTCCCTTTCTGTATACAAATAGAGAGGTAGATATATAAATATAAATAAATAAATTTGAAGGTAGATAAAATTTATTTGAAATAAAAATAAATTTATCCTTTTATACTCACATTTACCTCGAATGAACTATGAACTAAATTACATACTACTTGTGGATGGCAGCAGTTTTTTATCATCAAAATGAATAATACAACCATATATTATAGCCAGGATACATAAACATTCCCAAGACTTATAAGACATCAGAATAGGTCCATACATCCCTGAACTTTAAGAAATATATATGGAGGGGACCGACAGGTGGCATGGTGGTTAAGGCAGTTGGATTCCCACATGGCCAAGCATGGTTCAAGTCCTAGACCCAGTAGCTTGAAAAATCACACCAGGTACATATGTGTGTTCACCCAAGATCTTGAGAGGAGAATGGAGGAAAAGGGATTGTGGTATGGCCATCCCCCTGGGGGATGATTTCTCACTTTCTGTCTCTCTGTATGTCTTTCTCTCCTCTCTGGTGAGTGCACATATCCTATAGTTAAAAAAAAAAAAAGGAGAGAGAGAGAGAGAGAAAAAAGAAAAGAAATACACATAGAAGAAAGAATATAAAAGGATTAATGTCATAAACAAAGCATATTAGCATGGAACATATGAGTATATGGGAAAATAATCTTATATTTTTTAACCAAACATACTAGAACTTGCCCATCAAAAATGAATACTCCCCTTTTAAAAATAGCCATCTTAAAATATTTTTATCTGAATAGTATTGACATTATTCCAAACATTTTGTGATAGTTCTCTGCAAATACTTTAGTCAGTACTTTATCTTGAAAGAACTCTTTCGAATAAATTTTTAAGTGGTGTCAAATCATATTATGGGAGGAAGATTTGATTACTGGAGCCAACTTAAGGCAATTTGGTGCTATGGTCAGCTGGTCATGAATTTAAGAGAGTTAGAATACAAATAAGTAATGACTTTATAAATGTAAAGACTGACTGACTTGTGAATGTTGTAAACACCCTGAATACAATGTTTGGAGCTATGGTCTTACCATTAGAGTATATAACTGACCTACCAAACTAGCCATTTTGCAGTAGAGAGCTGATCTTTAGGGTATTTGCTTTCTGACCCAAAGATCAGCAAAAAATATGGTTACCTTGTATGAAATATTCAGTCTCCCTATTTCACAGTCCTATGGCTCATTCAGATATAGTTAAAAAGCATTTTATTCAACACAATTAAAATAGTTGGTCCCAGAATGAGGCCATGGCCAAATTCCTAGACCAAAGGCCTACCTTATAAAATACTGAAAGCAGCAGAGAATAATCTATGCCGTAGCAGCGTCAGCCCAGGTCTTTTCTCCCACGGAATGAGTACATTTCAAGTACGTCTCCCACAGATCATGGCTGATTCATTCCACAGCTGACTGTTCTTGAAAACACAGGCTCAAAGGATGGCCATCTCAGTCACTTGGATAGCAGGAACACTGGATTCGTTAGCAATCAAAGCTTGCTCTGCAAGAGTTCTAATGTTATTTTTAACGTCCCAAGTGCCTTTACCTGTGATTTTCAGTAAAACCATTATCCAGAACGCTGTTAGAAGTTGATTTGATAAAAGTTTAGCCTCCGGAACATTGGGTGTTCCTGCTCTTTACTCTCCTGTGAATCAGGAAGCGAATCCCCTTAACCACTCCTCTTATGTCCAATTTCTATCAGAGGGGTGAGGCTGTTTTCCTCCTTAGTTTCCCTATTTCCAGTCATGCTGCTCTTTGAATGAGATTAAAGTGTTTAAAATATATCAGGCTCACCAACGGTGTGACTACTGTCACACTTTAATCAAGAGATATCTGTTCAGTTTTCTCTATTATTTTATATCCATTTCCCTGAAATCATAGGAATGAACTTATATATAATTATGAGGGTAGTTTAATGTTCTTGGAGCAGTGTTTCTTTTTCTAGTTATGATGTCTGTTTCATTTTTATTTAGGGCAGCCAGGATGGTCTTGGTTATGAAGCTAGCAGTGCTGTCAACCTTATTAGATGAAGATGGAAGGCCCTGAAAAGGAAAGCACTACATCAGTAAAAAATTTTCCCAATGACTAGGGGTCTCCTGTGTCTTCCCTATGGCAGAGTAACAGCAAGAGCAACAACAACCGCAATGCATTCGACACCTGTTGAGAATTTACTGTCTGCTGGCTTACCGTTTTTGTGTCTGTTTTCTCATTTGATCTTCCCATCCCTGCATGGTATGATCAGCGATGTTTTACAAATGAAGAAAGCAGTGCACAGCGAGGTTAGGTGACCATTTAGTGTAACACTGAGAACACAGCAGAGTTGATACTCAAACCCCATCAGTCTGAACTCCACAGCCCCCACTTCTCCCTGTTACCACTGCTCTATCTCCATCATTTGCCTAATTAACCCAGGTCTTTTCAGAGAGTGTAGAACTTCCCTCCTGAAATTGGTAATGAAGGTGGGGGGGGAGGCAGAAACAAAATGCAATGGCTCAGGTATGCTCAAAATTCTAAAGTGGAGGGAACCAGCAGTTAGCGTAATGGCTATGTCGCTGGACTCCCACGTAGTCGACCGTGGTTCGCTTCCCGGACCCGGTGGCTTAAAACACACTGGGCGCATGTGTGTGCGTGCCCAAGATCCTGAGAGGAGAATGGAGGAGAAGGGATTGCGGCGTGACCATCCCCCCTGGGGGGGGATTTCTCGCTTTCTGGCTCTAATGGCTCTCTCTGTCTGTCTGGCGAGCGCACGCGCCCTACAGTGAAAATCTCTCAAAAAAAAAAAAGAAAATTCTAAAGTCGACATGCTCTCTGACCCAACAAAGGCTACGTTTGTTGCTTAATTGTTCCTATCATGCTTTTTACCCCACCACAGCCCTGAACTCTGCATTTTAATTCCCTCCGTGCCTGCCCATCTCCTCCAGTAGATTCAAAGTTCTTTGAAAGTAAAGGATATGTTTTTGTTCAAAGTCAAATCTATGATATTCAACAGAAGATTCAGAATGGTAAATATTTGCTGACATGAGCGACCACAAATCAAATGGACACATGTAATACACAGAAAAATGATTTAAATTCTGATTCCAAGATACCACTGGCACACTGGCCAGTTTCTATTTGCTATGCAACTGATACAGCTCTTACCTTCTGCTCAGGCATAGATCAACAGGCTTTGTGTGGGATGGGCACCCATATATATAGTAGATAGGCAGGAAGATGGGTATATTTATCTATGAATATGTATATGTGCATGTATGGTGTATGTGTGTATTTATGTGTCTGCATATGTGTCTGTGTTCAAGGAGATTTCAAAAGGTTTGTAGACAAATGCAATTGAATGCAGATTTATTTTGGTGCAAAATTTTTTAAATCTATGTATAGTTTCTCATAATATGTGTTTTTGAGGTCTTCAAAATGCATTTTCTATTAACTTTTTGAAGTATTGTCATATGAGTGTATGTAGATAGATTTTTTTTTTTCTGGAGAGGTTTTTGCTATAGGGCATGTGCTCTTGTCAGAAAGACAGAGAGACAGAGAGAGAATGAGAAATCATCCCCCAAGGGATGGCCATGCTGCAATCCCTTCTCCTCCATTCTCCTCTTGGGATCTTGGGCATGCATGCACACATGCCCGGTGTGAGTTTAAGCCGCTGGGTCCGAGACTCAAACCACGGTTGATTACATGGGAGTCCAGCGACATAGCCATTACGCCAACTGCTGGTCCTGACAGATTTTTTTTTCTAATGTGTACAGAGAATTGTGGACTCAACACTCCAAAAATTAATTATTTATCTCTGTAAATAGAGTCTGTACCAGCCTCAGTTAAGAAAATAGTGGAATTTAGAACTCTTGCTCACTGCCTAAAATAACCATTTGAATCCAAATAATCCAGGCACAAGGATTTTACTTTTCCAGCTTCCCCAATGAAACTGTTAAGTGAACATGAAGAGACACTGGTGTTAGAGCTCACTGTCAGGTGGGCTACATCACAGCAGATAGGCCACACACCTGATGAATCTAGGTCATGTTCATTTCCATTACTTTAACTGAAAGTTCCTGAGGTTCAGGAATTGCTTTTCTCTCCTTGCTGTTTCCTATACCTGCTGCTCAGATTCTGGGGATAACATCCTGCACTCTGCTATTGCCTGATTTCTGAACCCTGTTGCTGAACCTGTACCATGGCTCCCTGCAGTCCCCAGCTTCACACTATGATTCTCTCATTCCTGCAAATCTTGCAGTTTGGAGCCACCTGCCAATCTCTTTATTCATTCCCTTTGCCATGACCTGAGTGCTCTGGATTTGTCTACCTGCCTATGCCTTACCACTTTTTTTTTATCATGAGCCCCAGCTATATTTCAGTGGACTTTAATGCTGTTTTTTTGCCCACCTGATCATTTCTAGCCAAGTCAACCTACCAAGACACCAGCACTGAGCCCAGATGGTACCTGGCCCCTGGCTGGCCTCTGTGCTCACATCAGCGGTGATGCTGGTGTGCGCTGGCATATGCCTGCCCCTCTGTGCTAGATCTTTGCATACCAACTCCACACTTCATAATGGGAAACCTTACTTTTTGCTTTAATTGCCTATGCTGTCTTAGAAACTGTCTTATTGTTTTGTTTTCTGGATTAGGATTCCTCTTCTCTTTGTTCTGAACTTTTGCCATGAGCAAGCTCAGCCTCCAGACAAGTTTGAGGTTTCTGAATTTAGGAAACATTCTACTCCCCCAAATAACTGCCTTTTCATATGTGATCTTTTGCCAACTGTAAAAGCTCTAGAGCACTGAATCTTGCAACGTGGTCCCAGGCCCAGCAGATGCATTGCTTAAGAACTCATTTGAAATGCAATTTCTCATGCCACACTTCAGATCTGCTTGAAAAGAAACTCTGGGGACCAGCAGTTAGTGTAATGGCTATGTCGCTGAACTCCCATGTAGCTGATTGTGGTTCGAGTCCCGGACCCAGTGGCTTATACTCACACCAGGCACGTGTGCGTGCGTGCCCAAGATCCCGAGAAGAGAATGGAAGAGAAGGGATTGTGACATGGCCATCCCCCCTGGGGGGGGGTTGAATTCTTGCTTTCTATCTCTCTGTCTCTGTCTGTCTTTCTGGCGAGTACACGAAAAGAAACTCTGGTGGTGGATCTCAGAAAAACATGTGACATCAAGCTCACCAGCTGATCTGAAGGCACTTGAGTCTGAAGACTATTGCCCTAGAGCAGTGGTCCCAATCTTCCTGGCACAAAGAACTTGCCTCATAGAAGAGAGTCTCTTTACAGATGAAGGATAGGGAGTGGGGGGATGGGGATGGTCCAAAGATGACCCAAGCACACCATATCTACCGTGCATTTCATTTCCACAACTAACACATGGCAATATACAATGAAACAATCAATAGCAATAGGGTTCATGATTCTATGAGAATCCAATAGGAAGCCCAGGCAACAATGTGAGCGATGGGAAAAGACTGCAAACACAGAGAAAGCCTTGATCTAGGTGACAGGACCAAAAAGCCATAGACCAACACCAGTCTGCAGTCTAAGGGTTGAGGGCCACTAGCCTAGAGAAACATCCTCTATAGCATGGCATAGTCTGCCTCCTCCTGTGTCCTCTCGAGCTTAGGGAAGACAGTCCTAAATTCTATTTATTTCCTGCTTTGGAATCCCTGTTTCTCTGTTCTTTTGTAATTATCTGAATTTCAGATTGTTAATCTGTTAATAAAATTTTTCTGCCTGATGAGACCCAGTTTGCCTGCTTCCGTATGTCTAAGGCCCATTGAAACTGCACCAATGCCGGTGTTAACAACATAGGGATGACACTCTAGCAAGGAACATTTCTGCATCCCTCCTGCTATACTGTCACTGGTATCTAAGTAAGGAGAGTCGTCCTTCAGTGCAGACGCTGACCTCATGCAGCAAGATGGGTCTTACACCTCTGAGCAGCGGCATTCAGGGCGATGGATATTAACAAATACAAGGATGGCAAAAACCTCTGCTTATTGCAATTTTAATCATTCCCATTTCTCTCTCCAAAGAATTCCAAGCACTTGAGAATCAACTTCAGAAATAAATCAGAACATTTTTCTGGCAAAATCAATACTTAGAGACTTTTGAAGTCTAGTGTCTTTTTGAATATAAACTACCTCATCATACTGGTGGTAGATGCTCAGTTGAAGCTAGCAAGAGATATATAAAACCTAATAGCACCCCTGATATAAACAGATAATATAACTACAGTGATTTCGCATTTATGCTTCTAAATTTGAAAGGCCAAGGGAAACTATGGGCCTGAAAGAAGTGCTTTTAAATAAGAGAGCAAACACTGGTTTCACTGTGTATCATGTTAGTTCACTTCAGACACTAGGGAAATAGTCTTTCCTTTCTTACCTTTTTTGTTTGTTTGTTTTAATGTTTTCTCCATAGGTTATATATGTTCACTAGGGAAACAGAGAGAAAGAGTGAGGGAAAGTGAGAAATCTTCCCAGGGGTGATGGTCATGCAGCAATTATTTCTTTTCCATCGTCCTCCTGGGGCTTCAGCACACACTCATGCATGCCCATTTCAAGTCACCATGTCTAAGACTCAAAATGCAGTTGGCCATGTGGAAGTCCAGCACCTTAACCACCATTTCACCTGCTGACCTGGAAATGTTTATTTCTAAGCCAAAGTTTAGACAGTCTTAATAGGAAAATATCAGAAACCAACATATGTCTTTATACTTTTCTTCCAAGTATCTTATCTTATCTTTCCTTTTGGTGCATCCTTTTCCCAATCCACCAAGTAGAATGTATTAGACTGGGGTTTGTTAAAATGAAAATTTATTAAAAAGATGTTATCAGTGGCTGGCTGCTTCTTAGTCCTGCAAACCTTCTATAGATAAGGGTGACTTGGGGTGTAGGAATGTGTTTGGAGGTCTCCATTCGTGGTGCTACTGGATGTAGGCACTTTCACGGTATCACATAACTAAGACAGAGAAGGCCTGGTGTTTGCAAAATGCATGAATGCAGCCGCAGAGGGAAATAGATCAAGTTTTAGACTTAGTAGTAGAAAGTAACTAATTCTAAATGTGAACTCTGCATCGTCACTCCTCTACTGTTACTCACCAGAACAGGCCTAATCTCTGAGACATGCTCTGCATGTGCCTGGGTCTGTGCGCATGAGATAGGTTGAAGGACAGGGTTTCCAAGAGCCAACTTGCAAAAGGTTCATGTGTTTTGTGGGTTTTTGTTTTGTTTTGGCTGGTTTTGCTTGTTTGTTTTTATTCCAGAAGATTCTAGAAATGAGTGGAATTGGGAAGCCAGATAGTGTTTAACTACATGGATCCCAGTCTGGTTTAGATCATGAATCTGAGCCCTAAGAAAGAAGCTTAAAGTCCAATTTTCATAAGGCATTCAGAAAGGATATAGAACCTCGGGGTAAGAAGGTAGAGTGAGTGAAGGAGTGGCCTCATACTTCTGTAAGTGACTTCGTCATGACAAGAACAACGATGCCTGATAGCTCAACACAGCAGTGGGACCACACTAACATCAGTGTCATAAATATTGCAGTGGCCCTTATAGCAGTAAAAGTAGTAAAGTATTGTCCTCTTCTGGTCAGTCATTAAGGAGAAAATCAAAGCAAGCCACCATGAGTCTAGGGGACTCACAAAAATATTACAGAAGCATGAGGTTCTAAAGGAGAGTATCTCTAGATTTGGGGCACTACTCTAATTTGACCCCATATTTATCAAATACTGGTAATACTTGAGTTACACAAGAAAAGTCAGTTCTCTGAAGGAATTCAATGATCCTTCTTTATTCCTGAGGCCATCTCGTCTCCAAACCTTCAGGAAATTTCACTTTTTTATTTTTATTTTTTATTTTTACTTTCAGACAGATTTTTGCTATAGGATATGTGGGCTCAGTGGAGACACAGAGAGACAGAAAGAGAGAAACCACTCCCAGGGAGGATGACCATGCTGCTATCCTATGTCCTTCATTCTCCTCTTGGGATTTGGGGTACTCACGCATATGCTCCCAGCATGAGTTTTAAGCCACTGGATCTGGGACTCAAACCACAGTAGACTACTTGGGAGTCAATGACTTAACTATTACGCAATCTGCCTGTCCCAGGAAACTTTTCACTTGCAGGATAAGTTCCAAATCCTTTATTCTAGCATTCTATTTTAGTTAGTCTGCCCCAACCTAGCACAATGCTCTTCTCATTCCATTTTCTAAGTAAACTTTGGCCGCATGTCGATCTCTAGTATCCTTTCGTGTTTCTTCCCTATGCCTCTGAAGATCTTATTGTTGAGACCAGATCAAGTTCTGCCATTCATTTCTTTGAAACTTTCCCTAACTGCCTCAGTCCACAGTAATCTTTCACATTCAAATTATTGCTTAGTTTCATATTTCCTTTTTACATACATAATTAGTTTTTCACATATATTGCCTCGTTAGTCATCTTTTCCCTTAAATATTGTGTTCATCTCCCTAGATGCACTGTAAGCCCATTGACTTCTCCTCAGCCTCCTCTGGATCTGGCCCACTACTGGACATATGAAGTTGGTACAGTTCAGTTGCATGATTGAGTTCCTGATGATCTGACACTGGTACCTTGGTAAGATTGCCTTCATGCCTTGCCTTTTATTTTTTTTAGATATGAGAGCAGAGCAGAAGGTACCACAAATGGGTTTTCAGTGCATGAGCATATTCATCAGTACTTTGGCTCTCACTTATTCTTGCCCCTCTGGTGTTCACTCCTGCTGATGTGGATTTCAGACTATCCCAGGCAGTAGGTGGTGTGAACCATTTGCTGGCTTTCTGAGTGAGAGTGTGGTATCCTAAGGCAAGGATAAAATCATCAGGCTCATTTTCATTTCTGAACACAAATTCCCTGAAGCTAGATTTATTTTCTTAGAATAAAATCATATTATTATAGAGGGCCAGGCAAGGAAGAAATATACATGTTGCACCTTCTCATTATCATCTTTATCTGTGAGTGAAATGGATTTTGGTTTGAATTGATCTTACATTTATGATAACTGCAACCTTGCATGGATCACTTGCCTAAGACTCTGTGTCCTCATCTGTGAATTAATGATAATATTTCCTATTTGGAAAGTGCTGGAGGAGATAAATGAGTTAATATATGTAAATTATCAAAGGTCATGACTGGCATATAGAAGGTACTTAATAAATTATAACTATAATATATGTTATCAATCAACTAGATATATTTATTATCTACTCTTTAATAAGTCTCAGGCATATGAAGGCATCACCATGCATTGTTTTGTTTCATTTTTCCCCAAATTCCATTCAATTCAGTTAGGAAAATAAAATATAGATGTAAAAGATTATTGAATCTAAATTTGACTGAAATTTATTAAATCCCTCTTTCACGTTTGTACAGAACCAAACTATACAAAGATGAAATATATGCTGCCTACTATGAAGGAGGGGTCAATGCTACCAGGAGGCCAGGTGAAATTTACAGTGATGGATAGGGAAAATAGGAGTAAATGGTCTTGGATAGTTTAATGACAGGGGTATGTTCTGAACAATGAATTATTAGGGCCACTCAGTGGTATGGTGGTTAAAGCAGCTGGATCTCACATGACCTACTATGCAGTTCATGACCTAAACCTGGTGACTTGAGAAACATGATGAGCAACTGTGCGTGCATGCCCAAAATCCCAAGAGGAAAATTAAGAAGGGACTGTGGCATGACTGCCCCCCCCATGGGGTGCTTTCTCACTTTCCCTCTCTATATATCTCTATCTCTCTCTAGTAGGTGCATGTATTCTATACCAAATTTAAAAATAAATAAACAAGTAAATAAATAAATGTACTGTTAAGCATTTTTGTTTTATGTGAATATCATAGAGTGTACTTACACAAACACAGGTGGTATAGCTTATTACACACTTAGGCTCCATGATATAGCCTGTTGCTCCAGAGCTACCAGCCTGAACAGCACAGTACTATACTGAAGACTCCTGGCAAGTATCACACTGTGGAAAGTTTTCATGTATTGAAAGATACTTAGACACAGAAAAGGTGTACAGAAATGTCATATAGAAGATAAAAGATGGCATACCTATATAGGGCACTTTCCATGAATGGAGTTTGCAGGACTAGAAGTGGCTCTGGGCTAGTCAGTGAGTGAGGGGTGAGCAAATGTGAAAGATTCCTGAGCATCACTATAGACTTTGTAAACACTGCACATTTAGACTACATTAAATTTATTTTTTAAAATTTCTTTCTTAAATAATGAATTAATCTTAGCATATGGTAAATTTTTGCTTTATAAACTTTGTAAATTATTTTAGCTTTCTTTTATGCCTTTGTAATCACACAGCTTAAAACAAACATGATTATACAACTGTACAAATATCTGCTTTCTTTACATCCTTGCTCTGTAAACCTGTTCTTTAATTTTTTTTTAATTTCACCTTCTTTTATACATTCAATCACATGTTACTTAGTTTACAAAGCAAATATTCCAACATGTCTACACTTCTTACAAGTCCAGTTTTATATTTTAATTTTCCTTCTTTATTTTTTTAAATGAAGGCATAAATACATACTAACCTAGGTTTATACATGGTAAAAATAATTAATCTTAGTGTCTTCCACACCCACATCTTGTCCCACTGGAAGGGTCATGATGAAAAAAATGATGTAAGAATAAATCAAGCGCAAGAGAAAATAATACAATGAAGAGATTTAGTAAGCACGATGTGTATGTGGCAGCTGTCAGAGTAGCATGGCATAATATTTTACAGTAAAATTATAACACTTAAAAAAATAAGTACAGGGACTATCAGTTAGCATAATGACTATGTTGCTGGACATAGTCCAGTGTAGTTGACCACGGTTCGTGTCCCGGACCCGGTGGCTTAAAACTTAAAAATGAAGAATTAAACCCAAATCAAGACAATTATTATTACTGTTGTTCTGTGTGTGTGTGCGTGCCCAAGATCCCGAGAGGAGAATAAAGGAGAAAAGATTGCAGCATGGCCATCCCCTCTAGGGCGTGAGTTCTCACTTTCTATCTCTCTGTCTTTCTCTGTCTGGCAAGTGTATGTGCCCTATAGCAAAAACCTCTAAAAAAATAATAATAAGCATAAGGGGTGCCAGCAGATGGCATGGAGGTTAAGGCAGCTGAATCCTACATGGTCAACTAATCAGTTTGAGTCTCAGACACAGTGGTTTGAAAACATGCCAGGCATATGTGCTTGTTTGCCTAGAAACCCAAGAGGAGAATGAAGGAGAAGGAATTGGATTGCAGTGTGACCATCCTCCTGGAGAGTGAGGAATTTCTCATTTTCTCTCTCTCTCTCTCTCTCTCTCTCTCTCTCTCTCTCCCTCCCTCTCTGTCTCTCTGGTGAGTGCAATTTTAGCAATTTTTTTAAGTAACAAAAATAATTAAGTAGAGGGAATATACTTGATAATTAAAGAGTATAGTATATACATAAACCAGAAGCATATCATTTGTTATCAAGTATTGTGCACTGTACACAACTTTACGTGCTGTACTTTTTACACCTGTCAGTGCAGTAGGTGCCCTTACATTGGCATTAGCTCAAACACCTGTGTAATGTGTTGCACCATGACTTTACCACACTACGGCACTAGTGGTTAGAATATTTCCGCTCCTTTATGAGCTTATTGGGACCACCATTGATTATTGGATGTGTTGTTGACCAAAACCTTGTTAAACACACAACTCTATATGTATGTGGATACCAGAGTTCTTTGGTCTGCAAGGTAATCGCTTTGAAAAAGTTCAAATGCCTTGTGTATTAAAAGTGATTTATTGTTTCTCATTTCATTAAGTGCAGACTAGGACCTCAAGGCCACCAATAAGTTCTGGGTATGTATAAATCGAGTTGCAAATGTATAAACTGTGGCTCTGGGTTTCGGACCCCCATTGGTAGGATGTGGGGCCAGTGAGCTGGAAGCTCATCAATGTCATGAAAACCCAGACGTTTCTCTGTCTTTTCTTTCTGCGGTCTATGGTGGTAGCTTTCCATCTCGCATTGCAGTTTGGTCATTGAAGTTTCATGTTTCCTTTTTGTGTCCAGGAACCTGAATAGATAAGAAGTGAAAGTGAGAAAGAGACAAAGAGTCAGAAGTTCTTTCATTTTTTAATGGTGAATCAAAAGTTCTTTTTTTTTAAGGGTAAAGATTTTATTGATAAATGTGTCAAACAGCTGAGAAAACTTCTATAACATAAGAGTATGTCTGAAGCTTAAAGGGATACTGTTAATTTTTTTTTGAGAGAGATTTTTGCTATAGAGTGTGTGCACTCGCCAGACAGAGACAGAGAGACAGAAAGTGAGAAATCACCCCCCAGGGGGGATGGTTACGCCGCAATCCCTTCTCCTCCATTCTCCTCTCAGGATCTTGGGCATGCACGCACACATGCCCGGCATGAGTTTAAGCCACCGGGTCCGGGACTCGAACTGTGGTCGACTACATGGGAGTCCAGCTACATAGCCATTATACTAAATGCTGGTCCCAACTGTTAATTATTTTTTCCCAGCAAAGGAACAGGGCTTAACTTTAGTAGACAACATTACTTTTAAAAAAAAGCCAAAAAGAAAAATGAAGAATTAAACCCAAATCAAGATAATTATTATTACTGTTGTTGTTATACTGACAAATTAGCATTTATATAATACTCATAATTTTATTATCACTTCTACTTCTGAGATCATGAAGTCTGTGTCAATAACTTTGCTCACTGCTTCTGGAGCTTCTGTTAGTTTATCCTAGCCCCACAGAGTGCCCACAATCCTCTCAGTTCTCAATTATGTATTGAGCCAAGGACACTATTATGTGTGATTAGCTTCAGTTTAAGTCCCTAAACTATTGATATAATCTGATTGTCTCAAAAGAATCACAGTATGGCTTTGGATTACGGTCAGTGCCCTATAGACCTCATGGCTGCTGCAAAAATAAGAGAGTGGAATATATATTAGAGAACCCAGAACAATGTCTAGAACTGGGTCTAAGTACAAGGTGAGATAAGTTGACCTCATGGCTTTATACATCCTTTCATCAATAATCTTTATCCTGGATTAGTTATGTCATAATGCTGACATATATCACCTTTCACTCAATCACAATTACTGAATTATAAAAATCTCTTAATAGGAAATAAGGCACAGTTACAGAAATGGTGAACAGGAGTTGGTCCTACTGGCCTACTAGCTAAAGGAAGTTTTGCTACTTTTATTGGTTGTTTTTCTGAATATTTCAGCATTCTTATTCAGAATGCAAATGGGTTGCCCATTAGATATCCAACCATCAGTAGTGAGAAATTAATTTTAGCAAGAATTAGTGGGTCTTAAAAGATATATGAGATTTTATCTGGCAAAATAGGTGATAAGAAGAATTTCCCAAGCAGAAGGAACATTGTAAGTGTAGATAAAGAAGCATGAAATTGGGTGATGTATTTGTGAAACAGCAAATGACAGCAAATGTTCCAGGACTGTGAAAGCATTAGGTTGGCAGGGAAGAAAATGATAAGAGATGAATCTAAAAATAGAATTTAATGCCTGCACTGGTCAGTTGTTTTGTTTTGTTCTAAGTGTATTTACTGAGCAAGAGGGAACCTGCTACACCTCTTTCCAGCCTTTGAGCAAGACAGGACCATGAACAGGTCCAGCATGTTCAGGCCAACTGGGGTTCTGAACCCGGGCATTCCCATGTGGCTCCAGGTACAAGTAGTGGTGCCCTGCTACCTGTACTACCATGACTTGTAAGCAAGACATATCCTGCGATTGGCTGGTTTGTGCCCTAAAAATGAGATACAGTTTTAAGCAGATTAGGCATAATTTACATATCCTAAAATCCTGGAAAATCAGGCAAAGAACACAGGCAAGTAAAAGAGATGATAAATCAGAGCCATAGCCAAAATTAACCCCCAAATCAGTTTAAGCATGACACCATAGTCCCATAGCTATGATGGGCTTCCTGTCTTAGGTGGAAGGACTGAACAGTTATTGGGTTCATCAGACTCTCTTACCCATCTTTGGCTAACTGATTCAGCACCTCAGGTGAGACCAGTATAGGGGTGTTGGTCTTCCATCTCCAATCTAGTATAGTGGACCTGGATAGGCCGCACAGTAAGTGAGTCAATTTGTTGCTTGAGGAATGACAATGAGCCCATTAAATATAATGGGTCCCAGTGAGCAAACAATTAAAAGGCCAATGAATGGGTCAAGTGGGGGAGCAAGAAAGGGAGGAGACCGTTACTGGCAGACCATTGGCGAGTTGTTTTCTATGTCATTGGAGAGATTCTTGGAGTTGATGTATTTTGTCACAAATGATGCCGGACTTGTTGGCGTAAAAGTAGCAGTGTTCCTGTAAAGCAATTCAGAGACCCCCCCTGTTCTGCCAGGAGGAGATCTAAATCTAAGAAGGATCTTCATTTTGTTGATCTGTGGAAGGAGAGAGAGACATCTCAGGGTTTTGATCATCCCTGGATGGCTTGTTAGAAGCAATCTGTTTGATTAATCTTTCTGGTAGCCAACGAGCAGCCTCCATTTTTTGAGAATAGATGCAGACAGACCCTCTGCCCCAAATGAGGACAGGGTCCAGACCATTCCATGTATTATCCAGAGGATCTTTCCACAAAACTGAGGCAAATTTTGTTTTGGTAGTTAAATGCCAGAAGCGCTCAGCAGCTGAGTCTCTATCTTTATCAAGAGACAGGAAATTTAGGACAAAAAGAGCATGTGCCAGAAGGTGTTTTGGCGAGCCCTTAGTCTGTAAAAGCTCTCCCTTTTTTAGCTTTTGGAGAGTATTTTTCAAGGAAAGATGAGCACGTTCAGCAATGCCTTGTCCCTGGGGATTGTATGGAATTCCCGTAACTGTCTGATCAGAGAAAGAATAGGAAGCAGTTCTGTTGGAGGAACCATCAGTAAAAACCAATAAAGCATTTGAAACAGGATGAAATGAAGTTTGTACAGGGAAAGAAAATCATGGGTAGATAAAAAATATAAAAATGTATCTGGAGGAAGATGGTTATCAATAGTTCCAGTAAAGGAATCACATGCAATAGACCAGAAATCTGTTTGTTGGAATAGCCAATTAACTTGGTCTTTAGTATATGGCTGGATAATTGTATCAGGGCCTTTGCCAAAATAGGTAATGCTTAAATTTCGAGCCATACTGATAATATCAGCTACAGCTTGATAATAAGGGTATATGACTTTTGAAGAAGATGGTAGGTGAACCCACATGATTGGAGCAGATTGCCAGAACACAGCTGTTGGTGTGACCGAAGTGCGACAAATAATAAGGAGTAATGGCAGTCTATAATTGATGGCTGTGATGAATCGAGAGGCAATGACCTTTTCTTTAATTATTTTTTGTTTTGGGTCAATAAGAGACAGTGCTAAGGCAATAGTGCTATAGGGTGGCAGCCGTTTTTTGAAGGGTGACCATTCGAGGTTATTATATTTGTCAGCCTCAGCCTCTAGGATTTCCTCCTATGAATTAGTTGATGACTCGTTTTTCTTTGGCTCTTGTAGAGCCTGAAGGTTGTTTTTCTTTTTTAGTTTTTTGGATTATTTGGGTTTTGTCTCACCTTCGGGGCTTTTAACTTCTTCCTCACTATCCAGGGAAATAAAATCCTCTCCCTGTTCTTTTTCAATTTTAGAATCCTTGGTTAGATCGACCATAGTGGCAAGGGCTTCTTTTAAGCCCTGAACGAATAGTTCATGCTGACTAAGCTCTTGTTCATGCTGACTAAGCTCTTGTCCTATTATTACCCTTATTACTTATGAGTAAGCAACCTTTGTTACTTACCGGGACGATTCTCTGCCATCCCCTTCTGGACAATTCTCTGCCATCCTCTTCAGTTTTCCTCTGCGGCCTTTCTTGAGACGATTCTCTGCCATCCCCTTCTCAGGTGCTCTTCACTGGATCCTTCATACTCAGGTCCCTCGTCCGGGTGCCAGGTGTCCCAACCCACAGGATAGTTGAACAAGTTTTCCTGAGGGAAGGAGTGAGAGACGGGATGAGCAGCACAATGTTATAACATGGAGATGACACAGTGTTACAACTCTTCAGGGTCATCCGTTTATTGTGGGCCAGGGATCATGGTTATATACATGTTGGTGGGTGGTGATTGGTTAAATGAAGGATTGTAAAAGGTGGGTTATAATTGGTTGCTTTTGTGGACCAATCATGAGGTGCCAGATATGCAAATCTGAGGGATTCTATGCTCACCGATTTGCTATGGGAAGTGGCCAATCAAAGTTTGGTTTTAAAGGTGAGGTTTTTGAAGGGAGCCAATCGTGGCCTTTATGGGAAGTGGCCAATCAGAGTATGGTCTTGAAGGTGAGGTTTTGAAGAGGAGCCAATCATGGCCTTTGGCATTGTGTAATTGTTTGCTAGAATTTTTATTTATTTCTGAAATTTTTTAAAAATTGATTTACATTCACTCCCTAAGCATCATCACAGCATACAAAATGTGACTTCCCATCCAGAATATACTGCATAGTCACTTAATTGTGCATATTATTATCAAAAATTTTCCATTTCTATTTCTGGAATTTTTTTAACCCCCTATTTCTGACCCTCTGTCCTTTCCCACCCTCTTCTCACACTATCTCTGGTGTCTACAGTTGTCTTCCATTCCTTTCCTCCCACATTGTATTGATCGCACATTTTCTTAAATAATATAACTACTTTCAATGGTAAGTTCACTTGGTACTATTAATAAAACCAGTTTTAACTGAAATCAAAGAAATGCTAAGGAATTTTGCTTAAATCCAGGAAACAGATTAGGATTCTGTTCATATAGTAGGTGCATGAACCTATCCATATCTCAAGACAGGACACAAATCCTTACAACCAGATAACAAAGTCTACAAGAAAATCAGCAATATTTTAGTCAAAAGTCATAACATTATACTTCACCAATTTAGTCTCATGTACTTTATCTTCTGTTGTGGTTCGATTTTCCCGATTAAATTCTGGGACATAATAGTCAACTCCAGACTTGTTCCTACGGTTAAGTTGGCCACTTTCTTAGTTTTTGAACTTTTATTTCTGTGTGTGTCTGTATTTAATTTTCCTGATACAGCATTCCCTTGAGAACTTCTTGGAGATCTCGTCTGGTGCTGGTAAATTCTTACAGGTTTTGCTTATCTGAGAATGTTCTTGTCTTTTCTTCACAGATGAAAGATTATCTTGTTGGGTACAGTATTCTTGGCTGAAATTGCTTTTCTCTTAACACTTTGAATATATTTTCCAATTCTTTCCTCACTCGCATTGTTTCCGATGAGAGGTCTGCTGTTAGCCTGATGGGATATCCTTTGTAGGTAACTTGATGTTTTCCTCTTGCCAATATTAATATCTTGTTTTCTTCCATGAGTGACAGAGAAACAGACAACACTCCTGACAAGGTCTTAGCATGATGAGTCATCCCTAGCTGCAGCCAATTCCAGATCATGGGCACATGTGTGCCCAGTGTACTAATCCAGGTCTCTAGACTCAAACGCAAAGCTTTCCCATGTGGGTTAGCCTAGCAAAGTGTCTTGTTTTACCTCTGTGTACAATCCAGCTCCCAGTATTTGAGAGGTACCCCTGATAAGGTACCTGATACAAGGGAAGCTGCTAAATTGAGGTGAGGGCCATTGTCCACTAAGGAGTGTAATTTCCCAAATGTATAAAACCATTTGTAATTAATTATTTGATCAGTGAAGGATCTGACTGCTGATGACTAAGAACAATAGTGACCATTACCATGTAATGAATACAGACTTACTCTCACAAGAAGCTGAAGAAAGGATTATTCCAATTTTACAGATAAGAACAGTGTTCTAGACAGGTTCATCATTTACAGTACTGTAAGAACAACTGGCATGACAAATACACTCTAGAGGGAGCCCTTTCACTGCTGCATTGAAGTCAATTGGGAGAGTGCAGATTGTAGACAGAGTCAAGAGAAGATAAAAGTCTAAAAGAGAAGAGGCAGGAGGAAAGCAGTTTTCTGTAACTGTAGTGTACATCAGAGTCATCTTGAGGCAACTGGGCTCTTTCTGCTGGGTCAGCATGTCTGGCCGGGGTCCAGGAACTTGTACTCTAACAAGCTCCAAGTTTATGCTGTTGCAATTTGTTCAGGGACCACATTTTAAATTAAATAGATTGAAAGGATTTATAGTAAGTAGATTTTTTAATCATTTCTTAAATCATAGTAATATATGGCTCCCTTTTACTGAAATGCATTATTATTGAGACTACCGATGCTTCTCCTCTAATTTTATTATAATATCCTTTTAAAATATATGTACAAAAACTTAGATATAAACTCTTTAAGTTTATAGCTCAGTACAAGAATAAAACCTACACCATGTTTAAGTTACATATGAATAACACTATAAAATAAAATTCAAATTAACATGAATTTGAATATGACAGATTATATTGGTCTGCTGAAATTAAATAGCTATTTTTACATTTAAAAGAAAAATATACAGCCTCAAAACCAATTTTATTTTTAATCTTTTTTTTGGTAATACTTATGTAAGGAATGAATATTTACATGGATATAGTCTATAAAGTAGTATTAATACCTTCCAGGCTCTGTTCCCAACCTTACACATGATCAAAATTCTACTAGTGAACACTTCTATAATGACAGTATTAATAAAATGTTTCCTAGTATCTCTGTGAAGTTAGTTTTATGTATATTATGAGAATTGCAGTATTACTGACTGAAATATATATTAAACAGTCATTGTTGAACTAAGAAACTTTTATTTTTTAATTACAGGGACCAGCAGATGGCATAATGGTTATGTCACTGAACTCCCATATGGTCTAATGTAGTTTGAGTCCCATACCCGGCAGGTTAAAACTCACTCCAGGCACATGTATGTGTGTCCCCAAGATCACAAGAGAAGAATGGAGAAGAAGGGATTTCAGCATGACCATCACCCTTGTGGGGTGATTTCTTGCTTTCTGTCTCACTGTCTCTCTGATAAGTGCATGTGCCCTATAGTAAAACTCTCTCCCCCCCCAAAAAAAAATCATTACATATTTACTACTGTACTTTCATTGATAATGATGTTACAAATTCATGTGTGCTATGCCCACTACCATGCCAATCCTTAAATCACACCATAGATATGGAACTGAATGGCAAGGTACGTGTGCCATTAACCCTTTAAGTTGAGCATTTCCTACTACCATATACAATGCAATGGTTCTATTTAATTTTGCTATACTCTTCTGAAACATCTAAAGAATATTTACTTACACAGATGACTTCATTCGAATTCTCTAGAGTCAATCATTAAGGCAAGGAATCTAATAAAGAGATTTATTAGGAAGCACTCACAGTAAAACACAGGTGTGAGAATGAAGAAGTGGGGCAGGTAGGAGAAGGAAGCCAAGTGAGGGAAGAATACCAGGAAAAATGCTGTAGAAGATAACTTTGATGTAATCCTTCACAAAAGCTGTAGAAACGGGGCAGCTCATAGTCCAGGTTTTTCCTAACTAAAGCCAGGGGTACTTGAATATTTATATGGACTCAGTTATCCACAAATCAGTCATTGGATAAAGGCTGTCCCTTGGGAGGCACAAATTTCCAAACACTTGTAACCCATTCTGGCAGCCTGAGGGCAACCTCTGACATAGAAATGCAGCAGCTGGCTATTGGATTGAGTGTAGGCATGAATCAGTGTGTTCAAAAATGTGAAAAGAAAATTAGAGGAAATATGAGTAGGGGACTGTCAAGTATGACCTCCCAGGACACTATTTGGCCTTTATTTATGAACATAATGTATTGCCTCTTGGCTCAAAATCTACCCTTCTTTATCACGAGTGTGACACTGCAGCTAGACTTTGTGACTATTTCTTGCATACTAGCTCATCAGTGTTAGGTTTTGTCAATATTGGAAACTAGAAGTATGCTACAAATAGAGCAAAAATAAGGGCTTTTACTGCTGGATACAATGTACTATTTAAGGAGCAAGTGCCAGTATATTAGAAACGAGAAGCCCTGTAGTACTCCTCTCAATAGGCTTTTTTTTTTTTTTTTTTGGAGAGGTTTTTGCTATAGGGCGTGTGCACTCACCAGACAGACAGAGAGGAACATAGAGACAGAAAGCGAGAAATCACCCCCCAGGGGGGATGGTCACGCCGCAATCCCTTCTCCTCCACTCTCCTTTCGGGATCTTGGGCACGCACGCATACACGCCCGGCATGAGTTTTAAGCCACCGGGTCCGGGACGCGAACCGCGGTCGACTACGTGGGAGTCCAGCGACATAGCCATTACACTAACTACTGGTTCCCACCTCTCAATAGTTTTCATGCCATAGCTATAACCTACATTACGAGCTTCTCCAGCCTCCCAGCAGACTGCGCCTATAGACTAGCTTAATACTACCTATGCCTTTCAGAAAATATATCATCTACCCAGTAGGCCATTCCTATGAACCAGCTCCAGTTCCTGTCTTCTGACCACTTCCTTTGCTACTAGCCTGCTACGCATTTCTGTGGCAGTCATTCTACCTGCAATGAGGTCTGAATCTCAGTTTGGGGTGTGTTTTTCTAAGTACATAGTTCTTTTCTTATTCACTTTTTTTTAGCTCTACAGGGCTGCTATGGCTTAAATAAGTCCCCCAAAATTCATGCAGTAGAAACTTAATCCCCTTGGGGCCGACTGGTCCCATAATGGTTAGGGCAATGGACTCAGACATAGCTGACTGTGTTCAAACCCCAAATCCAGAATCTTGAAACACTCCAGGCTCATGTGCATGCCCACAATCCTGAGAGGAGAATGGAGGAGAAGGGATTGCAGTGTGGCCATCCCCCATGGGGGGTGATTTCTCACTTTCTGTCTTTCTGTCTCTCTCTGTCTCTCTGGCGAGCACACACACCCTATAGAAAAATTCTCTCTGGAAAAAGAGAAAGAAGAAAGAAAGAAAGAAAGAAAGAAAGAAAGAAAGAAAGAAAGAAAGAAAGAAAGAAAGAAAGAAAGAAAGAAAGAAAGAAAGAAAGAAAG